>NC_140080.1:84984995-85313472 GCF_964194135.1 Talpa europaea | reverse complement strand
CCTCCACCTGATTGTTGAAATCAGAATTGACTGCAATGCAAATAACATTATTTTCAACTTACATGCCTTTAACATCTATGTTTTGACATATAGTGCCCATGTCATAGGCACCATTTTGCAAATACTCAGATGAGCAGGGAATAGTTTGTTGTATGAATATGTATGAAATAAAATTTCATCCTAAGTCCTTTAAGCACTTTGCTGGTAGGTAGTTCCAACAAATAATTGCTGGGCTTCCTTGCCATTCTCCCCTCAGTCTCTGTAGTCGATATCAGAAGGAAATTAATGAGAAAGCTATTATTTGTGGTTTAAATAAAGTAATATAATGGGGAGTATGGTATGTGCACATATGCAAAAAAGAAAAAAAAATTGCCAAGGTCAGCTTTTAGCTAAATTGAGATCCTCAGTGAGGGAGAACACAGAGCAGAGGGCAAGACAGTCTCAGATGCTACGCGTGGACACTAAAGCTCAGCCCTGGGTCCTACACATTAGACTTAGGGTGCTTTTTGGAACATAGATTCCTGAGACCCACATCTGGAGACTCTGATTCTGCGGGGCAGAGGCTCCACCCTAGAAGTGACATTATTACCACACATTCCAGTGGTTTTTCCCCAGGGCCACAGAGTGAGAAATGCTGAGAACAACAATGTTAGTGCAGGGGATTAATATAACCTGTGTCCTAGAAGATCAATCAAAAAGTGTGTTGCAAGAAGGATCAAAGCTAAAGGCAGAGGAAGCCAACTAAATTCAATAAAAAGAATTTCGTCTAATCATAATGGAAGGATGGATGAGGCTGAGAGCAGACGATTGTTTAAATTTTGATTTTAGACTAACAAGCTGTAAAGCTTTTTCTGTCAGCCTTTCATTACTGTTACGTGGCCAGCCCGTCAGCGATTATGGCAGACCAACTTCAGGGTTTCTCTACCAAAATCTTATGTGTAAACATCTCTTTTCACCTAATTTTATTCCAAGTCATCATGTTTATCCAGCAGGGGTTTTCTTTAAAGGGAAAAAATAAAACTTATTTTTACTCTAGTAAACTTTTCATCTTTGCTTTCTTTTTGTACTAAAAGTGATTTTTTATTCTGAACTAACTTTAGATTTATAGAAAAGTTGCAAAAATAGTACCGAGAGCTTCCAAATATCCCTTACTCAGCTGGAAACAGAACCCGGACATCAGTGTAAGAATTGGTGAAGTTCAAATAAGGCCTTTAGTTAAGAATATCATAATACAGATGGTTCCAATGTCTCAGTGACGAGAGCAACCACAGCCACTCCCTGAGCCATCCAGCTCTTGCTCAGCCATCTTGTTGGTTTCAATGAAATCGACCAGGAAGCTGAGACCCAGGGGGGCTGTCTATACCCCCTTACTCACACTTAACTGGAAAACACTCCGGATTTATTGCCTACCCTCTGGAATGTTCTCAAAGAGAGTGACGCATAGGCCCCAGCTCTCTGGTTCCCAGCCTGTGCCTCTAACAAGGATCCTATCCAGAGGCCCTATAACAGAGAGGGCCACAGTTATTAAATCAGCACAAAACCTGCCCAGGACAGCCCAGATTCCCTTGTACACATGCATAACATCTGCTATCACCTCCCCCAGGACCTCTGAGCTGCTTTGCCCCAAAGGAGCATCTGTGTGAAGCTCAGACCCTGCCCTGCAGGGCTGGGAGGCTGGATGCAGCATTTCCTACCATGGTTTTACCAACTCAGGGAGATCCACATTCTGCCCAGGAAAATGAAGGGCGCAGTGACCCAGAAAGTTTGGGAAGGAAGCTTCAGATGCTGTCTCCATGGGATCAGTGGCAGGAGGTGGTGGGATGGTCACCACCCATGGAGGTTTTTTCTTCCAAGTGTTTCACCAACAAAGGGAAATTCATATTAGTAACATATCCACTGATTTTTAAAAAAGAAGAATATTGTAACTAATGTTAAAACCTGATGAAACTTAGACATTTTTCATTTATCTTATACTAATTAATGTGAAAAGAAAGACTGCTGAAGCCAACCTAGGAAAACAACCTAAGTGCCCAATGACAAATTACTGGATAAAGATGTGATATAGACACACAGTGGAATACTCAGCTATATAAGAAGGTGAACTCTGCCATTTGTGACATTAGGGAAGGAACTAGAAGGGGGCTATGCTAAGCTAAATAAGTCAGGAAAAAGACAACCACATGATTGCACTCGAATGCAAAATATAGAGAAAGAAAATGAACAGAAACAAACCCTAGAAATCTTACCATAGAACTAAAGCACCAAGAGGGGGGATAAGATGGGAGAGCAGGAGCAATAGGGAAAGGGGACCCAATGGACTCTGGTGGAAAATTATTGGTGCTTTGGTGGTAGAAGTGAGGTTATAACATACACCCAAGGTATAGACAATGTTATAAACCATTGTTACCCCCCCCCAAAAAAATGATAGAATAAAAAAGTAACTATTCCAAAAAATGTTTGTGAAAACCAGGTTGGTAAAATATCAAATAATCAAGGAGCAGGAAGGACATCAACCTTTAGAAGGACTGGTCTGCCAGGGTCCTTCTCTGCAGGCGTCCTCCAGCATGTGGTGGCAGACATGCTACATCTAAGTTTTATGTCCACTTTTATTCACAAGCAGAATTGTATATTGATTGCTTAGCTATTACAAGAATGCACAGTCATAATATTTCTTTTGTTTAATATAAAAAATCAGTTGTGAAAACAAAATTTTAGAATTTCAAAGGTATTCTGATGCCTTCTATTGCAGTCACACAGAACATTAGAAACATACTTGGAATGGAATGAAATGAAATCAAACCCACTTATAATTGTTGCAATGGTTCAAAATTGAGAATGTGGGTTCTGGATTTCACCAGACTTGGGTTCAAACCCTTCCTAGCTGTGGACCTCAACTATGGCAGGTTACTTAACTACACTTTACCTTTCCCCCCTATTTCTTAAAATTGAAAAACTAATAATACTGACTCACGTGTTTATGTACTTAAATTCTTAAAAATTAATATTATACTTTTGGATACATAATAAGCATTAATGGCAATTTCCTTATGATACTATGATGTATTCACCATCATCACTATCTTTATCATCATGACTATCATTCAAGTGCTGTGAGTACATCTAGTCAAAGATCCATATCTCACAAGGCAACCCATTTCATTAGTGCATAGTTCTCTTTATTACTAAATGCTTTAAGGAAATAGAAAACTCCACATTTGCACTCCAGCTGTCTGCAGCTTTCCACATTTTTTAGCTGTGCTCATGCACCCATGTCCTTGACAAAAGTGTGTCTTTCCACCCATTTAGCACTTCACAGCACCTTCTAAGCAGCAAACAGTGCTGACCGACAAGCATATACATACATTCTAAACTGTGCTACAGAGAGTGATTCTTTAAAAGGAATTTGATTGAATAACAGTGGAATATATACTGGCATCCTGTTGCTGAAACTAATGAAGAATACATTTTATAGAATTAACATCATGAATATTATGCTAAAATATCCTAGATTATTCCACTAAAATATTTATTTGTAGTAAATTATATGCACTCCAAACTAAGTAATTGTGTAAGAAATTACAATCTTGTTATTAACACTTAGACACTTAATAGCACTATCAACTCACTTCTTCTGAAGAGCATAATTTAAAATTTTTGATTAATGAGAAATATGCAATGTTTTTCAAAATTAGGTTTGAGAACTTTAATTTTTTCAACAAAAGGGAGTGATTGGAAACTATTTGGGCAATCTTAAGCACATTTCTTAGCTAATTAAACAAGTTTTTAAAGTAAAGTAAATAGTACACAATTTAAAAATTTTTGGCTCTATTTTATCTTAATTTGTAAAACTTTAAGTTAAAATTATATACATAAAGGAGCTTTATAAAAGTGATCAATGCAACAAGCTTTTTTTACTAAATGAGATTTTAGAGTTTGTGGTCACAATAAACTACCACTAGGTGGCACTAAACAACTGCCAAAATTTCTCTCACAATGACTTTGCCAGGTCAAGAAAATCAGACAGGAGTCCTAATGATTGATGGGACTGTGGTGTCAGACAGACAGATCTAATCTCACCGTCCCCAGATTGCATATAAGGTGCTATTAAAGTAGAGTTGGGAGCCATTTACTCAGTAAATGTTATTAAATGTCATTCTATATATACAGGGTAAGTAGCTAGATAGTATCAATTCAACATAAATGATAAGATGTAAATGAGTCCTATGATTAAATTACATGAATTTCAATTCTAAGATTCTACTATCTAAACAAGGTCTGTATTTCCTCAGTGTTTATGAGAACATGAACTTCACTAAGCAACAATAACAAAATAATTTTTAAAAGGAAATCCAGAAGCAACAATTTATGTATGATTCAGCTAATACTTGTAATTACTCTTGATCAAAGCCTGGTAGGTAAATATAAAAGCACATTTACTTTGGGATAACCTGTCATTTAGATCCATCTATGCCCATGGTATTAAGCTTGCAACTCAATTCACAAAATCAGAAATAATACAACATATCCACCCCAAACCAGACCTTCAGATGCAAGTTCAAAGTTCCAGGTAATGTCTGGGATATTTGTAAATGTGTAGAGATTTGTCACTTTGTAGAAATATTCCATTCTCATTCAGAGATTGGCGTACATATTAAGTCACAAAAATACATGTATCAAGCATGAAATGGCTTTGATGGCAGTACCTTTCACTACATCTTGCCCTCAATTTGTGCTGTACAACGGTAATAACTTTGCTACCACATCACTTTGCCCCTCTTATCCGTAGAGGGTCTTAGCTCCCTGAAATGTGCACCCCACCTAAAGGATGAAGGTCCCAGTGCTCTCCACTCTTCTGATTCTCCTATAAGTCAGCCCCATCTCTGCTGGGCACCTATGGGTCTCCTGGGCACTCTTGCCCCTCCGCTTTGTCTGCCATGTGTACCGGGCACTACAGTTTACCATTACAACTGAGCCATGGAGGCCATAGAGATTCCAAGGCACGTGGTTTCCAGGCAGCTACTTGGCACGGAGCACTGGGCTCACTTCTAGAGACAGGACAGTGAACCATGAGGCCCTCCCTCATGAAATTTACCAATACCCATCATTTTCTTCTCTGACTCTCTCTCTCTCTTTGCTTTTCTGATTATAAATAAAATTCCCAGGAATTTGATAACTTCCCTTAAATTCTCTGACTTGAACAAAAATAGAAAAATAAAACAATTAAGGGGTAAATCGTCTGTTTTGAATCTAGATTTAAGTTGTGACTGTTGATGTAATTTTTATTGTATTTTTTCTACTGATTATATAAACATAAATTTATTTACAGAAGAAATTTGGGGAAAAGTACTTAAACATATCATGAGGAACATAAGGTCATTTATTGTCCCACAACCCAGAAATAACTGCTGATGATATTCTGGTGAACATCCTTAACTAAGTTTTATGTCCATGTTTGCATCTATTATCATTTACACATACAGTATATTTCCAACCTTGATCAGTCTGAGCTTTTTGGGGTACAGTAATTTAATGGTTTCTTATTTTTCCATTTGCAATTATTTCTACAACCAGGAGTTTCTTCAATCTCCTTCAGTCCTTAACACATAGAAAGGTCTGACCCTGTCATGACTTAGATCACACAGTTAACCTGCCTGTCTCTTCAAATTATGTGACCTGGGGAGAGTTGATAAAATCTCTCTCAGTTCCCATAACTGAAAATAGTCAACGAAATAGAATTTACGTCAGTGAACTATTATGAGTTGAATGAACACGGCTAAAGCAATTAGAACAAGCCTGTGAGAACCAAGGAGGGCTTCTGAGTCATCACAGCCATCTTGCCTTTGGATAAACTCTGCCTCATCCGTGCATTGGTTTTGCGTGGCTGAGAAATGAATTGATTCTGTTAACCAGATGACTTAAGAGCCTCCTAAGCATATAGTCATGCAAAACAGGTGTGCTTTTTTTTGCATTATTCTTTAAAACAAATGAAAGAAAAATTTGGAAGCATTACGAAGGAACTACTAAGCCTCTCTGCAATCAATGAGAAGAACTTGTGAATAGCAAGGAAAGCAAGTGGCAAAACAGTTGAATCTGCTTTTACCTATTACTGGGTCTTTTGTATTTTTGTAGTATAGCCAACTTCAGTTTTTGTATCCTTTCCTTTCTGATGAAGATTCTTGCTCACAAACCTTCCTGAAAATGTAGCACTTTGTTAAAGAGACTCAGGAATAAAATCACAAAATTCTACACAGAAATCTGTAATTGAATTTTGACTAGGATTTTCAAGTGTCTTAGACCTTTCAAGATTTTGATTATCAAATAATAAAATGGAATACTCGTCAGCTATTGAAAAAAAGACAAACTCTTGCCATCTGTGACAACATGGATGAAACTGGAGGGGATGATGCTAAGCAAAATAAGTCAGAGGGAGAAAGACAAATACCAGATGGTGTCAATTATATGTGGACTACAGAGAAGCAAAAGACAGGGTCAGACAAAAGCACACCGATAACAATCCCTAGAAATCTCATCGTAGACCTGAGGCTGGGAGGGGCACAGGGAGGGAAAGGAGTGGAGTGGGTAGAGGGCACAATGGATGATGGTGGAGGACTATAAGGACCTTGCTGGTAACATATACTTCTTCTTCTTCTTTTTTTAGGTGAAATGGTATTGCACTTTTTATTTTTTATATATTTTTAAAATTTTTTACATCATTGTTCCCTTTTAAACAATATTTGCTTCCCCCCACCCCTTCAGGTGTAGTCCCCATAGAGTTTCCCTCACCAGTGCATCACCTCAGTCCTCTGTGCGCCTCCCTCCCTCCCGCTGATCCCTCTCCCGCCTCCTCCCCTGCAGGATGTCTCTGGTTTATAATTGTCTGTTTTGGTTTTGTTGTGTTTTGTACTGTTATTCTTTTTTTTTTTTTACACTGACATCTTATTTGATTCCCTTATATTCCTGCTATAAGTGAAACCATCCGATACTTCTAAGTCATATATATCATTGCCTCAAGGTTGCTGCAATGAAAATAAATAATAAAAATTTTAAAAAAGAAAAGAAAATGGGATCATTTGACCCCACCAAGAGTTGTTCTTACCCTCTGCCATGCAGTCCTGTGGGCTATGACATTGGATGTCCCTTTGCTGGATTTCCAGTGCCTCCAATGTGAAATCAAGGAAATATTCTCATGACAGGGAGGGAGGACTAGGCTAGCTTTGAAGAGTCCAGTTTCTGTACAAAGCAGGCTTAGCCTCTTTAGCTCCTTTTCAATTCCCTTGCCTTTGCTTCTCTACTGCTAATTTAGGATTTGATTCTGTGGCAGTTTTTGAGAAAATATATCATGGATTCTTTTTCAATGTGAATTTCAATTTAAAAAATAATAAAAATGCAGAATAGGGCACAAAATGGAAATTCACAGCTCAGTGTATTACCACAAAGCAAGACTATGTCACTTTCTAGGCCAAGAAGTCGAATATTATATCTTCCTGCAATCCCATCTTGAGTGCTTTCTTTCTTTCTTTCTTTCTTTCTTTCTTTCTTTCTTTCTTTCTTTCTTTCTTTCTTTCTTTCTTTCTTTTAAAGATTTATTTATTTATTTATACAAGCACTGGGTACAGTCAGAAGCGCGGGAGGGTGAGAGAATTCACCAGAGCCAGAGCGGGGAGCAGAGCAGGCAGAAAGACCCAAGTATACTGCTGAGGGGAGCAGCGGGCGGCAGGAGAGGTCTGCGCGCCATGTGGGACCCTCCTCTGGTGGCCGGGGAGCAGCCGGGGATCGAACCCATGCCACAGAGGCTGCGGGCAGCTTCGCAACCCAGCGCTCAGCCGCTGCGCCACCGGGTAGGCCCCATCTTGAGTGCTTTCTAAGTCACCATGCTTTCTGTTCTCCCAAAGATTTCCATTTATGTTAGCTCAATTCCTTAAAAAACAGTGTGGCCAATGTGAGGCCGATGAAGCATTGATGACTTATTTGGACTCCCCAGGCAAGAAAAGGGGGAAAGGAACTGAGGAGAGAGGAGAGGGGAGCGGAGAGCGAGGTGGTGCGTGCAGACCTGACATCTAGGGCTGCTCAGACACGAGGACTATTTCCAGACAGGCTGTGCAGCTCACAAGACAAGGATGCTGAGCTTCTCAGTAGATGCCATGCAAGGGAGCGTGAATCCTCTCTCATTTGTGCCCACCAAGGGTCCTGCTTCTGGACAAAGAGATTCCAGTAGTAAGAGGCTAACAATAGTGGGTGCCAGGGGTGGGAGAGAAATATTTGGAACTGGAGCTCCCATGCCAGGTGTTTGCCTAATATTCCTGGGCACGTGACAAGATGACACTTGCGATCCCTTTGTGGCTGGTTAGAGTACATGCCTTGTTCTGGCCCCTGAGTTGTGAGCAGATGTTGCATCTCTCACTTCTGCTTCAGAATATGAATTGCTGGTGCCAGAACCGCCAGCTCTTTCTGCGATAGGGATCATGCTTGAGATACCCGCAGCCAGAGTCCTGCCATGAGGAGGGTTGGAGCAGAAGTGCTAACCTCTGCACGGGAGATACAAGATGTAGCAGGAGCAGGAAAAAAAAAAAAAAAAAACTTTATCATTTTCAGCCACGAATATTCCTGGGTTGTTTTTATTGCAGCACAACCTAGCCTGTGCCAGCTGGTACCTCCTAGAAACATGGTGATGGACTCTGAGGTCATGTTGGTGCCATCTGAGAGTGCCACTATTTGGACACTTGCCAAGGAGTCGCTATTAATTAATAACACGAACCACACTAGGGTGACCCGAGCTGTGTGCCACCAGCGCCTGGAAACATGAGAAAAAGATGAGGGAGGGAAGGTGAGCAGAACAGACCAGACTCTCCTTGTGGGTTCCTGGAGCTGTGGATCAAAGCTGAGCAGGAAGACACAGTCAGGGTTTTTAATGGAATTACACTATTTTAAAAAGTGAGAAAAAACTAGGGATCAGCTTGTGATATCTTTACAGGGATAGGAAAAAGATTCTAATGGAGCATTTTGCAGGCAGTAATTTTTACTCCACCTAAGATACATGTTCAATAGATGAATCCTATTAACAAAAACTAGCATAGCCTGAGGGTAGTCTGGAACTCAAGCCAAAGGGGTGAATTCAGCCCTGCTGTTGCTGCTGAGGAGTGTTCCCCAAACTATAGACGCATGTTGAGTTGAGTGTCTCATTCAAATGACAATAAATACACATATATGACCGTATATTTGTGTTTTGTCCTCAAATAAATGGCTCAATATAGTGGATAGAAAATCTTTAAAAAAATACCTTCCCAAAAGTAGTAATAATCATTGGAATGATTTTTGCATTGCCCTTATTGTGGCATAAAAAACCACCACCTCCTTCTACAGAACCACCTCTTTTTCTCTTTTTATATACATATTATTCTAAATATTAATATAATTTGCACATCATTCAATTCACCCACCTAAAATGTACATACACTTCAGTAGTTTTTATTTACAGACTTGTGTAACCATCACCACAATCAATTCTAAAATATTTTTTCATCACCCTAAAAAGAAACCTTTGATGCATTAGTTGTCACTACTCATTTTCCCCGCAACCCTTCCAACCCTAAGGAATACTTAATCTACATTTTGTCTTTATAGAGCTACCTACTCTGGACATTTAATAAAAATGGAATCACAAAATGAGATTCTTTTGTAAGTGACATCTTTTGCTTTGCATAATATTTTCAAGGTTCCTCTAGCATGGAACATATATAAGAACTTCACTTCTTTTTATTGGCAAATGACATTATTGCTGAGTAATATCTCATTGTAGGGCTATTTAAAATGTTCTTTTTCCATCCATCCATTGACAGGTATGGGTTGTTTTTATTTGGGGCTATTACGAATAATGCTGCTTTCAACAATATGTTCAGATTTTGTTTGATGTTGAATCTGTACCTAGGAGTGGAATTTGGGGTCATAAGGTAACTATTTGTTTAATCTTTTTAGGAACTTCCAGACTCTTTTCTAGAGCATCTGTATTCTCATCAGCGTGGCATGAGGGTTCCAATTACAACACTATCTTTTAATGAAGAAAAAAATGGAAATGCTGCAGGTGTATTTATTAACTCCTGTAAATGAGGCAAGTTTTTTTTCTAGTTGCAATGAGGGAAGATATTGGAATTCTCTCAGTTCATCAAGAGAAAGATTGCACCATCCTAAAGTTCCTAAATTGCTATCAGGGAGCAGTTTAGATCCTAAAATAATCTGGCTCAGATGCAGCAAAAAAATGAATGTTTTCACCTGTTTTCATTTGTAGCTTAATTTTAACAGCTTTGGTTAAATAAGGACATGAGAACTATTTTTATGTGAATAACAATTATCATTTGAGTTTGCATAATAGTGAAGTCATCAAACTATTCATCAAAAGATGTGACTTTCCTTTAAAGTTACAACTGGAAAAAAAGTGAGTCTTCCCACATAAAGTATCATTTATACTTTATAACCATAGGATCTAATTCCTAGCAGATCTTTGTGCCACTTTAAAAATAAGCTTAATCAAGTGTCAGTAATGGTTTCATATCTTTCAAAAGAGGGAAATCAAATATAGCGGCCTATCTGCCAAGACATTAGAAATCAATATTAAAAAAGATATTTGTGCATTGCAGAAATGGGTATGAAAATTATAAGTTCATTTATCAAAAAAGATTACCTGTTCACAAGTCCTAATGAGAGATCCCATTTGGTGAGCATTTGGCTAATAACTCAGCAGCTGTGGAGCATCATTACTTAATCTAATTATTTCCAAGGAGATGTGATCTATGTGCTACAAACAAAAATGCATGCAGAGAAGAGAAATAGGTCTTGATGTTTCTATTCCAAATGAACCACAGAATATAGAAAAACAATATTTACTTATGGGCCACCTGGATTCCCCGAGTAATACTAAGTCCACATCATCAGTGACAAAGCATCTTGGAGAATGAAAGCAATTATGCAGATAATTAAAGGGAAGACAATCATTTGCACCTCCCCCCCAACTTTTTCTCCTCCCTCCAATTATCAGAAAATTAGTGTGAAACATTTTTTCTTTTCAAAAGTAAACTCTATGAGTAATTGTTTTAATATTCTGCTTGATTTTTGTAGAAAGTTCTATCAAATGAAAATTCTATCATGAGGATTTGTTTACTACCCAAAATGGTTAATTTAAAGATTGATGAAGTACCCATCTTTCTATGGGAGAAAAATGATGATCCAGAGTCTCTATCTTTGTGGAGAATCATGTGGGATGAAAATACAACCCCATTAACAACCAAATGCTTATGTAACGATTGTTTCCTGGACCCAACATAAAGACTATGAAAAACAATTTTGTGACCATTGGGAAAATTTAGAGAGGGCTTGTTCACTGCTGGCATTATGATGGCATTTTTAAAATAGTCTTGGGAAAAATAATCCTAGTGTGATTATTTCTTTGGAGACACCTGCTGAAATATCAAGGGTGACGTGTCAGGATACCTACAACTTATTTTCAAATGGTTCAGTCAAAAAGAGTCAAGATAAAGCTGGTGATATAAATGATGACCAAGTGGGAATCTAGGTCAAAAATAAATCAATGTTGCTTCTTTCCATATTTTTTCAGGTTTGTAATTTTTCAAAATAAAATGTAATTTAGAGAAGGAATGAGAGATAGTTTTGTTGCCTATGGAAAAATCTAATTGTTCTTTCAAGTCTGGTTTTAAAGGCTTTGTGTGAGTGTGTGTGTGTGTGTGAGAGAGAGAGAGAGAGAGAGAGAGAGAGAGAGAGAGAGAGAGAGAGAGAGAGAGCCTATAATCTGCCACCATTGTTTTGTAGCACTATAGCACTTTCTGGTTGCTCTCAATAAACATCTGTTAATTTGATTGATTGATGTGGGTTTGAAGTTCTAAGCAATCAGCCTCTAACAAAGACTTTATCAGAGCTGATAATAACAACCTCAAGAATGACAACACAACTGTCATCTATCACATGCTCGTCGTGTGCCTGGCATAGAGCTAAACAGTTCACATGCAGCACATCATATTATTTCACTTACTTTTGATGTAGAATCTCAAATTTTCTGACAGTGCATGAAACAAAGCCCTGATTGACTTTAGTGAAGCAGTTCTCAGTATGTTGTGCTATTAAAAATAAATGAAACCTGGGATTCTTCTTTTTCTGTGGTGTCTCAAGACTGAGAGATGTTTAATGATGTTTGTGCAGCTTTAGAACCCAAGGAATAAGCCATTGTCAGAACAAAACTGCAAGAAACAATTTGTGGAAGCAAGGTAGTGACTCTTATATACGGTGATTTCTTTTTCAGGGTTAACAGTAGTGGAGTAACCCTGGAGCAGTCGACACACCAGTCTCTCAGCAGCTGAACCAGAAGCTCTATAGAGACTAAATTTGCCCAGGACCTATTGAGTGTTTTAACAAGTCGTCCCAATCAGTGGGTAAGAAAACCAGGGTCTATTTCCAAGATGGATGATTATCTTTTCCAGCTACCTAAGGTTGTTTAAGTGAAACCTCATTGTTTTTATATTAGGGAATATAATGTCTCCTGACATTCAGGGAAGATTCTTTTAGGCAATACTTTGGGCATAAACTAAAGTGTGAGGAGTGTGTAGAGATAATTGCACACATAGCTACTGGCAAGACAATTTGTCACAGCAGCCTTGAGGTGAACCTAAAGTTGGACATGGTTGTTAAGAAAATAATTGAAATGGATTCTGTAGAAATGAGAAGTCATTGGCACATTTAACAAAAGGATCAAGCCTCAGTATTTTAGCTGTATGATGTTCTCTTTAGGTGATCACATAACAGTAACAGTAATTAAAATGAGTGATAATTTTCTATCAATAAATTATAAAGATGCATTGTCAAATTATCTGACTCAAAAAAAGACAATGTATTTAGTCTCACTTTTGAATGACTCATCATAAATCATATTACTATGCATAAAGAGGAGCAAAAAGTATTTTTCATAGACTAGGATTCCTCTTTTGTTCTATAAAATTAATTTAGTGACTAAGATGTCCCTTAGCTTTTTCAAAACTGTAATCAAAGACATTGGGTCACTTTTGACCCTCTATATTTCTCCCTCAGAGACATCCACATACATATATTTATATATATATATGAGAAAACAATTGGGTACAGCAAACAGAAGATATGAGTATCCCTCTCTTCATCCAGTCCAACAGTAGATTTGTGAATGGGGACCCAGAATGTTGACACATTTATCTGGCTGAAAAATGCTTTGGAGTTTAGCTTTGCTCAGCTCAATATCATCTGTCATTCCATATGGTACTCGTGTGTGTGTGTGTGTGTGTGTGTGTGTGTTTGAGGTAATATTGACTTTACAACACTGTGTGTGATCCAGCGGTACGTGTTCATACCTCTTCAGATGTATGTTACCAAACCACACCCACCACCAAGGCACCCATGTCATCCACATGGACCTTTTTATGCTTCAAACTTGCTACTCTCTGCCCTACACACCAACCATCACCCGCTGCCTGTTCTACTGGAAATGACTTAACTCCAGTCTTCACATAGGTGGCTCTTTCTCATCCTGGTCTTCACTTGAATGTCACCTTCTCAGTGGGTAAAACAGTGGAGGGGGCAGGGGGGCAATGGAGGTAGAGTAGCTACACTTGGTGGACTTCCTGCTCTTGCTCTAGCCCCCATCTGACCTAGAAGACCACCTAGAACACCACAAGTGATTGCAGGAAGACCTCTTTGCAATTTGCTTTTCTATTCATTAGTTTTCCCAGGGAAGGTCTGACTTCTCCTTCAGGAAAAAGAAAAGGTTTGTCAACCTTTAATGCCCAATCTACATATCCCAAATCTGCAAGTACCTGCAGAACTAAGACATGGAATTATTTTCTTCAGAATTTTCCATTGGATATATCTTCCAGGGATAATACTTCCACATCAGCCTTCAAGGTGCTTCTGCTGGTTTGTGTTGTTTTTCTCTTCCACCCACTGTCTTCCTCATCTCTGTGCTGCTGCAGGTAATGTGTGCAGATGCCAACACACTCCCTGGGTTTTAGCCTGGAGATTCCATGGCGTGCTTTCTCCTTCAGAAGCTCCTATGACCTTTCCACCACTATCTTTCAACTTTGGCTCCTACTGATGGACTCCTCTCTGCATGTTATTTGTTTGTTTGTTTTTATTTTTCTTACATCATTTTGCATTTTTATACAGTATTTGAATTTTCCCCTCAAGTTTAGTCCCCAGAAATTTCCCGCCACCACATCACCTGTGAACCATCACCATGGTCCCTTGTGCTGGTCCTGACCCTGTTTTGATGCCCTTCCTCCCCAACCCTGCTCTAAGCCTCCAATCTATAGTTGCCTCCTGGCATGTTTTTACTCAGATTTCAATATGGGCAATCTGATTAATCCAGCCCTTCCTTTAGCGAACCACATCGAAGTTGCAGCGCAGCAGTTTGAGTGCCCCCAGGGGAGCCTGACCCTGAGGGAAAGGGCATCTGGGTGGCAGAAGCGAAAAATCCATAGCAATCATTTGGACAAGAAATATTTATTAGCTATAGGTGTCATAGACTCAAAACCATAAGAATTGTCTTAAAAACATTTTTCATGAAGCCAAATGGATTGAAGTTTGCATAGAGAGGATGAAATAAGGTTTGGGTTTCTTGGTTTTTTTCCCCTATTTTTAAAATCAATGGCCCTGAAACTTTTAATAGCTTTAGTGATATCACAGGCATAAGCATATGAAAAGAGGCATTTTCACATATACAAATATGGGCCTGGGGCCAAAGCTGTGGCCTTCACTCTGGGCAAAGAAGTTCTTGAGAGTGACTGTGGGGGAGAAAATCCAGGAATATTATTTCCCATTAAAACTATAGGGCAATTGCTGTGCTGTGTGATGTGTGTCCTGCAACTAGCAAAGTCTGTGTTATCAAGTATAATCCATAAGTATTTGTAGAATGAATCAGTGAATGACTATCTGAATCATCTTTTCTGAAGATCAGAACACCAAAGAAGTTCTGTTTTTTATATTATATACTGAAATTTAACTCTACATTTCATATATACTTAGTTTACCCAAACCAAACAATATACTATTACTTTAAAAATTATTTTTTGACAAATTGTGCCCATCACTCTAAGTAAACTTCAAGTGGATTAGACATGGTCGAGTATCTAAGTAGACAAATGTTTTAAACATGTCTTATATGGTTTTGTTAGGGGGAAAAGGATGTCCCAAAGCAAATTCCATATAGGCTTTGTGGACTCCACTCCCACCCCAGGTCAAAGCCAAAGACACTGGGAACTCCAAATCCCATCCCCACCAAAGGGAAGGTGGCTGGGACCTGAGGGTGGGGTTAAGCAGCCAGGTGGATACAAAAGGCAGACACGTGGGCTTTGGGGGCTCTCCATTTTTGGGCTCTCAGCCAGCTCGGAGCGTCCGGTCAGCTCTGAGAGTGACTTTGGGTTTCCAGGTCGTCGGATCGGGTAGGACGCATTAAAGACTTTATTTCCCTATTTTCTCCCTGAGTTGTACATTTTCCTTATTTCTTTTTCTCTTGTAAATAAACCTTTTATTAACCCTTTTGCGTGTGTCTGTAGTAGAGTATTCATAAGTCCCTTTAAAGCGCGCGGGTGAGGACCCACAGCCAGGAACCCGTTTAATATCGGGGTTGCTCTATAACAGTTTCAGTATTATTAAACATTTTGTTAAAGTAAGCTTTAATATACACAATCTTAACAATATATTGTTTAATGTAAAATGATTTTACTCAAAATAACTTCCTTATTATTCAGCATGAAAACTACAAAATTGTTTGACTTTTGAGAAATATGTTGTTATGAAAGTACTTAGTACATTAAAATATTAGCAAATTTAGTTGAATAATTTTTAAGTTATTTCTAGCTTCATGTCTATAGTTTCCTCTATTAATTTATTATACATGTAAATTTATTCCTGCAATTATTCAATATTTATTGAACATCTAATAAAATACTCCAATTATTTGTACAATCATGTGTATATTAACTAGTTACCATCATGTATGTTCTTTATGGGTACATTTTAATTTTTAGTTATTTAATTCCACTTATAAATCTTTCAAGAAAAATTTCTGCATGCTAACTCTTCACAACCTTTGAGGAATGACTAAAAAGAATATATCAATTTTTTGTTGTTCCATCAAAATACCTCGATTAAAAAAACCCAAATCATCATCTTCAATCAAGACATTCAAAAAGAATTAAAAAGTTAAAAGATAGATTATCCAAAAAATAATAGAACAAAAGATAAATCCAAAACTTATTTTGCGCACACTATTCAAATTTCATACCAACAGACTTCATAAAAAATGTTTAAGA
Source organism: Talpa europaea (assembly GCF_964194135.1). Taxonomy (NCBI): domain Eukaryota; kingdom Metazoa; phylum Chordata; class Mammalia; order Eulipotyphla; family Talpidae; genus Talpa; species Talpa europaea. The sequence continues at coordinate 85,297,135 of NC_140080.1, read as the reverse complement.
CAATTTCTTATAGTTTTGAGTCTATGGCACCCAAAATTGATGGAATTTCTTGTCAAATGATTACCACAGACTTTTAATTACAAAACTCAGATACAATGTTCCATTTACAAAATGGATTACTTAACTTTTTTATCCTGAATTATATCCTGTTGTAGCCAGGAAGCTACCCACATGGTGCGCAGACCTCTCCTGACTCACCTGCTGCTCCCTCAGCAGTGTATTTCAGTAGATCTGCCAGTTCTGCTCCCCACTCTGTCTCTGCTGAATTCCCTCACCCTCTGCACCTCTGGCCTGTACCCCAGTTCTTGTATGCATAAATAAATAAATCTTAATAAATAAATAAATAAATAAATAAAAATTTATCTATTGTTATATTTGATACAATATCCGATTATTTCTTTTATCCTAGAAGTTCATTCTCTTAATGCTTGCCTTTGGCCTTAGCATTAACTGAATATAGATTTAAACACTCCATCCTTCAGCATTCAATCTGAAATATGTACTCCATGAATTTCCAAGCAAATATTTATATATACACATTTTTGAAAAGAATGCTTAGTGAATACAGCTTTGTATGTGCCTTTGTACATTTTTGCCTTTGTACATTTTTTGCCAGAATGTGAGTGGCATATTTTTTTAGAAGTAGAATTGCTTTTTCTCTGGGTGCATTTTAAACTTTGATAGAGATTGCCAATAGCAATATAAAAAAATAGATTATGAGAAAGCTTTTGCTTTCTATCCAATAGCTCATCAATACTTTTATTTTAAAAAAAATTTGTGTTGCTACCTACATCAGAACTAAAAAAAAAAAAATTGTATACAAAATCTAGAAGTGCTAGCTAGATAGATAAATATTGTTTAAATATTTCTAAGTTTTCCTCTCCATGTGTAAATTTTTAAAAACTCAATCTTATTTTAAATAATGCTTAACTCTTGCTAACAAAGACAGTGCAGTAAGTATTCAGATCTTTAACATGCTTTCCTCTGTCATTTTTATTTATTCATTATTTTTTATGAAGATGCAAGAAAAAAATTCTTTCCTAGGACCGGGTGCTTGGTGACATATTCTTTCCAGTTGGTGTCCACCAGATGTCTCCCCTCCTCCACCAGGGTATGCTTTTCAGAAATGCCTATTGCTTTCTGAAACATCTATTGATAAGACAAAACAAAAGACTTCCTCATGGAATTTACTTTCTTTTTTTTATAGAACAAAGCTTATCTCTTTAAAAGTAAATATAAAAGAGGGCCTCCCCAGTGGCGCAGCTGTTGAGCGAGCGCTGGGTTGCGAAGCTGCCTGCAGCCTCTGCGGCGCCGGTTCGATCCCCGGCTGCTCCCCGGCCACCCGCGGAGGGTCCCACATGGCGCGCAGACCTCTCCTGCCGCCCGCTGCTCCCCTCAGCAGTGTACTTCGGTCCTTCTGCCTGCTCTGCTCCCTGCTCTGGCTCTGGTGAATTCTCTCACCTTCTGACTGTACCCAGTGCTTGTATGTGTGTATGTATAAATCAATCAATCAATCAATAAATAAATCTTTAAAAAAAAAAAAGTAAATATAAAAGAGGCTTCCCTGTGGCACAGGGGTTAAGTCTCAGCACTATCAATCTATTACCAGCCACTGCAACATAAGTTCTATCCCAGCCAGGGAGCTGACCCACATGGTAGAGCAGACCTCCCCTGTCCTGCCAGCTGTTCCCCTCAGCAGTGTATTTCAGTCAATCTGCCCTGTTCTGCTCCCCACTCTCTCTCTGGTGAATCCTCTCACCGCCCCCCCCCAACCCCACACCTCTGGCCTGCACCCCAGTTCTTATATGCATAAATAAATAAAATAAATCTTAAAAAAAGGTAAACATAAAAATGCTTCTTTTCTGGGACTCCCTGGTGGTGCAGTGGGTTGAGCGCTGCGCTGTGAAGCTGTCTGCAGCCTCTGCAGTGCAGGTTCGATACCGGCTGGCCGCAGAGATACCCACATGGCACCACAGACATCTCCTGTCTCACCTGCTTCTCCACTCAGCAGTGTATTTCAGTCAATCTGCCTGTTCTGTTCCCCGCTCTGTCTCTGGTGAATCCTCTCACCCTCCTGCACATCTGGCTTGTACCTTGGTTCTTATATGCATGAATAAATAAATAAATCTTTATAAAAAATGCTTCTTTTCTATTGCCTAACCTGAGTGAAAATGGCTTGATACCAAAAGCATTTCTTTCTTTAGGAATAGAAAAAAACCTGTATCTATGACATAAAAACACATAAAAATACTTTTTTATGTATGGGAGTAGTATATACCTTAATAACATAAAGGGGAGTTACTTAGAGAATTTCCCAGATGAACTCATTTGTTCTGCTGTAATAAGGATACAGCCCCTAATAATGAAATAAGTTTAACCCTACCAACATTTTTATGAGACTGTGTCTAATACTTTCCAAATTTCTAAAGGGTGAACTCCTTCCAGTAGAGCCCAATTATGCCAATATTAATAATATTAACACATAGTATTCAAACCTGCTTACTTGATACAAGCAGGTGATTTATGAAACAAAGCGCAAACCATACGTCAATGAAGGAGCTGTGCAAACAAAAGGGGCAGGAAAAAAGAGAAAGTCTCTAACATAAGAGTAAATTCACTTATTTAATTGCGGGTAATAGTTTCTGAGCACATACACGGCCTGCCTGTATGCTGAAACACTCAGACCAAAGATCTTTTAAGATGCCATCAAATTGTTTTCTTCTTGAAAATGGACAAGGAGAAGAAACCAATGTTTTCTTTCTTTAACCACAAATGTCTCATTTCCTGCCACCTTTCTTATTTCCCAATCAAGTGTGAAAAATAAAATGGATTCCCAAGCCTCCACACTCACCATTACCCCAACCCCTTAATATAAGAAGATGGTGTTGATGCTCCTGTTTCAAAGCATTATTTTCTTTCCTCTTTCTGGCCAGTCCACAGGCACTTCTGACATCTAGATGGGTACGGGAGCTTGCCTCCCACATACTCGGGCATGCCGACATGAAAGCTGAACACAGAACTCACATTTGCCCCAAAAGTACCACAAACTGTACACTCAAAGGTATAGATTATTGAGTCCCAGGGCAAGTTAAGTCTAATTAGGCAACTTCAGGGACAGTGTAGGCAGAGACTTCGGGAGAGTTAAAGAGACTTCTGAGACCAGGACAGTAAATTCTAAGAAGTGCTAACCAAAACATACTCCAGAGATGAGGTCAGACAGTCCAGGAGGAACAAAGACAGCAAAACTTGAGAGATTAAGACCTTGGACAGGGGGATAAACTCTAAGACAAGAGCTGGGACTAGGAGAAAGAGCCAATAACAAACTAGGATGATGAGATTTTAGTATAGAGAAAAAAAGGTTTAACTGCCCCTAGACATGGGCCCACAATGGCTTCCTTGCCCCTCCCAAGTACAGTGTACCTGGGAGTCCTTACTTTCTTCCTTTAAATAAACTTTATTTTCTTAAAGTTTGATTCTCTCTGCTTACTTATCTAAAATGTCTGCAAATTCCTTTTTGCAGCTTCATGGTACAAGAACTTGTGGTGGCTCAAGGGTTAAATTAACTGCGCACACTGGGATCTTAATGACTATCATCGTGGTCACAAGGTCAGCACTCCATGTCAGCACCCAGACATCATGTGACTTTCTTTCAGATGAAAGATGTTCATCAGGCAGGGAAGTAACTCAGCACGGCTCAGATCCTGGGGGCGGCCACTCACCTGTCTTTGTATCTCTAGGTGGAGTTCACAGCTGACTTTTGTACTCCATTAGAACATTCCCTGCCAATACACGTAGGATAAGATGATAAGGCCCTATCAACATGCACTTATCTAGAAGTTGTTCCCTAATAATCAGCTTCTCTAGCCATCAATCCCCAAAATATGTAATACTACATGGTGATAGGGTTTTTTTTCTACCTAGACATTACATTTTCAAAAGTCTACCCATCAAAATCCTAGCAAATATCAGGAACAAATCTAAATACTGCCTTTTCCAAATACCCCCCCCTCCCCGTTCCCTAGTCCTCCTAACAGAAACTAACCTCTTCTTATCACTAATAACCGCCTCTTATTCTCAGGGTGCTTTATATGTAGATCAGGTTTTTCAACCTCAGCACAACTGATATGTGAAAATAGTTTTTGTTATAGTGGGTTGGACTGAGCACTGCAAGATGATTGACATCGTTATTTACCTCTATCACGAGATGCCAATAGCACTTTCCCAACTGTGATAAAAGTTATCTCTAGATATTGCCAAATGCCTCCCAGTGGGCAAAAAAACTGCCCCAAATACTGATCTAGATATATCACTTCAGCGAATACATCCTCGTGCAATTGGCCATTTCTCTATCTTTCCAGCCCCAGTACTATGAGTTCTTTAAGGAAAGCACCATATCTTCTAATTGATCCTATGTCTACACTCCACATGAAAAGCCTATCCTTATATATAGGATAGGCTCCCCTGCTTATATACAGGATAGGCACTCACTGCTTCCCTCAAGAGTGTATTTCAGTCAGTCTGCTTGTTCTGTTCCCTGCTCTGTCTCTGGTGAATCCTCTCACCCCCACCCATACCTCTGGCCTGTATTTGATATATATTTCATGCATGAATTCATTTATTATGACTGTGTCCCTTCATTTATTCTACTTGGAAAGAAAATATTATCTACAAGAAAACAAAAAAAATGGCTACCTAGGGCTTCCCTGGTGGCACAAGGTGTTAAGCACAGCACTTTGAAGCAATCCACAGCCTTTGCAGATGAGTTTGATCCCTGGCTGGCCAGGGAGATACCCACATGGTGCAGCAGACCTCTCCTGTCTCACCCGCTGCTCCCCTCAGCAGTGTATTTCAGTCAGTCTGCCTGTTCTGTCCCCTGTTCTTTCTCTGGTGAATCCTTTCACCCCTCGCACCTCTGGCCTGTACCCCAGCTCTTGTATGCATAAATAAATCTTTTAAAAAATAAATAATTAAAAAATGAAGAAAGGCTTTACAAGCAGCATTATTTGTCCAAAATCTTTGATTAGTTCAACTCGAAAAAATTAAAAGTCAGGGGTAACAGATTCTAGCTGTGCCACAGAAAAAAGGAGCATCATCAATTCATTCATCTTTGCAATATGACCCTCTCCTTTCATTCCCATTAACAAGGAAGCCTACTGAGGAATCTGCTCATCAATCCACTGATGGAGAGCAGGCCACATGGAAGAGTGGCTAAAAGCATTGTTCCCCTTATGGGACACCATCAAGAGAACAGTATTAGCATGATGGGAGTCCCAGGAGAAGGGAGAGAGAAGGACAAAAATACTTATTCCAAAAGCAATGGCTAAAAACTTTCTTAACCTGGGGAAAGAAACAGGCATTCAAATTTAGGAAGCCCATTTCCAAACAAGGTAACTCCAAAGAAACCCATACTGAGGCACATTATAATTAAACTGTCGAAAGTTAAAGACAAGGAGAGGAATTTTTAAAAAGAGTAAGAGAAAAACAACTTATTACATACATGAAAACACCCATGAGATAATTAGCAGGTTTTACAAATCACAAGGGAGGGACAAGATACATTTAGAGTATGTCTTTCAAAAATGGAGAGGAAAGAATTTTCCAGGAAAATGAAAACCAGAAAAGTTCATCACCCTTAGATTGACCTTACAATAAACTTTAAGGGAGATTCTTCAAAATAAAGTGAAGAGATTCAAATTAGTGACAGGAAAACATAATAAAGTATAAAGTCACTGGTAAAGTTTTATTCAGAATACCCACAATGGTGGTAGGTAATTCAGTTAAAAACCTAGTATGAGGTTAAAAGACAAAAGCACTAAAATAACTATAACTATAATGATGTATTTATGGATACACAAGGTAAAGTGTGAAGAGGTAAATGGTGATATGTAAATTTAAAATGTGGAAGGGGAAGAGTAAAATAATAGAGTTTTAAAATGTACTTCTCCAAACAATGTATACAGATGATTAACAGATATGGGAAAGTTGTTCATCATTACTTATCATCTGGGAATTGCAAATTGAAACCCAATGAGGTACCTTCTTACACCTCTAAGAATAGCCCATATAAAAAACAAGTTTTGGAGATGGTGTGGAGAAAAAATAAGCCTCTTCTATTGTTGGTGGGAATGTAGACTGGTCTAGCTCCTATGGATATGAATAGATAAAATGGTGTATAAATAATGAAATATTATTCATCCAGAAAAAAGAGGGAAATTCTGGCATTTGCAACAACATGAATGGATCCTGAGGATATACTAAGTGAAGTAAGTCAGACAGCGAAAGACAAATACTGCAGTATATTGTATCATTTATATGTGGAATCTTTATTTTTTTTAAAGGCAAACTAATAAAAACAGAGAGTAGAAAACTGGTTGTGAGGGGCACAAGGGTGGGGGAAATATGGAGTGGTTAATAAAAGTAGATATATTTCTGCTGTAAGATGAATAGGATCTGAGGATCTAATGTAAAATATGGTGACTAGAGTTGATAATTCTGTGTGAAACCACTGAATTTTGCTAAGGTAATACTCAAATATTTACATCAAAAAAAGATAAATATGGGAGATATGGATGTGTTAATTAACTAGATGTGAGAATTCTTTCACAATGTTCACATCTATCAAATCACCACAATGCATACTTTTAATATCTAATAATTTTGGGCCTCCCCCCGAGTGGTGCAGCAGTTGAGCGCTGGGCTGCAAAGCTACCCACAGCCTCTGCAGCACTGGTTTGATCCCTGGCCACCAGCGAGGGTCCCACATGGTGCGCAGACCTCTCCTGCCGTGCCCACTGCTCCCCTCAGCAGTGTATTTCATCAGTCTGCCTGTTCTGTTCCCTGCTCTGGCTCTGGTGAATTCTCTCGCTCTCCTGTGCTTCTGACTGTACCCAGTGCTCGTATAAATAAATAAATAAATAAATATCTAACAACTTTATATATCAACTACATACCAATAAAATTGATTTTTTTTTAAAGGAGCATTTTCCTGCATCTAATTGTCTGGGTTTAAATCATTGGTTTTCCACAAAACTTACCAGATGATACAAGATGTGCTATCCAATATAACTCAGTGTCTTCACCTGTAAAATTAAAATAATAATACAAACTTCCTATGTTGTTTTGAGAGAATATGGTGAATTAATACATACCAAGCTCTTAAAACAACCTGGGACTTGTTAGTCCTCATTAAATGCTCACTATCATTACTCATTTATTCATTCTTCGTTTGCATAAATATTTAAAAGCTCCCTGTGTTCTTGTCCTTCTGATAGACCCTGAGAGCAAGTAGACCTTGTAGGGGCAGGAACTGGCACAGGGTGCAGGTTCTCTGATCCCATGCAGACCGGGTAAAGGAGGAGTCAGAGTCCTCAGTAGTTTTGCAGGTTTTTTATTTGGGGTTCACCAGGCATATGGCAGGCAGGGGTGCTGGCTGGGGGGCTGGGAGGCTGGCAGGCCTCCCAGCCCCCAGCAAGTCTTCACTCTATCTGAGCTCTCTGGAGTTCGTTCTGCTGCTTCTCGGCTTTTCTTTCGGCTACGGCTTCGGCTTCTACTGCTGCTGCTGCTGCTGCTGCTGCTGCTGCTGCTCCTGCTCCTGCTCCTGCTGCTGCTGGTGCTTGTGCTGGTGCTGCTGGCGTCCCCCCATGATGCCGCCCTTAAAAACACAGTCTTAGCTCAGCTGAATCCCATCTACCTATGCCCACACCCTATTCCAGGTGCCCGCCATCAGGCATGCATTCAGGACAAGGATCCATCATCTATCCTGATGGCGGAAGGGCAGAAAAGCCTGACATTTTCTTTACCATACAACCTGCAAATGATCATCTAAACAATCCATAAACTTTAAACTACAGTCACACAAACAAATATAAAACTACAAAGTATGCTAAATGCTATAAAGATAATATACAGGGCATTGTGAAAGAATATAACTAGGGGCTATGACTTTGAATGGATTAGGAAAAGAACTTTTCAAAGTTAAATAGGAATTTGACAGGTATAGAGTAGGGCAGGAACTTTCCAGGCAGTCAAACGTGGAAGCCCCGAGAAGAAAAGAGCTCAGGTTGTTCTAGCTACCCACCGTGGGCCCACATGGCAGTTGTTAGGGAGCAAGGAGAGGAGGGAAGCCACGCTGCAGAGGAACTGGAGGAAGTGAAGGGAATTATAGGTTATGGTGAGGATTTGGCATTCAGCTGGCCTGCCCATGCCTCACTACTTCAAGGGAGACTTTGCAAATAATAAACATCAGCCCTCTATGTGGGGCAGGTCCTAAACCATATGGTCAAAAGGAGTCTCCCTACCTACCCTTGTCTGGTAACTCATCAAGGATCCTCACTTTAGTCCCATTTTCTCTGCCCATTGAAACTTCAGAATCTTTCTTAGACTTTCTGGAATCCTGACCCTCCTTCATAAGAAACAAGTAATTCATAAAATAATCAGCCCCGAAGGGGTAAACAGACTCTGCTGGAAGATAAGCGTCCTCCTCCTCTCTACAAAATTATCTCTGGAAAAAGGTAGAAAAAAATGTAGATTTTTGTCTACTTTTAAGGAGACAACTCAAGCATGAAACAGACAAGTTACTAACTCTCTTGACTGACCTGGTCTTTTGCATTCTACGTGGGTTTTTTACTTCCTAGGTCCTGTTCTGTGTCTTCCTAGGTCCTATTCTGGTTCCAATATATGTTTTTTGTTTTAGTTTACCTTTCTCTTCTATTCAGATAATTTGATGAGGATGTTGGTCTCTTCAGAGGTCCTTGCCTCCCCATCTGTCACATAGACTACAAAACAGCAGTGATTAGCTGACTAACCTCTCCTACCAGCTACTGATGACATGGTCCTTAGCTATTCATCCCCTGCCTTTCCTCTTGATTAGGAACTGAATTAAATACCAGCTGTGACCCAGTTCCCATAAGCGATACCTTCACTAAAAGCAGTGACTTTGGAGGAGGATATTTTAGGGATTATAGGGCTTTTTAGATCATATGATATAGAAAGCTACCTATTCACCTAGGTGCTCATTAATACAATACAAGTGAAACTATGAAATGAGACTGGAATATAAGAATGAAAGGGTCTTAGTGGGAAGTGTAATTAATTACATAAAAGCAGATGACTAGGAGACATGAGGTCAGTCTGGATAATCACATCCCTCCTCAAAATAATCCTGCCATCCTACTCTACAGATGTGTCCATACAAGCTGCTTAAAATACCTGTGCACATGAGTCTCGTGGATCCCACAGCTACCTTCAGTGAAGGCAAAAGGTGCCTCCTGATTGAAGGCAAGGGCAGTCATTGGAAATATTCATGGATGCTAAGTCTAAGTGTTGTAGAAGAGGAGAAACATGCATGCTCTTGAAAATCTTTATTATTTATTTTCATTCAGAGTTACATTAAGGACATGCTTGAATAAGGTTTAGGAACTAAGTTCCATGCTCTTGATACAGTTCTGCAAATTTCCAGGAGACTTAGGACATATGAAGAGTGACTCTGGCCTGTAAATCTCTAACAAGGTATCATCATCACTCCTGCTTAAATATATATTGTTAGCAGGTAGGAGACTGATGAGTAAGAGGGAAACTTTGTGCCTTTGGGTAAGGCTCCCTGACTCAGAGGATCCTGAGAATTTAGGGGCCTTGAGAATCTATAGCCAATCAAATGTGGGGTATAGAGGAGTGGGAAGAGAGAATGAGAGTCATCTGTGCATAATATTTCAAGTTGAATTGATTCTGTGAATTATTTTATATGGAAGAACTATATATCCAGGGTTCAGAAGCAGGGCTGTCTCTTTGCTCATAGCTGGTGTTCTAGATCTGGCAGAAGGGGGTTGGAAGTCTAGATTGTGAGTTAAGCTCTTACCGGTTTGTCTGGAATCCCCCGCATCTGTGTTCTCAACAGGACCTAAGGATTAGTACCTTTCCCTAGGGATTTCCTGCTTGGCAGGAGCTAACCTAGCGAGCATATTCAAATTAAGGTTTAATGTCTGATGATAACCCCACGTGCTGTCCCTGTTTTGTATTGGGATACTCTACCCCTATCTATTCCTCCTTCAACTTTCAGTTACAGAATAATATAGAAAATACAATTTCTGAATCCTACTTTAACTTCCCTTTCCTCTGGATTCTAATTTTTGATGTTTCTGGGAGGTTCCTGGAATTCTGCAGCTGGTGATTCAGGTATAGAGAGATGGGTGAAGTCCCAGAGGACTGTCCCTGTCCCTGAAAGGGGTACCTTACCTTATGGAAGCTGAGTTCACTTCCGTGCACCAGAGTCTTACGACTTTCCCACCTGTGATGTAATTTCAGTTCATGTCACAGTCTGCTTGGACTGCTGTAACAAACATACCATAAACTGGATGATTTAAACAATGAACATTCATTTTTCACAATTCTGGAGGCTGAGGAGTCCAAAATCAAGGCACCAGAAGATTTGGCACCTGGTTCATAGATGGTGATTTCACTAAGTCTTCACATGATGGACTGGTGGCGAGAACTCTCTGGGGCCCCTTATGTAAGGTCACTAATTCCATCCATGAGGGCTCCACTCTCCTGACCTCATCACCTGCCAAAGACCCCACCTCCTCATGCCATCACACCAGGGTTTAGGATCTTAACATTGAATTGGGGGCACACACACATTGTCCCTAACAGTCCATTATATGCCATGGTGATTTTTGAAACTGCTAAATCTGCCGTACTCCAGACTTAAAAAAGCTCTTCCTTTGGAAACACTCAGGTGAATACAATGGAGATCAGTAAACTCTTGTAGCTGGTAAGTAATCAGGACAAACACAAAGACACCCATGCACTTAAAGGCAAAGCTGACCAAGCAAGGAGTCTGAGGAGGAAAGACCAATATGGGTGTTGATGATGAAAATGGCCTCCATTGTACCAAGAGATGGAGTCAGACATGAGTTAGAACAGAATCATAAGAATCCTCTCCTCTAACAAGCACAGTGTCAGTAACCTAAGGAGAAGCGGCCCACCTAAGAAGGGGGATGACTTCATCTCCCAGGAAAATGACTTATTTCCAAGCAAGCTTTAAGACCTGAACTTTCAGCGTCCACCTTGAGCTAAGGCCGTGAAGGCCACTTTTAAATGCAAATGTTTTGGGTTGTTTCTAGTCTGCTTGAAAGGCCAGGCACAGTGGCCTCATGGGTGGTCACTGTTGGTATTAGAAGTGAATGTAACACAGCATCAATTGCTGTGATTGGAAATAAACCTAATCCAAGAAGAGACGATGGAGTGATGTCAGGTTGAGTTGACAGAGGGAGGGATCAAAGTGGAAAAGAGATTTTAGAAGAGGATGAAATGTCTCTGAAAACAAACATCTTTGCCTAGGAAGAGTCCGAAAGCAAATTATAGTTAAGCCACACATTTAAAGTGAAAATTATAATACAATAGTATTTACTACTTACTGATGCATGGTAAGCACTTCGTATATGATACTATTACTCTACTGAAGAATATTAAGGTATTGATCTTTGAAACAACTATATGTTACAAGCAACTGCCAACTCCAACGTGTAGATGAAAATACAGGATGTGAGTAGGACAAGGTTAAAAATTCATACATGGAACTGGGATTCTAGCCCATCTCTCTCTGCTTAAAAGCCCTATTACTAATCAGATTGGATCTTGTTGTTCTAGAACAGTAAAACCAGGCCTCCCCGCTGGCTCAGCGGTTGAGCGCTGGATTGCAAAGCTGCCCGCTGCCTTTGCAGCGCTGGTTCGATCCCCGGCTGCTCCCCGGCCACCAGAGGAGGGTCCCACGTGGCGCGCAGACCTCTCCTGCCACCCGCTGCTCCCCTCAGCAGTGTACTTCGGTCCTTCTGCCTGCTCTGCTCCCCGCTCTGGCTCTGGTGAATTCTCTCACCCTCCCGCGCTTCTGACTGTACCCAGTGCTTGTATAAATAAATAAAAATAAATCTTAAAAAAAAATAATAACTTATAACAGTAAAACCATGCTGAATCTAAAACTAAAACCCCAGTAGTTCTTCACCCTCAAAGGATTATTAATCGTAATTACTCCCTTTACAGGCATGATCCTTCACAGCTGCAATGTGTTTCACACCCTTGATATTAGACTCCATTTCTGCAAAACTTTAGGAATGAGTTAAAATTTTATAGACGAAGCAGATGCTATACAAGTCTGAAAGACTCTTGTTCGCAGTGCACAACTGGTGAGCCTCTGAGGCAAGGCCTCCATCCTGTCGATGGCTCCATGTCCAGCTGGGCTCCACCACTCAAAATTTTATTCTAAGGGGAAATGGTGGCAGCTGTGTTCTTTGTAAAATGCTGCCATTTTCTCAAGAGAAATCCCAGCACTATGGGCACCTTCTCCCGATAAGAGAAATGGCACCAGTGTTTGAAAACCCCCTCCTGCCCTGAGTCATCCCCAGAACTAGGATAATCAAGCCCATTTGTTCAGAGCGATTGGTTTAATGATGTATGTTACTATGATGACTTGGTGGAAAGGATCTGTGAGAAATACTATATAAAATATGCCCAAAATATATTTCATTCAGTAAAATATTGTAATATTTTTAAATCCTACTGACTTTGTACTAGGTGGCCTTTACTGCTCCCCATAATTTAAAAAAAAAATAGCCAAATTTTTAAAGAATGTTTTTACGTATTATGCATTTTAATTTTCTTTCTCAGCCAGCTGATAGCACTTTCATTCTGTTGGTATTGAAGGAGGGAAGGGGAATCCTTCCTGTTGGACCTCCATGCCTAGCAAGATCTTCCTACATGCGCTGTAGTTTTTATTCCAACCAGCCCAAGACCCTATGCAGCTTTAAATTTTCTCAGGAGCTTCATCTATCTGGTGCCATTTTTCTTGGTCAAATAACATGTTGTCATTTTCTGAATATCAATTCTTTTTTAAAAGATTTATTTATGCATACAAGAGCTGGGGTACAGGTCAGAGATGTGCGGGGTGAGAGGATTCACCAGAGACAGGGCAGGGAACAGAACAGGCAGAGTGACTGAAATACACTGCTGAGTGGAGCAGCAGGCGAGTCAGGACCTGTCCAGCTGGGGATCAAACTTGTGCTGCAGAGGCTGCAGATCGCTTCATAGTGCTGTGCTTAACCCCTTGTGCCACCAGGGAGGCCTGAATATCAATTCTTTTTTTTTTTTAAAGGATTTATTTATTTATACAAGCCCTGGGTACAGTCAGAAGCGCGGGAGGGTGAGAGAATTCACCAGAGCGGGGAGCAGAGCAGGCAGAAGGACCGAAGCACACTGCTGAGGGGAGCAGCGGGCAGCAGGAGAGGTCTGCGCACCTTGTGGGACCCTCCTGCGGTGGCCGGGGAGCAGCCGGGGATCGAACCGGTGCTGCAGAGGCTGCGGGCAGCTTCGCAACCCAGCGCTCAACTGCTGCGCCACCGGGGAGGCCCTTGTAGGGTAAAGAAAATGTCAGGCTTTTCTGCCCTTCCGCCATCAGCATAGATGATGGATCCTTGTCCTGAATCATGCCTGATGGCGGCACCTGGAGTAGGGTGTGGGCCTAGGTAGATGGGATTCACCTGGGCTGAGACTGGGCTTTTAAGGGCGGCGTCACGGGGACGGCAGCAGCAGCAGCAGCAGCAGCAGCAGCAGCAGCAGCAGCAGCAGCAGCAGCAGCAGCAGCAGAACCTGAAGGAGAAGCCGAAGCAGAAGCAGAGAACACCAGAGAGCCCAGATAGAGTGAAGACTTGCTGTGTACTAAATCAGTGTACTAAAGACTTACCAGCCTCCCACCCCCCAGCCAGCACCCCTGCCTGCCATATGCCTGGTGAACCCCAAATAAAAAACCTGCAAAACTACTGAGGACTCTGACTCCTCCTTTACCGGGTCTGCATGGGATCAGAAAACCTGCACTGTATCCAGTCCTGCCCTTACAAATGGTGTAAGTCGGCAAGATCCATGTAGACGGGTATTGGAGCCCTCCGAAGACCTGGAGGGACTAAGGAGAACAGACCGTTTGCCCCTGATGACGCTGGAGGCGCCATGGCGGCACAGAAGGTGGATACGGTCCGGAGCTGTGGGATGAGACCTCACATGGAGGAGACGCCCAAGAGGACCAGCCAACGACACCGGAAAGGACCAGCCAATGACCCCTGAGGCAGCAGGCCGTTGCTGACGCAGGGAGAGGCCAATGGACTTGAACTGATGGACTGATGGACTGACATTCCCGCCAGAAGGCGGAGGACCTTGGCAGGTTATGTTTTTTTTTTGAGAATCTGGGGGTGGCCAGTGGGCCTAGATGGCCAAAAGCAGCCTGTGCATGCCCAGCAGCCAGGTGGAGGAGAAAAGCCAACTAAGAAAGCAAAAGCTGGTACTGATGCTAAGTTGAGAAGCCCTAAGCGGCTGTTAAGCAGCCTGAGTATGCTGAAGAAATGTGAGTCTCGTAAAATCACCTGTGGGTGATGCCCTGCTCATTCTTGAGTGAGGGTGAGGAGCTGAGGAACCTGTCCTTGGGGGACGGGTGGGGAATGTGGCTTGGGGTGGAGCCCAAGCCGAATGCAGAGTTTGGATACCCGACCCATGTGCTTGTGCAGTGGGTTGGCTTGAGAGCAGGGGTCTGTGAGTCGCATGGGTGGCAGTGAAGGCCGAGTGTTGGAGCGACTGCAGACAGAAACCCTGAGGGTTGGCGATTACCCCCAACAGAATAAAATTGCCAATCCCAGAGCTAGTGCATCCTGGGGGTGGATGCTGTGTGTGCCTTGTAGCCGAGACTATAGCCAGAGAAGGCCAGGAAGCCTGACGGCTCCTGGTATGTTATAGTAGATGCCGTGAGTGATTCCCCTCCCTCGTATGAGCAGTGCCTTCGGCAGCAGATTTGGTGGCTCATCTGCTGGTACCAATAATTGTCTTTTGCACTTGGTTGGTGCCCTGCCTGGACTTATTTGTGTTCTGTTGTATTTTGTTATATTGTGTTTTGTTATTTGATGTATTTGCTTTTGTGGGCCATGGCTGCATTGTTTGTTTGCTTAGAAAATTGTATATATATGTATAGACTGTATGGCAGAAAACCCTGAGGGGGTGGACTGTAGGGTAAAGAAAATGTCAGGCTTTTCTGCCCTTCCGCCATCAGGATAGATGATGGATCCTTGTCCTGAATCATGCCTGATGGCGGCACCTGGAGTAGGGTGTGGGCCTAGGTAGATGGGATTCACCTGGGCTGAGACTGGGCTTTTAAGGGCGGTGTCACGGGGACGCCAGCAGCAGCAGCAGCAGCAGCAGCAGCAGCAGCAGCAGCAGCAGCAGCAGCAGCAGCAGCAGAACCTGAAGGAGAAGCCGAAGCAGAAGCAGAGAACACCAGAGAGCCCAGATAGAGTGAAGACTTGCTGGGGGCTGGGAGGTCTGCCAGCCTCCCAGCCCCCCAGCCAGCACCCCTGCCTGCCATATGCCTGGTGAACCCCAAATAAAAAACCTGCAAAACTACTGAGGACTCTGACTCCTCCTTTACCCGGTCTGCATGGGATCGGAAAACCTGCACTGTGCCCAGTCCTTGCCTTTACAATAAGGAAACTGAAGTGGAGAGGCCAAGTCATTTACCAGGCATCACACAGTGAGTGAGAGTTATGTTTCCTGAAATGGTTGCTTAGTTTTAGAGTTTGTCCGTGTAAACTGCTCTACATATGATATTGAGACGTAGAAAGAAGAAAACCTGGAAAGAAGAAACCTGATCCTCAGGAGAAAGGAAAAGGAAAATTGTGATATGATGAAGAAAATACAGAGTAAAACGTGACATATAAAAATGAGTTAGCAATTAATAAGTTATGAGCTAAACACCTGAATCCCTGCAGGAAGAAAGACAAAATGGAAGTTACAAAATGTCAAGCAGAAAAGTTTCGTGTTGGTGCAGAGCCCCAGATCTAAGCCCAGGTAATCTCAGCTTTACCGCTAATGCACCGCAGGGCAAGATAACAGGGGTGAGTCCTTCCCGGCTGTGCCCGCACACGCCAAGTACTTGCCGAGGTTATTCCAGGTTCGGGTCCTCCATCTCAAAAGGGAAGAGTTTGGATAGGATAATCTCCACCATCTCTTGCTCTTGATGTTTCTGGGATGCAGTCAGTGCCTCCAAGCGTCAAACGCTCGCTTGGTAGCTTCTTGTCACACCAGGGCTGGGCTCTGCAGGAGCACAAAGGCAGGTGTGATCCTTCTCCTTCCTGGAGGGGCCCTTGAGGTTAACCTGTGCCAGGTGAAACTCCCGGAGACCTGAATCCTCAGCAGGTGTGGCTGGCTCCTGAGGCCAGCTCACGTTGACACAGTAATGGACTCCAACTGATTCATGATTATTAGACTCTGTTAGAATTTTGCAACTGTCAGAACGTTTACAAAAGCATTTTAAAGACTACCCGGAGTTCACAAAGGCATAGGAATCTGGACATATAAAAATGAGTTAGCAATTAAATCCTACTGATTTAGTACACAGATAATGATTTGTTACAAAGTAGAGATAGTTTCAGAGTTCAAAGAGCTTTTGAAACTGTGTAATATAAAAGTGGGTGACATGAATAGTAAAACTTCTGAAAGATTTTCCTAAAATCTTGGGGACATCACCATGGAGCAGGGCTCCTTATTAAAGTAGATTTCAGTATATAAATGGCCTTTTTTAGGAAGAAGGTGCCTGAAAGAACACTTTTTTTAATCAGTAAAGGATCTAAAGCAGTGAAAACACTTATTTGAAGAAGTGTATTTGAAAACTTAACATGCTTTACTTTGTATTTAAGATCAAATGTCCTCTTCACAAAAGCGCTTAAGAAGTTTCCTGATTGGAATTTAGAAAACCTAAATAAGAGACCAGGAAAAAGACTAATCAATACAAAGTAAAAATCAAAATCAACAAGCAACTATAAACCAGAGACACACTTGGGGGGGTGAGGGAGAGGAAGAAGTAGAGTCAAAATAAGGGGGGGGGTGCAATTGTACTGGGAATATAACCAAAATGAAAATGCATATATTGTGCAAAGATGAAAAATGATATAAAAATATATAAAATAAAATATTAAAAAAAGAAGTTTCCTGATTGATTTAAAATTTTCAATATCACTCAACTGAACTGTGATGAACAAAATTTTAAAATAACAAATATTAGAACATATATCTGGTTTTAATATTTGGTGAATAGGTTATCCAAAGTGGGTGATTATTGATTTATTGAACATGCATAATTCACATAGCATTTTCATAGTACTTTGTAAAGTTTTGTTCATGTTTTAACTTATAAAGACATTTTACACAACTTTGTTTACTATTTTAATATTTTATTAAATCATAAAAGTCTAAAAGGAAAAAAAGAAAGCACCGAAGAGCTCGTTCATATCCCTGATTTACAAAACACAACAACCAGATGATCTCAGGTAATCTTAACCTCAATATCTTCTTCCAACCTGTAAGGGCAGGACTGGACACGGTGCAGGTTTTCTGATCCCATGCAGACCGGGTAAAGGAGGAGTCAGAGTCCTCAGTGGTTTTTTGCAGGTCTTTTATTGGGATTTAGCGGATACATGGCAGGCAGGAGTCACAGGCCCCAGCAAATCTTCACTCTCTCTGGGCTCTCTGGTGTTCTCGGCTTCTTTCTCGGCTTCTCTTTTGGCTTCTGCTTCGGCTTCTCCTGGCGTCTCGTGACACCACCCTTAAAAAGCACAGTCTTAGCACAGGTGTACCCATTTCAGGTGCCCGCCATCAGGCATGCATTCAGGATCACAGGGTTCCCTCATCTATCCTGATGGCGGGAGGGCAGAAAAGCCTGATACCTTTTACCTTACCCTACACAACCCAATATTTAATGTAGGAAATTCACTTATAAGAAAAAATTCTTCTTAAACACACAGACATTATCCTTCCTGTATTACCATCCCGCATTCTGTATTATATCTGGATAATAGGAATAAAGGAAGAAACAGCTCTTATCACAACATCTGGTTAACTTAAGATGACTACTAGAATACAAGACTTTTTAAATTCCTTTCTAGCAGTACATTTCTTTTAGATCTCTCTTTAAAGTGTTCTGTTTTTTTAAAAACTATATCACAAAGCAAAGTTTAAAACATAAAAGGAAGCACATTTAAACTTTCTTCTTCACAAGCATTTAAATCAAGCATACAATAGAGATTAATTGATTTGAAAAATGCTGGGGGAAATGCATGTACACTTACTCCCTACGCTTATTAACCTTATCCACAGCTCTGTGAAACTTCTTTTTCTAAAAATTGATGTAGCACCTTGCATCATTCTTAAATGCTATAAAAAATTAAAGTTAGTGGCATAAATAATTATTCTTGAAAGACTCAAATTTTTACATTTTCCAGTGTTTGAGAAATACTAGCTGTCCATAAATAAGACCCATGTGGTCTAAAGAATGACCACATTGGGGAGCTTAATTACTCGGAAAGACCTCACAATCTTTGCTAATTTAAGCATTTTCTTATTGCCTGTAGCAAATCAAATAATCAGCACTGTATAGAATACAAAATCTTTTCCCTTAGGAAATCTTGAAAAATAAGAGAACAGTTTTAGAACCTCTAATGACGTACAAAAGAGTGTCAGAACTGTAAGCTGGGGATCCCGGCTTGGTGTCCACTCCCGGGTCTGAGCGTTTGACCAGGACTTCCCTTCTCAGGGAGAGGCTTCTCTTTTTGTAGAGTTTGGAGATTGGAGTTGAATGGGCAGTTTGATTAAACTCTAAGGTCTTTTCAAGATCAAAAATATGTGTTTTTCTAGTGAGTATTAAACACTCAGAATATAAGCAATATTGAGCAGGAGTCTAATCCAATAATAAGCATCATGCCCTCAAGTTACAGTATGAAACATAAAGCAATTTCAAAGTTTGAATTTTATAATGGGTAGCTTATAAGAATTTAGATATTAAGCAAAATATCAGATTTGGAAGAATAACATTGAGAATGTCAGTGAAAAAATGCAGACACATAAAGTATATCTTTTGTTACATCTGAAGTGTTTCTGAGTGTACTATTTTTTTTTATTTTATAGAGGCATGCTTTATTTATTTGTTTGCTGGTTTGTTTGTTTGTTTTGTTTATACAAGCACTGGGTACAGTCAGAAGCGCGGGAGGGTGAGAGAATTCAAGAGCCATAGCAGGGAGCAGAGCAGGCAGAAGGACCGAAGTACACTGCTGAGGGGAGCAGCGGGCGAGAGGAGAGGTCTGCGCGCCATGTGGGACCCTCCTCCGGTGGCCGGGGAGCAGCCGGGGATCGAACCGGCGCCTCAGAGGCCGCGGGCAGCTTCGCAACCCAGCGCTCAACCGCTGCGCCACCGGGGAGGCCCACTGAGTGTACTATTGATGTTAAATGTTACAGAGTTCCTTAGCCCTCACGCCTTCTGTTCTAATGACCTCTACCTAAATCCAAGCCCTTACCCTTTTCAACTTTAACCCTTCTCTGAAACCTTCCTTGGTTATTCCTAACTCACTCATCTTCCCTCTTTTCAGAATCCCCTAACAGGAGGACTTGTAGCTATAAATCAGCTCATACTCCTTAACCGCTTTAATTGATATTTGCATCTTTTCTTGCTGGACTACACATGCTAAAAATTGTCAAGTGTGTGAGTTTGTGAAATAGCCAACAACTGGGTGATAAACACTGGCTTAAAGACCAGCATACAGCTAAGCAGAGCAGAGTTCAGCTGGCAGCCTCTTCAGCGGTTGAAATGTTCATTAGTGATAAATGAGGTTGGTTATACAGGAAGGGGTGGAAAGAAAACTGAAGTCCATTGTGGATGAGTCATTAGGCTAAGTTGAAACTTTCTTTTCCAGTTATTTGGATATTGGAAGACCCAAGACTGAGTCATTATCATACAGGAATCTAGTAAGTGATTGAGCAAGAGGATAAGATCTCATGAAGCCAAATGCTTTGGAACCCTTGGGAAGGAGGAGAGAACACTGTGGACATGTCTTCTTCAGGGCAAGGATGCTGAACTGGCTGGAGGGGGGCTGAGGGCTTGAAAATGCCATTTTTAATACTCAATGTTGACTTCGTGGTCCACTGTGGTGTCAGTCGTCTGCATAGCAGATGGAAGCACCATGGTGGGGGAGCTTTGGCTTGCCACGGGAGTAGAAGGCTGGGTATTCTGAGATCCAGGCAGAGTTGGTGAAACAAGGGATGTGGCAGAACCAGAGATGCAGGTGACAGGACTGGACTTTCCATCTGTCTGAATTATGACGTTGGTACTACCATTGGTGAGTTTGCCAAAGTGGACAAAATATAAGACCAGAACAACGAGGGTTGCAGCAATGAGACAGGCCAGCAGACACACCAGAAACGTTTTCCAGAGTGACCATGGTTTTGGTGTCACCTGCATGGCAATATAAAAAGTCAGTATTTTGGGAAATGACAGAGTGGTGATATAGGTAACTGATTTCAATTAGAATAAGGCTAACCTTTTTCACGCCCCAGTGTTATAGTTTAAATGCGCTAATGTAACCAAATAATACCTGTAATTCTTTGTCACCCAACGATAAGTAATGTAAGTTTCTGATATGCCTTTTTATTATTTTTCTATAACTTCCTCTCTCTGTCTCTCTCTCGCTCTCTCTCTCTCACACACACAAACACATACCACCTTTGCCCACAATTCCATGTGCATAGCCACCAATTTGCACAAAGCAATAAAGCTTCATCTTAAACGCAAATTGGTTCCTTAAGAATATATTACATTAATTTATTCTCTTGTATCAGCTAGTAACATCACAAGGTAAATTAAATTATCTAATTCATTTTCACGCACAGGATGAAAGTATTGCCAGATCACCATGGCCTCCTGGGGACAGATGTATAGAATGGCTGCAGGACAGGCAGCCAAGGAAGGGGGAAAGGGAGCAGGGCTCTGCAGAGGGGGCTGCTGAGGACCTGTCCCATTTCACCAGCACTCTCGGGACTGCTGAAGACTTCCGGCCTCCCTCCAGCCTCTCATCTTACCCACTGCGGCTGGAAGGTAACATTGGGCAATCGACAGACACAGTGTGCACCTTCGTTTGAACTGTATGGATTTCTGGGTAACTGCAGAAGAAGAATTTAAAAATAAATAAATAAATAATAAATAAACAGACCCAGTACTGCTTCATAGTAGTAATAACACCTAAGCATATACAATGTCATAGGACTTATATAAAGAAAACTTTACTGAGGAACAAAACTACAACTTGAATTAATATCCACTTATATAAAATATCAGGAGTATAAACTCTCAATTCTCAGGATTATAATTAAGTTCTTTATGGAAATTTGGAAGAAAAGCTTATTAAGTTGACAAAATTTTCATGTGGTGAAATAATAAAATTAGATTAGATTGGGCAAAAGGGGAAAGCAAATTTTTAGCAGTAATTTTCTCTGGACAGGATCAGGGATGATTTTTTTTCTTGGCAATTTTCTATATTGTTCAGAGGTCAATATAAGCAAACACATAATAATGGCTTTTAAAAGCATCTTCTATTCCTTATTTGGGGGTATTTAAAAGGTTCTAGGTTGTCTATCAGATTACTGAAAATGTGAAATTCTAAGCTTCCTTTTTGCCTCACAATCTTAGAACTTGTTTTTCTTTTTTCAGCATAACTATTTCATTCGATGGACAAAATTGCATAAATGTTTTTGGGATTGTGAGGAAACCGCATAATTTATTTATTATGAAAAATAGAAAGAAATAAAGTGAGGTACATGTGGTATTAAAGCTGTAGCATGTTGCAGCTTCCTTGGAATACGAGGCATCCCATAAATTAAGTTCATGGAAATCATTATTGAATTCCCAAAGTGATCACAAATATAATCTTCAAGTTGCAAAAGAATTCTTACATCAAATCCTATCTCTTTTTTTTTGGTCAAATTTGTTTCTTGGTTCTACAACTTCAACTTAATTACAAAATTCATTTTTCTTTATTAGGAAAATTTTTTGAAAATACATGATTTAATAAAGAACTATTTTCCCCTAAGGACTTTTTCTTGTATTTTGTTTCTTGTTTCCAACTTAGTTACAAAAAGTAAGCAAATGCTCATTTTTTTCAGTTCACTGACTTGATGCCATGCGGACCCGTGATATGAAGATTTTAGTCATTGGCTTATAATAATAGAACACAGACAAGTTTGTAAGATTTTTAATGTGTAGCACTAAATGCTGTGATTATTTTACATTTACACATAAATAACAGTGTTCTAAATCATGAACACCGACCTTACAGTGATTAAAATGTATCACATACCAGCATACATAAATCAACACAAGTTCTCGAGTTATAATTTTTTTTAATTTACAAGTCAAGTTTTATGAAGAGTAGCTTCATGATTATGTGTGTGATATCTAATATCAATATCTGACTCTGCTACTGACTACCTGCACTCCTAGTGTTTCAACTTTCTCATTTGTAAATTTGGAGGGGTTTGTTCAAATGATAAATGAGACCCTTAATATGTTCTAAGAAATATATACATTGCTAGAGTAACATTTTTCAGCACAAATTCCCCCGCTATCAGACATTTTCTATAAGTTATTACTTTAAATACCAATAGTCCACTGAAAGTAGATATTTTCATTGATTCAGATCTAATATGTAGCTATATATATATATATGTAATACTGTTAATATTTCCTATAAACAATATTTCAAATGCTGTACTAAAATTTTGCCTACTGGAACCTAACCTGGATTGTAATTAAGTTCATGATACCTGGCTTCAGGCTATTTATATCAAATTCCTGATGTAAATATCAAAATTTAGGCACCAAATATACACTTCAAAAACAATGTGAAAGCACTACTTTCACTAATAGCTCAACATGTATGATGACTGATAAACAGTTCAGATCCCACTCATTCTTTAATAGAATATATCAGGGAAAAAAGCAACTTAATTTTCTTAAAAGTTTCAATGTTAAGTGTTGAAAGCAAGAACAGCAGACATAAAAGCAATTAAAAGCTATTTACAACACTCACCAACTCCGTTGCATTTTCTTCCGTATTCACAGTTTGCTGCTGTTGTTTTCTATCCATGCTGAGGCTGCTGGTATCTCAAACAACACCCAAAGATGTCTGTACTCACTTAGGGATTAGAAGTTAGGAAATACTGGATTTATGTTAAATTAATAACTTTATGTTTCCAATCTGGATTATGTAAACTAATAGTCATGTATTTTCTGGGAAAATTTCCAAATTCAACCACAAAGTACACAATTTATGTTAGATGTGGAGAAATAAATAAAATTTGCCACCTTCAAAAAACAGCATGTAGAAAATGATCTAAGCTGCAAGAATGACACCACGATTCTGATCAGCTACAAGCCCCAGCCCTTCTTATTTCACAAAACTTATACAAAACTTACCGAAACTTTATTTCTCACAGGTTAGGAATTCAGCTTTTGCTTCTAATAACACTCACAAAGCCACTCCTTAATTATGAATATTGCAGAAGTCTGTGGCTAAACAAATGGGGATTATGGTGATGACTAATCTCAAAACTGTCCAAAAAAAAAAAAAAACACTAATACTGAGATTATTGGATCATGGTAAATTTAGGTGAATGGTGAATAAATCTACAAAAGTCAGTGGCTATATTGCAATGAAAAAGAAAAAAAAAACATTAAAATGGCTTTAGCTAGAGTTCAAGATAAAAATAGGAAATAAGCCCATTTCAGTAGTTCCTGGTTCTATAAATCAAGCATGATCTAAGGTAAAACTTGTGTGCTTCCCAGACATGATACCTGGCTTCAGGCTATGTCATGATTGTCACAGATGAATCCTGATCTGTTAGATGAGCGGGAGCTGGAAAAGAAAGCATGTTTGTCACTTTCCCAGCGCTCACAGGAAAAGCGTGCAGGATACAGCAGGCAAAATCGAGGTGGGGTTTCTCATCAACCTGTTGATGCTCTCTGACCCTTTGACAAAGTGTCAAACAGAATAGAGAAATAGAATAGAGCGGGGGAAAGACTTTAAAGGTGCTTTCAAGTCACACATTTTTTGGAGATCAACAACTTTGAGGGTGTGTGTGTGACATGAATATCCAAAATGGCAAGAGACATATGCATATCCTAGTTCAAGAGCAGACATATCTGCTGCGTCTAATAGGTACATTCATGAAAAAAAAAAAGAATGGATGGAGCTGAATTTCAAATTTTTGAACTTCTCCTTAAGCAAACATTAAATGACTGTGTTCTACTTCATGGTGAGTTGCTTAACTTTCTATGAGACAATCCTGTGTCATTAATCCAGCATTGCTTTCATAGTCAGCTTGTGCAATGGTTAGATAGTTCTGGATGGCAGATGACAATTTGAAACTTCTCAGTGGTGTAGAAATCCCAAAATTAGCAAGAACCCGGGCAAAGCATCTGGGACAGTTAGCATCAGGAATCTGGCTTTATTTCTTTTTAAAGTAACCTGCTACATTGTTTTAGAGTAACATGCGACCTCTCTCTTGCAAAAGCAAGTGTCAAAGGGCAGTGAAAGTTCTCTTCAATGAACTGAGAAACAATTACTGATAAGCTAGAAGCTCAGCAAAAAAAAAAAAAAAAAAAAAATCAGAAAAAGTTAAAATGGGATCTTCATAGGCCTCCCTGGTGGCGTATGCGGTTCAGACACAACCTATGAACCTTTCTGCAGCCACGGAAGCACAAGTTCAATGTCCAGCCAGGGAGGTGACCCACATGGTGCAGCACCTCTCCTGGCTTGCCCACTGCTCCCCTTAGCAGTGTATTTTCAGTCAGTCTGCCTATTTTCTTTTACCCACTCCGTCTCTGGTGAATCCTCTCACACCCCCCCCACACCTCTGGCCTGTATCCCACTTCTTATATGCATGAATAAATAAAATCTTAAAAAAATAATAAAATAAGATCTTCGTTAGTTAAAAAAAAAATTAAGACAGCATACTGCCAGCAGGCACACACTAGGAAAAATGTGCAAGGGTAAGATGTAACAAGGAGAGGTGACTAGATGAGACCCCCCCTCCTCCATGACTCTTGCTCCTCAATATTGGACCAGTGATGGTTCTAACTGGGGCAGCAAAATAAGAAATTAATGCTGTAAGGAGGCTAAACTGTTCTTATTTATGTATGGTATGATTATAGATATAGAAACCCAAATAGTCCACAAGCAAATTCCTTGAATATGGAAGAATTAACTAGATTAGTGGATGCAAAATCAGTGTACAAAAAAAACTTAAGAAATTATTTTGTATTTATATTTGTATATATTATTCATATTTTTGTATGTCTTTTTTTCTATTTACTATTTTTTATTTAAATATTTTATTTTATATAATTCTTACATCTTTTTTCATCTTTGCACAATGTATGCATTTTCATTTTGGTTATATTCCCCATACAATTGCACCCCCCCCTTATTTTGACTCTAGTCCTTCCGTTCCCAGCCCCTCCCTCTACCCACCCCCCACACCCCGTAGTGTGTCTCTGGCTTATAGTTGCTTGTTGATTTTGATTTTTACTTTGTATTGATTAGTCTTTTTCCTGGTCTTTTATTTAGGTTTTCTAAATTCCTGCTATGAGTGAGACCATCCGGTATTTTTATTTTTCTTTCTGGCTTATTTCACTGAGCATGATCCCTTCCAGCGCCATCCATGTTGCTGCAAACTGCATGTGTTTATCTTTATTGATTGCTGAGTAATATTCCATGGTGTATATGTACCACATCTTCTTGATCCAGTCATCTATTTTTGGGCATTTGGGTTGTTTCCAAAGCTTAGCTATTGTAAACAGTGCTGCTATCAACATAGGGGTGCAGGTGTTCTTTGGAATGGATGTTTCTGTGTCCTTTGGGTAAATACCTAGGAGTGGAATTGCTGGATCATATGGAAGCTCTATGTTTAGTAGGTCCAGAAATCTCCACACAGCTCTCCATAGTGGTTGGACCAGTTTGCACTCCCACCAGCAGTGCAGGAGAGTTCCTTTTTCTCCACAACCTCGCCAACATTTGTTGTTGCTAGTTTTTTTAATATGTGCCATTCTCACTGGTGTGAGATGGTATCTCCATTTTTTTCTATTTACTATTGAAAATTTTTTTGACTTTTTAAATGTTAGGAGGTTAAACTATTTCTAATTTTTACATTTGACTTTCAACAATTAACTTTTTTGTTGTATTTGAAATTAATTTCTATTTTCTCTCACATTTTTAGTCAGTTCACCCAGAGCATTTATTGCACACTTTTTTCTTCCCTTACAATGTATGCTATAGCTAAGTTTTTCCATTGTGAATCATTTTGCTCAAGTTCTAATAAACAATTAAATTAAGTAAAAATGAACTGAATTATTTAATCAGGTTCCCAGGACAATTAAATGTGGTTTACTGGGCATTCTGGCTAACACATTAAGACTTCAGGATGAATATGACATAAAAATCTAAAATTTGTACTTTCTTTGAGCTTTAAGAAATTGGTCTACATATGTCAGATCTTTGAGGTTTATTAGTGATTCTTAATTCTCTCCCTGTAGATAGTATAATGCCAGGTTAACTCTGCTCCAGGACTGAGAACAAGTTATTGTAATTAATATATTATAATGTCAGTTCCTCGAGTGTGGGAAGTAGGCATGTTTTTTCTAATGACTTTCCTGAATGCCTAGCACACAAGTGCACAATTTACAAGAAATTAATGCAGGATGATTACATGAGAAATAACTGGTCTGTGGTTAAAAGTTCCATAAAAATGCAGTCTATGACAATTACTAAAGAATCCTCTTTTGTTTGTGAATATATAGCACCAACATACTTGGAGGAGCTAACAAGTATACACGTTTTGGACATCACTCTTTTAGTCTAAGAATCCTATCAGCCTACAGAATGTTTCATTATAAGGAAGACTCCACAGTTTCATTTCCGCTGTCTTGACAGGACCTTTCAATCCTGCCTCCTCTTCTATGACTATGCCTTTAATGTATCCCTCATTCTTTGCTAATCAGCAGCAAATAGAGGCTAAAATCCCCTGACAACAGAACCTAAAACCTCTGTGACAGTTACAGAGACCTCCCAAAGCCACCCCGGAGTGATGCACACAGCATCTTTTCAAGACTTGCTAGGACTTCTGACACATCCTTCATCACACAGCGTTATAGAATCCAACCTCCACATTTTCCTTTAAATTCGCAGCACTTAGCACAATGCTGCTTGCTTTCCTCGGCTCATGGCCCTTCCTCATCTCTTGTTTCCATCATCACATCATTATCATAGCTACTACGTCTAACTCTTACACTTCCCTCTTACAAAGACCCTGTGATTACGCTGGGCTCACAAAGATCATCTTCCCAGCCCAAGATCCTTAATTTAATCATATCTTCAAAGTCTTATTTACCAAGTATTAGTACTTTCTCTTTATTATGACAGGCATAGATAAATAGGTGTCTGTATTATCACCTTTTCACCTTTTTTATTTTTTAACATTTTTTGGTCATGTCTGGAAAAATCTCATGGTGTTAAAAAATATAATCACCCTTTTACTGACTCTGAAAATACCACAAACTGAAGCTCCTTTTTGTTTAGGCTACGGAATCTATGTTGAGTTTGAGACTATGGGCTAAGAACTTAGCCAAGTCCTGAAGAACCATCTATAATTGTCTTCTGAAATCCCAAATTCTATTTTCTACCAGTTATGTTGGCATAGTTAATTTTGTGGAAATTTGATATTAAGACTGTATCTACATACACTGATATCTCAAATGGTTGAAGTAGAAAAGCAAAAAAAAAATCCAAATAATGACCATTTGAGGTTTATATATTAGAAATACATTTTCTATGAAGCCATGCTTATTTTAATTTTAATATAAATGAGATAAAACTGTCATCAGACATGTTGATTGGTCAATAGAAAGGTAGATATTTCCTGACAGGTGGAAAATTCCAGTGTACGTTATATGGGAGAGTTAGAAATATTTTTTTTCAGGTCGCATAATCAATTTTATTTGTCTTCTATTGTTTATATTTCTACTTAGGAATTACTTCTAACAAATAGTCTACAGATAGAAAAATATTATCTGCATTTTTGTTATTTATCTGAAAATATATTATTTGTTTCCTTTATTTTTTCTGGCATGTTTGGGAAGCCTCAACTGTTTTCCTCCTCATACAACAGTTATATTTCTCATAACTCTATTTTACTAAATTATCATGATTCAAACTTTTCAAAGGCTACCAAGCTCCTGCTTCATTATACTGTTTTTCAAGCTTCTTGGAAATCTTTACGAAAGTGCTAAGCTATAGGAAAATGTTTTCCTTTCAGGTTCCAAATGTTAATTATCTTGAAGGGGAATTATCCATAATTTGATGTTTGGAACAGATAAGAAATATTATTTATATTACTCATTGTTTTTAAAATTATTCAACCTCTGTCATATGTGTTTTGTATTTTCCCTCCATTCCATAGCGACCAATTTCGCAATCCCTGCTCTAAAAATACTTGTGACCTTGTTTAATGCCTTCATAGTTCAGATTTCAGGAAATACTTGACTTAATTAATACAAAGTTAATTATTATACATCCACCCAGGGTGGACTCAATTCAATAATTGTGATTTCACATTACAAACTACATCTTTTTTGGCAAGGTGTCTGAGCATACACATTTTGTGAAATAATAATATTAACTGTGATACCATTTAACTGAAAAAATATATGACTACATTTTTAGGAATCATTCTAACAAGAAATTAATTCTGAAATAGTGTAAAATTTCTTCCCTTGACATGCCAGGGCATTAATACGAATGTATTAAAATCCCCCAAAAGAAATAGTTGACCATTTGTTTTGGCAATGTTTCAAATCCATTCGTATAATTATTTGGAAACTCAGCTGGGAACTGTTCAAACCTCTTTAAGTTCTAGATTCAAAACATCAGGTAAATGTGTCAATTACCTCCTACAAATAAAAAAAGAGCAAACTTCTAGCTTACCTGTCAGTCTCCTACTTAAAACCGTGCCTCCAGCCTGTTGTCTAGATATATGTAATTACTCAACTGTTTTCTTTATTTATGAATATGGGTGCCACATCATTTGTCATTCTGATGATTAGCACAGCTGTGAAAGAATTAGAAAATGATGACTCCAAATAGGAAACTGAATAGCCTAATCAGTGATGTTTTAATATTTTACAAAATATTCCTAATCAAAAAGCAAAGAAGGGAAGGTCAATATGCATTATTATTAGAAAACTAAATTAATGTTTAATAAAATGTCATCAATTCTAAGCACATAAAATGAAAACATTTCCATTATTAAAGACTGAAAATGACTGTCCTCTTGGGACTAACTTTAAGAGATTTTTTAAATGACCTAAAATTTTCCAGAAGCTTTAATTTAAAATTTTTTCTTTAAAATACATATTTTTTACTATTTGGTAATTGGAACACATCCCCCTTGTGCATATATGTAATCAGTTTAGTAAATTGAGTAAATTCTGTGAACATACACAGGTTTGTAATAGTTTTTCTTGCATTCCTAGATAGATATGATTCTAATTTTTGATGCCATTAATTAAAATTTATGTCACCTTATCTAATGACATACTTAGACTTTGAGTTTAGCATAGATATTATAAACATCTATGAATTATTTTATTTTTTTAATGGCTAAGCTTTTTAAAATTTTTATATAATTTATTTATTTATATATATTTTACATCATTGTTCATTTTTTTTTTTTTTTAAATAAATTTTATTGTTATATTCCCCATACAATTGCAGCCCCCCCATTCTGACCCCAATCCCTCCGCTCCCGCCCCCCTAAAAGTGTCTCTGGTTCATAGTTTTTTGTTGATTTTGATTTTCACTATCTTATAGTTATTCATTTTCCTGGTCCCTTATTTAAGTTTTCTAGATTCCTGCTATGAGTGAGACCATCCGGTATTTTTCTTTTTCTTTTTGGCTTATTTCGCTGAGCATGATCCCTTCCAGCACCATCCATGTTGCTGCAAATTGCATGTGTTTATCTTTTTTGAATGCTGAGTAATATTCCATGGTATATATGTACCACATCTTCTTGATCCAGTCATCTATTTTTGGGCATTTGGGTTGTTTCCAAAGCTTAGCTATTGTAAACAGTGCTGCTATAAACATAGGGGTGCAGGTGTTCTTTGGAATTGATGTTTCTGTGTCCTTTGGGTAAATACCTAGGAGTGGAATTGCTGGATCATATGGAAGCTCTATGTTTAGTAGGTCCAGAAATCTCCACACAGCTTTCCACAGTGGTTGGACCAGTTTGCACTCCCACCAACAGTGCAGAAGAGTTCCTTTTTCTCCACACCCTCGCCAACATTTGTTGTTGCTAGTTTTTTTAATATGTGCCATTCTCACTGGTGTAAGATGGTATCTCATGGTAGTTTTGATTTGCATTTCCCTGATGACAAGTGATGTTGAACATTTTTTCATATGCCTGTTGGCCATTTGCATTTCCTCTTCAGAGAAGTTTCTTTTAAGCTCTTCTGCCCATTTTTTGACTGGATTATTTTCTTTGCTGTTGTTGAGTCTGATCAGCTCTTTGCAGATTTTTGTGATCAGTCCTTTATCATTAGTGTTGGGTGCAAAAATGTTCTCCCAGTTGGTGGGGTTTCTCTTTGTTTTTGTTATTGTCTCTTTTGCTGTGCAAAAGCTCTTTAATTTGATGTAGTCCCAGCTGTTTATCTTTGCCTTCACTATCACTGCTTTGGGTGATGTGTCTGTAAAGATGTCTTTGATGTGCAAGTCACGTAGTGTTTCGCCTATATTTCCTTCTATATATTTTATGGTTTCAGGTCTTATGTCTAGTTCTTTAATCCATTTTGAGTTGATTTTTGTGTATGGTGTGAGGTGGTGGTCAAGCTTCATTCTTTTGCATGTAGCGACCCAGTTTTCCCAGCACCATTTATTGAACAAACTTTCTTTGCTCCAATGCATATTCTTTGCTCCTTTGTCAAAGATTAGTTGACCATAAATCTGTGGGTTTATTTCTGGATTTTCTATTCGATTCCATTGGTCTGTATGTCTGTTCTTGTTCCAATACCATGCAGTTTTGATGATTATGGCTTTGTAGTATAGTTTGAAGTCTGGGAGTCTGATGCCTCCATTCCCTTCTTTTTTTTTCAGGAGAGCTTTGGCTATTCGGGGTTTTTTGTGATTCCATATGAATTTCATCAATAATTGTTCTATTTCTTTGAAGAATGACATTGAAATTTTGATTGGAATAGCATTGAATCTGTATATTGCTTTTGGAAGGATGGCCATTTTAATAATGTTTATTCTTCCAATCCATGAGCAGGGGATGTCTCTCCATTTCTTTGTGTCTTCTTCTATTTCTTTTAACAGTGTTTTATAGTTTTCTTTGTATAGGTCCTTTACCTCTTTTGTTAGATTTATTCCCAAATATTTGATTTTTTTTGTTTCAATAACAAAAGGGATGGTCTTTTTGATTTCTTCTTCTTCAGATTTATTGTTTGTGTATAGGAAGGCTACTGACTTTTGCGTGTTGATTTTGTATCCTGCCACTTTACTGAACTGATTGATGAGTTGAATTAGCTTTTCTGTGGAGTTTTTGGGGTTCTCTATATATAATATCATATCGTCTGCAAATAGTGATAGTTTGACTTCTTCTTTTCCTATTTGGATTCCTTGGATGTCTTTCTCTTGTCTTATTGCCCTGGCTAGGACTTCCAGTATTATATTGAAAAGCAATGGTGAGAGTGGACATCCTTGTCTTGTTCCAGATCTTAATGGAATTGCTTTCAGCTTTTCACCATTGAGAATGATACTGGCTGTTGGCTTGTCATAGATGGCCTTTATGATGTTGAGGTATGTTCCTTGTATCCCAAGAATTTCAAGGGCTTTTATCATGAATGGGTGTTGCACTTTGTCGAAAGCTTTCTCAGCATCTATTGATATTATCATATGGTTTTTATATTTCTTTTTGTTGATGTGTTGGATAACATTGATTGATTTTCGGATGTTAAACCATCCTTGTGCCCCTGGAATGAATCCAACTTGGTCGTGGTGAATTATCTTATGGACACATTGTTGGATTCTGATAGCTAAAATTTTATTGAGGATTTTTGCATCAGTGTTCATTAGGGAGATTGGCCTGTAGTTTTCCTTTTTTGTGTTGTCCTTGTTCGGTTTTGGTATTAGTGTAATGTTGGCTTCATAAAACGTGTTTGGTATTGTCCCTTCCTTCTCAATTTTTTGGAAGAGTTTGTGAAGGATAGGCACTAATTCGTCTCTGAATGTTTGGTAGAATTCATTTGTAAATCCATCAGGTCCTGGGCTTTTGTTTTTGGGGAGGTTTTTTATTACCATTTCAATTTCGCTAATTGTAATTGGTCTGTTTAGGTGTTCTATTTCTTCTTTATCTAGCTTTGGGTGATTGTAGAGTTGTAGGAATTTGTCCATCTCCTCTAGATTGTTGAACTTGTTTCCATATAACTGTTCATAGTAGTTACAGATTATTCTTTTGATTTCTGCTGTGTCCGTTGTGATTTCTCCTCTTTCATTGATGATCCTGTTTATTTGTGCTTTCTCCCTTTTTTCCTTTGTGAGCCTGGCTAGGGGTTTGTCTATTTTATTGATTTTTTCAAAGAACCAGCTCTTGGTTTCATTGATCTTTTGGATTGTTTTTTTAGTTTCAATTTCATTTATTTCTGCTTTGGTTTTTATTATTTCTTTTCTTCTACTGGTTTTGGGGTTTTTTTGTTGTTCTTTTTCTAGATCTTTGAGCTTCGAGATTAGGTTGTTTCTTTGCGTTCTTTCTTGTTTCTTGATGTGAGCTTCTATTGCTATATATTTTCCTCTTATTACTGCTTTTGCTGCATCCCATACATTTAGGATATTGGTGTCCTCCTTGTCGTTCAATTCAAAAAATTTTTTAATTTCTTCTTTGATCTCCTCATTAGTCCAATGGTCTTCCAGTAGTGTGGTTTTTAATCTCCATGAGGTAGGAAAGTTCCTTGCCTTCTTTTTATGGTTTATTTCTAGTTTGATGCCTTCATGGTCAGAAAAGATGGTTGATATGATTTCAATCTTGGTGTATCTGTTGATGTTTGTCTTGTGCCCCAGTATGTGATCGATCCTGGAGAATGATCCGTGTGCGCTTGAGAAAAATGTGTACTCCGTTTTTTTGGGGTTTAGTGTTCTATAGATGTCTGTTAAGCCCAATTGCTCTAGGTCCTTATTTAGAGCTTTAGTTTCTTTACTTATTTTTTGTCTTGTTGATCTATCCATTGTTGATAGTGGTGTGTTGAAGTCTCCCACTACGTATGTGTTTTCTCTGATGTCTGTTTTCAGAGAGGACAACAGTTGTCTGATATATTTTGGTGCTCCTTCGTTTGGTGAGTATATGTTAATGAGTGTTATTTCTTCTTGAAGTATTGTCCCCTTGATCATAATGTAGTGACCATTGGGGTCTCTTTTTATCTTTTTGAGTTTGAAATCTGTTTTATCTGATATAAGTATAGCTGTTCCTGCTTTCTTTTTTGGTCCATTTGCTTGTAGGATTGTTTTCCATCCTTTAACTTTGAGCCTATTTTTATCTTTTGTAGCTAAATGTGTTTCCTGGAGACAGCAAAAGGTTGGGTTTTGTTTCTTAATCCAGGCTGCAACTCTGTGTCTTTTTATTGAAGAGTTTAGTCCATTTACATTCAGAGTTATTATTGATATGTTAACATCTGTATTTGCCATTGTGTTTGTCTTTCCTTTGATTTTATTTATTTATTCTTTTAATAACTTTTTTTTTTTGGCCTTCTTTCATTGTTATTCGTCCCTCTGAGGTTCTGGCTTTAGGACTCCTTGTAGTATTTTTTGGAGTGGGGGTTTAGTTGCAATGAAATTCCGGAGTTTCTGTTTGTCTGGAAAGGTCCATATTCTTTCTTCAAAGAGGAAGGAGAGCTTTGCGGGATAGAGTATTCTTGGTTGGCATCTGTTTTCTTGGAGTCTGTTGACTATGTCCCTCCACTCTCTCCTTGCCCGTAGTGTTTCTTCGGAGAAGTCTGATGTCAGCCTGATTGGTTTTCCTTTGAATGTTATCTGTTTCTTCCCTCTTGCCAGCTTCATTATTTTTTCCTTGTCCTGGATTCTTGGGAGCTTTACTATTATGTGTCTTGCTGTATTTTTCCTTTCGTCGTGGAAGTTTGGTGTTCTTCTTGCTTCTTGTATATCAATTTTCAGCTCCTTCTTCACATTTGGGAAGTTCTCTTCAATTATCTCTTTGAATATTTTCTCTGTTCCTACATCTCTCTCCTCTCCTTCTGGTATTCCTATAACTCTTATATTTCCTTTCCTCATGGAGTCAGATAGTTCCCGAAGTCTTTCTTCGTTCTTTTTCCTTCGTACTTCTCTTTCCTTTTCTGTTTTGGTTCTTTTTATTTCTATGTCTTCAAGATTACTTATTCGTTCTTCCATTTCATCTATTCTGCTTTCATTGCTTTTCCCAGAATTCTTTAGTTCTTCCATTAATTCTTTGATCTCCTGCATTTCTTTTACTTCCCTCTTTAGGGACTCAATTTCTTTCTTCTGACCATTGTTTTCCCTCTCTAGGGACTCAATTGCATTCTTCTGATCGTTGATTATTTTTCCCTTATCATTGTTTTCCTTTATGACTTCTGTTAGTTTTTTAATCACGGCAATTTTAAATTCTCTTTCTGGAAGGCTCAGAAATTCTTCCAAGTTATTGTCTTTGCAATCTGGGGGCTGGCTTTCTTTTTGTGGTGTGCTTTTTCTCTGGAGAGTTGCTAGGTTGCGTGTGGTTCTTCTCTTCCCTACTGTCTGTTTTCTAATTTGCCGTATGCGTTGGGACACTGTGTAGTTGGGACTGGCCGGCATCTTGGGTGGGCTTCTCTGTTCCCCTCTGGTTCTTCCAGGAGTCATCTGTCAGTTTCAAGCAGTCTTTACTGGAGAAAGGTCCCTGTTCTAAAATGCCGATGTAGGGACACACTCCCCTGTGCGCCTGGTCTGCCCCGGCGGTGGGTTCCTGCTCCCCTCTGGGCTTGGACTGCAGGCCAGAGGGGGTCTGGCGTGGGCGAACTTCCCCCGCTCACCTCTGGCTCCTGAGGAAGCCTTCTGCAGGTAGTCTTTACTGAAGAAATGTCCCTGTTCTAAAATGGTGATGTGGGACACACTCCCTGCGTGTCTGGTCTCAGGCACACTCTTCTGCGCACCTGGTCTGCCCCGGCTGTGGGTGCTCGCTCTCCCTGTGGGCTCAGACTACTTGTTCGGAAGGGGCCCGGTGTGGGCAAACTCCCCAGCTGGCCACTAGCTCCTTCAGGAGCCTCTGCTGGCTTCAAGTCGCTAGGTGGTGCCAGAGATCTCTCCTAGAGCCCTTGGGGAGCTGATTTTCCACTCCGTGGGACAGGGAGCAGAGCGGGGATGGTAGGGTACACCTCAACGGCTTTGGGGTGCTGTGTCTGCCTTGTGCCCCACCGTCGTGGGGAACCCACGCCCCTAATTTCGTGCCCCGGGTCTCTGTTCCAAAGCCCTCAGTTCCAGGACGCGGGCTGTAGCCCAGATCAGTGGGGCGGGAATGGCGCCTTTTGAATCCTGCTCCCCTGCCTGGGCGCCTTGTTCCTGCTCACTCAGGATGGGCCTCCGCCGTCTCCCCCTAATTTCGTGCCCGGGTCTCAGTTCCAAAGCCCTCAGTTCCAGGATGCGGGCTGTAGCCCAGATCAGTGGCGCGGGAATGGCGCCTTTTGAGTCCAGCTCCCTTGCCTGGGCGCCTTGTTCCTGCTCACTCAGGGAGGGCCTCCGCAGTCTTCCCCTAATTTCGTGCCCCGGGTCTCAGTTCCAAAGCCCTCAGTTCCAGGACGCAGGCTGTAGCCCAGATCAGTGGCGCGGGAATGGCGCCTTTTGAATCCAGCTCCCTTGCCTGGGCGCCTTGTTCCTGCTCACTCAGGGAGGGCCTCCGCAGTCTCCCCCTAATTTCGTGCCCCGGGTCTCAGTTCCAAAGCCCTCAGTTCCAGGACGCGGGCTGTAGCCCAGATCAGTGGCGCGGGAATGGCGCCTTTTGAATCCCGCTCCCCTGCCTGGGCGCCTTGTTCCTGCTCACTCAGGGAGGGCCTCCGCAGTCTCCCCCTAATTTCGTGCCCCGGGTCTCAGTTCCAAAGCCCTCAGTTCCAGGACGCGGGCTGTAGCCCAGATCAGTGGCGCGGGAATGGCGCCTTTTGAATCCAGCTCCCTTGCCTGGGCGCCTTGTTCCTGCTCACTCAGGGAGGGCCTCTGCAGTCTCCCCCTAATTTCGTGCCCCGGGTCTCAGTTCCAAAGCCCTCAGTTCCAGGACGCAGGCTGTAGCCCAGATCAGTGGCGCGGGAATGGCGCCTTTTGAATCCCGCTCCCCTGCCTGGGCGCCTTGTTCCTGCTCACTCAGGGAGGGCCTCCGCCGTCTCCCCGCAAGCCTAGGTCGCAGGCGCGGGGACCTGGGCAGCTGCGATCCGGTCCGGATCCGCGCTGCTTTCCGCACGCAACCTTACCGGGCGGCCGGGGCTGTGTGCTGGTGCTGGTCTCCTCCTGGGGGGCGTGGCTCTCTTTAATGGCGCCTGGAGCTCACCTCCGCGGCGGATCCTGCAGGGTTCGCCTCTCCCGTTCACGGGGTGTGGTGGCTGCAATAGTTCCTTTCCACTCACAGTCCCACTTGCTGCGTCCGTTTTTCTTGTTGGCCGTTTTGGTTTGTTGTTTCCCTCCTTTCTGCCGGTCGGAGAGTGCCGACTTTGTGGGCGGGGGAGGGGAGCAGGGTTCTGCGCTTCCCTCCCTTCTCGTCCTCTTTTATGGCAACTTTCTTCTTCGGGCAGTTTGCTGGAGTCGTCCGTTTATCTTCCGTGTCCCAGTTCTCACTGGGACCTGCCGCTTTTCCTCCCTATTAACTTTTTTTAATGGGAGATCTTACTCGCAGCGTCTCCTCGCCGCCATGTTGCTCCGCCCCTTTCATTGTTCATTTTTGTATAATGTTTGCTTTCTCCTCTCAAGTGTTTCCCGATGGAATTCCTACCACCAATTCACCCATGCACCAGCACCATAATCTCTCCCCTGCAGAATGACTCTGATTTATAGTTGCCTGGCAATTTTTTTAAATTTATTTTGTTATTATTTTTTCCCTGATCCCTTACATGGGTCCCCTATAAGTGAAATCATCAGATATTTTTCTTTTTCCTTCTGACTTATTTCACTGAGCATAATCCCTTCTAGCTCCATCCATGTGACTGCAAATGGCATTTAGTTTATCTTTTTTGATTGCTGAATAGTATTCCATTGTGTATATATATCACATCTTCTTGATCCACTCATTTATTTTGGGGCATTGGGGTTGTTTCCATATCTTACTTTGCCGAGGACCAGCCTCCGGCAAAACGTCGTGTCAGGGGTTCCTGAAAGGATGAGACGGCGTCGGCAAAAACGAAAGATCTGAAACTTAGGGGCTGAGGGGAAGGGGATGAGGTAGAATGAGGAGACACTGACACTTGGTGAGGTGCTGGTATCTTCTGCCGAGAGACTTAGCAGGTTTTTATTTATTCATTATTAGTAATAATAATAAGGAAATACATTATCATGTGTAAAGCAAAAACAATTAGTATATTATGTTTCCCATAGTCTACTGGCCCCTACGGGTCTCAGCTAGACGGCAGCTTTCAAGGTTAATAGATAATAAACCAGACCTAACATTAAAGCTACTTATTTTTTTATTTAGACAATTATTTAAAACAGTGAATAACCGCCAGTGCATCCCTATCAGCTAAAGCCTAGGCATCAAAGGACTATTCTATTCACATGACCTTCAGCCAGAGACCAGCTGCTGCTCAGCTATCAGAACTTTTTCTACCTAGAAATTCCTTAACTCAAATAGCTTCATATTAAAAACTTTCCCAAGAAACTTCAAGAGAAAACAAAATAGAAGGACCTACTATGATTATTGTATTGTAATGCTTGTCAGGCATGTTCAACAAACCATCTTCCATTGTCAAGTGGGCCAAACTGCCCAACAACTAATTTCTAAACAGACAATTTTCCATGCTATTTACTTACAGTATGCTGATACATATAATTTATTGCCTAATATACTTTCTGATAAATTTTTCTCTCTTTCTATGACCAAGAACAAAAAGCAAAGGAATGCCAGATCTTCAGCCCCATGGTGTGAGGCCCTTTCTCTTTGCTGCTTGTCAGTATCCTATCTGGCTGGAGCAACAAGGCCTCCTGCAGCATTACTTATTATAAATAGTGCTGCAATAAACATAGAGGTGCAGATATCCTTTTGAATTAATGTTTTTGTGTCCTTTGGGTAGATTCCTAGGAGTGGAATTGCTGGGTCATAGGATAGCTCCATTTTTAGTAGTTTGAGGAACCTCCAGATAGATTTCCATAGTGGTTGGACCAGTTTGCATTCCCACCAGAAGTGCAGGAGAGTTCCTTTTTCTCCACATCCTTGCCAACATTTGTTGTTGCTAGTTTTTTTTTTTTTTAATATGTGCCATTCTCATCATGCAAGATGGTATCTCATTGTGGTTTTAATTTGCATTTTCCCAATTATAAGGATGTTGAACATTTTTTCACATACCTGTTGGCCATTTGCATTTCCTCTTTGGAGAAGTGTATTTTTAGCTCTTCTACCCATTTTTTGACTGGACTTTTAAGTTGCTTTTATTGAGTCATGTGAGTTTTTTGTAGATCTTTGTGATCAGTCCCTTATCAATTCTATGCAGTGCAAAAATTTTCTCCCAGTCAGTAGGGTGTCTCTATGTTTTGGCTAATATCTCTTTGTTTTTGCTGTACAAAATCTTTTTAGTTTGATGTAATCCCGGCTTTTTTTCTTTACCTTCACTTTCTTTGCTTTGGGGATGAGTCTGTAAAGATGTTACTGAAAAATATCTGTGAATTCTAATAAATTATAGATTACTAGTTCCTACCTAAAGATCCTGATTCAGTAATTCTGTGGTATCATTCACTGAAATTTAAATCTGCAAGAATTATCAAGAATTTAAATCTAGCAGGCTAAATTAATGAATTTACTACTTAATCTACATTGTTCTTCTCTTCCATATCTTCTGTACTTCAGCCCATAGCTGAGAGTTAAGACATGTCATTTAACTGACTTCCATGATTGCAGAAAATTAATTATTTAGTTTTGAAACAGAGATTTGAATGTTTTCAATAATATTAATGCAGATAAAGAACGATTGCTTAAAAGATAATTACAATCTGATAAAAAATTGAAGAAACACAAACTTCAACTAAAGGAAAAAATTATTATAAATACTAAAATTTTCTCTACATCAATTGTTTAAATCTCACCTATATAAAATGTGTTTATTATGCAATATTATTTATAATATTCTGCAATATTCTCAACCAAAACTGACAAATACTAATAATCTAAATGGTTAATTTTACTACAAAGTTTTATATACAAATTATTTAAAATTTCCTAGGTGAACAAACTGGGTTACCTTTTCTATCTGAAATTATATTATTTTCACTTGTAGAACCAAAAGTAGATTCTTATACCTTATATTTTAAAGAATTTTCAGTTCTTTAAAAATATTTTTAATACTTTTGGAAGTCCTCAGTGATGATAGGAAAATTAAGGCATCCTTTGAATTATTTATTGTCCAAATTACTGTCCAAGTGGCATAGTATTGTGATGGCTGTGTATCATGTAATGGTACAGGATATAGGCCAGAAATTGAAGAAGAGGTAACTACAATTTGGGGGGAAAGCCAGTGGGGGTGGGTAGTGGTAGGTTAATTTGTGGTGATGATAACTAAAAGTTCACTTGCCAAAGAGTGACAACTCTTTGATGGTCGATGGTAGTTCTATTAGGTTAAGGTGATAGTGGTAGCATTAGTCATTGCAGGTTCAGATGAAGAGGTAAAGACTGTAGGCTGTGAGAGGAGAGCAATGACTATTGCTACTGTAGACTAAATGGAAGTGACAGTGTTCTAGGTTAAGTGGAAGTGGCAGTGGCTGCAGATTCAGCTGAAGTGAATGTAGTTGTGTGTTCGATGGAGAAGGTGGAAGTGGGGATTTTTTGGCAACCAGTGATGAGTGTGTCATAACCATTTGTGCTAGGGGACTTGCAGCAGTTACCGGGCACGTGCTGAACTGGCAGCAATTGTGGTCCCTTTTGGAGTTGCAGTGGCTGTTGTGACTGTGGATTCAGTGGAAGTGGGTTTTGTGGCAATTTTGGCTGTAGATACCATGGATATTGCAGGGGTTATAGATTCTGGTGAAGTGGTTGTGGTTGAAGGTTCCATTGAAGCGCTGGTCATGGCTGGTTGAGAAGCAGTAGAGGATGTTCCAGGAAGAATAACTACAGGCCCTCCATTGTTTGAGGGTAGCTGGATGATAACAGAGGAATTGCCATTTCCTCCATTATTCACCAGGCATATTATGAGAGCTCCAATTGCTGTTGTTATCACACATGCTAAGAGGCAAGACAGAAAGACTTTCCACAGTGACCAGTTATTGCAGAAACTTCCTTTCACCTAAGGAGGATAAACGCAAATATTAATAGCAAAAAACGAAAAATGCCTTTTATGTATCATCTCTTTTCTGTTTTTTTTTTATAACTTATTGCACAAGCACTATTTGCATCATTAGCTTCATGTCACTAAAGAAATTTAGGTTTAAAATTCAAGTTTTTTTTTTAATTTGAAGTAATATTGCATTATAACATTACATATATTCTTCTCTAGGTAAAGTAATTGCATACTTTTGCTACACTAGAAAAAATCAAAATCTGTCAATCTCTTTTTCTCTTTTCCAATGATGAGCAGGGGGTCTTTGTATTTTCACATATGCAAAACAGCACTTTAATGGTAAATTCTCTGTCATTTCACCTGACCCTCTTCTGAACATTGTCCCCACATTGATTCACTTCCCAAAATACTTTCTGGAGAATCCTATGCTCTAACCTCACATCTTCTCTCCTTTCAGCTTGCTTGTTCAATGATTCTTTAAACAACCTTTCCTTAGGCAAGAGAGGGTATTAATTTCATAATTAGGGAAACCAGGTCAAACTGCCATAGAGCATAGTAATTCATAGTCAAGGTCAAGTTTCTATTCTAGAACTGAAGATACAGACATGCAGTAATGAGTTGTATTAATTCAGTCAATAGATAAAATCAGGAACCAAGACACAATGAGTTCAGTCCCCAAAGCTGATGGAGAAAATCCTAAGAACAGAGTCAGGTTTCTATGTCTAGGTCATATGCACAAGATGTCAGAACCAAGACAGCCACATAGAAAGTATATACACATGTTCAAAGACTAGGGCAGTCCAAGAAAACAAGGTGATCACAAATAGTGTAGAATGCTTGAAACTTTAAATATGACATAGTCTCCAATCAAAGTCTAATTAGTGGATTAAGTTCTACAGTGCCAACATAATTACTCCATTGCACCTCCCCACTCATGTCTTGTACTTACCTCAAAAAAAAAAAAAAGAAGAAGAAGAAGAAGCATACCAGAGGTGCAGAAAACTTTAAATGCCTTAGGACTCTGTGCTACTTTCTCACTTTTTTTTTAAGATTTATTTATTTATGCATACAAGAGCTGGGGTACAAGCCAGAGGTGTGGGAGGTGAGAGGTTTCACCAGAGAGAGTGGGGAGCAGAACAGGCAGATGTACTGAAATACACTGCTGAGGGGAGCAGTGGGCAAGTCATGAGAGGTCTGCTGTGCCATGTGGGTTGCCCCCTGGCCAGGAGGGGATTGAACTTGTGCTGTAGTGACTGGCGGTAGCTTGACAGAGCAGTCCTTAAGCCCTGCGCCAACAGGGAGGCCCTAGTCCTTTTATTTTCATAGATGTCCCTATGTGACTGAGTCCACGACTAAACAGCAACTCTTTGAAAACATAGACTACCAATTATTCTCCTCTTGTGAATTGCCTCACAGCAACTTATAATGAGAATACAGCAAAATATTCAACGTGAATGCAGATGAATCAAATGAATAAATACATTTCCTTAAAAGAATAGACCAAATGCATCCCCATAAATGCACATCCTGGTTTGGGTAAAAGATGCTGTACCAAACATTACCTCTGTATTGCATAATTCTCTGTGTGGATATTCTGAGCATGAAGGAACTGCTGGGCCCATGCAGACCCCCGTCAAGTCACTGGTTATGGCATCTGAATGTGGACGCCAGCATGAGGAGCTTTGAACAGCTTGGTCATTTGAACACATGATTGGCTGTAGAGATGAAGCCTAAGTTAATAGGATGCTACGGTACTGAATGTCTAAAATCAAAGTATTCTGTCAAAATAAATTATTTATTTAGGAAAAAAGAAAGATAAGACTTTTATGAGGAATAAATGTTTTCTGATTATCCTATGAAGACAAAAATTCTAGATGGATTATTACATACTATGATATATAGCCAAAGTGTTTTACATCTCAAATACCATATACAGTTGTCCAGGGCTCTTTATCACATAGGATGATTAGGCTTACTTTCTAGCTGTGAATTAGTTACTCCTTGGTTATCTCCAAGAGGGGGATATTGAAGCTAGTAGCCACTTCTAGATGTGCTGTGAAGAATAATGAGTAAACAATTGCAAAGGGATTAGAGTAGTATCTGTTATATATTGTGCACCCAGTATGTGTTAGTGATCATTATTGTAGTGGTGGTGGTAGTAGTAGTAGTTAGTAGTCATCTTTCATCATGTTGATTTAATAACTCATAACCAAGCAACTGAAAAAATTGCTGGTCCATCAACCAACAAGTTAAATAAAACTCCAAACTAGAATAGTATGTAGTCAGTGGTCCATTAGGAACTATTTTTAAACAAATGTTTATTAAATATAGAGAGGTTGTAGCAAGCAGGAGTAAAGAGTTTGCTAAGTTAAATTTTTCTGTAAGTATTCTACCAAAGATATAAAGAAAACAGATCTGTGTTTATTAAACTAAGATTAAAAGTCCCACATATTATTTTC
Source organism: Talpa europaea (assembly GCF_964194135.1). NCBI lineage: Eukaryota > Metazoa > Chordata > Mammalia > Eulipotyphla > Talpidae > Talpa > Talpa europaea. The sequence continues at coordinate 85,254,271 of NC_140080.1, read as the reverse complement.
CAGGCAAATTTGAAGAAAGTTGGACTTCCCTGTAATAACAACCTTGCTTATTTTTTTTTTAAGTGCTGATTCTGTTACTTTAGTTATTATACAGTTTGCCTGTGGCTGATGAACTTGGGTGTTTTAATACACTTTACAAACAAGGTAAATCTCACTCACCAAGCCAGAATTTTCTGATCCTATTGACTCGCCCTCTCAAAGGAAGAAGATAGTGGGTGGCATCTATTCTAAGGGTGGAGAACCTATGATCTAGACCCAGCTTGGGAGTGATACTGCAGTCCAAGGAATAGTGTTTACTTTGTTAAGTTGTTCTGATCCTTCACATAGGTGGAAGTTCTATACAGCATTGGAATAGTTGAATAATGTGAATAATATTTAAACAGATAATTTATCTTAGCAAGTAATGGCCATCAGCAACTGACATGCATTAGTTGTTGTTACCAAAGTTTTGTAGGTTTTCCTCCTAACTTTATAAGGATTAACATGAGATATCATATATTTCAACAGAAAAATGAAACAAAAATTTATCTACTTTTTAATCTATAATCTTGAGTAATTCTTAAATTCCAATATCTAATTTGGTGTTAAGAGAAAACTAGTCTTATAACTATGCCTTAAATGTCCATAATACAGTGAAATGTATTAGGCTGTAAAAATAACTTAAGGGGATAGTTGTAAACATGTTTAAGTTTATTGATACCTAAAGAAACTGTCAAGATGACAAATACTTGGCTAAAGGGATTTTTTCCCTCCATGTGAATACTCTGATATCCTCAAGACTCAATTACAAAATGTCTAACTGAAGAAAAGACAAAGAAAACATCTTCAAGGGAATCATGTGTTTGATGACTCTAAAGGACAAGACCTCTGATCTTTTGGTGAACCAGGAATCCTCCATGGAATATTTTTACTTGACTAACACTTGAGGAGCAGCAGAATTTTCTTCTCTGGTTTACCTTGTAGATGATCAGTTAATACAAGCTGAGAACCCACAACTCCAAATTGCAAAGGCAAAATATTTCTTCATATGTTTTTCATTTATTCTTCAGGCATTAAATCTTAAGTTACCATTCTAATTTGGGGCATACTACCATCCTTTGTTCTACCATAAAAGATTACTTGTTCAAATATAATCAGATACATAAAAAGCACTATATCTATATATTGGTATATATTTAAAACTTGATTTTTGATCATCAGACAAAATGATCATATTTTACAGAAAGCATGAATTTTTAGAAAAATCCTTTCTTAGACCTAAAGACATTATCAAGGATTAATATGATTACCCAGCATATTTAGAAATCTGATTTTATAGGTTTAAAACTTACATATAAAATCTGATGATTATGGATGTAGAAAGTTAAATGGATTTTCATGTATACCGTTTTGTCATAGAAACATTTCTAATACTTTAGCTTATTAAATATATAAAATATATGAAACAATATAGGAAATAGAACATGAAAAGTTGAGGGAAAATAAAATACATGAATACTCTTCTTTTTGGAGAATGCAAAATTATTATATTGACTGCATCCTGCAATACAGTTAAAATATTAAAATGGAGAAACAATACTCACTGGCTGACTTTCAGAGTGTTCGACATTTACCACATACTTCCCATGCTTTCTGTCCATTCTTGAGCTTTCAATAGTTCAAACTGAACTTGAAGAATATTTTTCAATTCATGCATTGCCCTTTATATCTGCAACCCTGAGAAATAATTGAAATGACTGGTAGAAAAACAGCTGTGATGCATCAGTGCTGGTGTGGATTAAACTAAGTAATAAATAATTATTCACTAAAATGGGATCCACCTTAGAGAAGGATATGAGGTATTAACTACAGAAAGACACAGAAAACAAATACTGCCTCTGAGATTTACTGTGACTACCCCGTCAGCAACCCTCCCGAGAAAAAGGAACTGAAAAGCTTATAGAATCCTTCCTTTGCTTCCCTTTGGCCTTATCTTTCAGATACCCGCCTTCTGTTGTAGGAACTATCCCCCTCAAAAACAATCCCAGGTAGACGTTTACCATCGCTTTCTCTCTCCTGCAGCCTGAGTGCCTTCTCCACCTTGTAGGCCGCCTCTCCTAGCCACCCAAGGCCTCAAGGTGACTGTACTTTTCAGTCTTGAGGCTGGTGTCTGGGGGTGGACTTGGGCCAGTTCAGGTAATTCACATGCATCAAAAATGATTAGAATCAATTTCCCAGGCAATTATAACAAAAGAGTAGTGGAATACTAAAACTGTCTAGATCTCTGAGAGATCTTTTCCTCAAAAAATCTAAGTTGTCTTAAGTTGAAAAAAAATTAGGTCTCTCTTATGGATGTATTTAGTCAACAGTGACAAGACTGAGTTTCTAAAATGTGCCCAGTACTTTTCTAGTGTAAAATGTTCAGTAAGAAAACAAACAGACCACATCCCCAGACTCTGTGCAGCTGATTCTTTTGGATTCTGAATTATTTTCAAAAGCTTGAAACTTCTTACAAACATACTCAAAACCTTCAAGTTAATGAGTTTTACTGGGTTAACAGAAATTACTTAGCCTCAAGCCTTAAAATATAAAGAACATGGAGAAACTGGCAAAGAAGTAAGAGTTTGGGAAGGAATTTGTTGGGTTTTTTTTTTTTAATTTATGTATTTATGCATACAAGAACTGGGATATAGGCAAGAGGTGCAGAGGGTGAGGGAATTCAGCAGAGACAGAGTGGGGAGAAGAACAAGCAGATCAACGGAAATACACTGCTGAGGAAGCAGTGGGTGAGTCAGGAGAGGCCTGCTGCACCATGTGGGTAGCTTCCTGGCTGGGGATCGAACTCGTGCTGCAGTGGCTGGCGATACCTTCATAGTACTAAGACTTAACCCCTTGTGCCACCACTGAAAAACCACTTTGTAAACTGCCTCATGACTGGCCATTTAAATGTAGAGAAGAAAAAGATACCAGTGCTGGATGGAAGCATACGGCACTATCCTGGGACAGCTCTGTGACATAAAATTAGATTAGTATTATTATTAACATTTCAAAGACATTCATGCCTATTGCAGGGGGTGTACCAAATTGCTTATAGTTAACTTAATCCCTCTTAACACCTGCAAGAATTATGTATTATTATCCACACTTTCCTGATGAAACACACGCTATAACTGACCCAGCTTAAGATGAGAGTGTATGGGCCTCACGATCCCTGTTCATAATTATGTAGAGTCATTTATTAATCATCTAATGTGGACTACACTGTTCTAAGAAGGATAGGGGAGAAAAGGTGAAAGGCGATTTGGAGGTTAAATTCATCGGAAGAATCATATGGCAGTCAAACCTCTAGAGACTGGTGACATATGTCAGGAGGCATCAGGGAAGTATGGTTGTTCCCTGGAAGCTTGGTGGGGGTGGTGCAGCCACCTGGAACTAGCCCCACCCACAAGCATGACTACAGCTGGAATTCGTGCTCCAAATACAGCGAGGACTTGGTAATTCCCAGGGTGGAGACTGAGCTTCACTGAAGGGGCCACAGTCCTCAGGGAGTGATGCATGAAGAATAAGGCGGGGCTCCAGGCCTCATTAAGCAAGTGCAGCAAGAGGACTGGTTTTTAAAGTGGGAACTCAGAACAGAAATTAAAGAAGATCTCGGGCCTGCAAAGAGGGACAAAGAGAAAACTAGGCTTATTAGTTCCAGAACTATAACTAAATTATCAGAAATGGAGCACTTTGGAAGATGGGGGTCACCTCTAAACCTGGAAGTAGAGTGAGAACCAAGGGCTCAGTGGAAGGTTACTGCAGCCCTGCTTAAGTGGGCAGTGGGCAGAGCAGGACGAGCAGCCCCAGGTGGTCAAAGGGAGAGCTAGGCTTGTTTTATCAGCCTCACTTGGGGCAGAGGGTGCTTGTAAAAGATGAGAGCCATGTGGGGCTGAAGCATGTCCTGGAACTTCTGGCTGAGTTGTTTGGATCCGGGGCATGACAACACTGAGGCAGGACACATGAAACGATGCACAGGGCTGCCAGGAGTCACCTTATTAAAACAAAAGCTACTCCCATCACCCTTTCACTCAAGAAACTACAGGGATTCAGGAGTTCTGGTCAAAAACCAGTACAAAGAAGGCCTCCCTGGTGGTAAAAGGGGTTAAGATGTAACATAAGAAGCTATGCGCAGCCACTGCAGCACAAACTGGATCCCCAGCCAGGGAGCTACCCACATGGCGCAGCAGATCTCTCCTGTCTGGCTCTCTGCTCCCCTCAGCAGTGTACTTCAGTACATCTGCCTGTTCTGCTCCCCACTCTGTCTCTGGTGAATCCTCTCGCCCCCCATGCCTCTGGCCTGTACCCCAGCTTTTATCTGCATAAATAAATAAATCTTAAAAAAATGAATAGGGGTGGAACATGAAAAAGGGAGGAGATCAAAGAAGAAATAGCTCAAATGGGAGATGAACAAGGCTTGGTGGGGATGAGACGTTAGTCTGAGTCTGCAGTACAGACAGAATTCCTAGCGATGGAAAAAAAGAGAAACCCCATCTTTGGGGAAAGAGATTTGCCAAGGGCATGTTTAGAACAGGATGGAGACTCAAAGCCTTTTTCCGAGTAAAGAATTGATGGTTTCACGATTGACTGAGTTTTTTCAATGACTGATGTTCCAAAGTCTGAAATAGCCATTCAACCATTTCTTAAACAAATATTTACTGAGCACTATGTGAAATTCTAGAGGGAAATTATTACTATAATAGGTAAAAATATTTCCATTGCCAGCATATTTTTCTTCCTGACTAATAAGAGAGATTAGAATTAAATTTAAATTATAATTGGAAAGCATATTTCTTACATAGAAATAAAAAAGTATAGTCAAGATACATGTATAATAAAACATCACTGAATGAATCATTTCATTCCATTTGCATTATTAGTAACAAGAGCACAACGGTTTATACTAATACAACATAAATTAAACGATCTCCATTTAATACTAGATTACATATTATTAGAATTGCTGGCAGAATTCTTGTTCTTGTGGATCTACACGGAAGAATTATTTTAAAAATTATTTCTAATGTAGTAGCTATTGAAAAATACCCTTTAAACTTTTTCTTGAAAATATTTTTTTCTTTTTTCTAAGTGAAACTTTCCTTCCTGTGTGATGATTTACCTCAAAGCAATCCCTTCTTCATATTCAGGTTGTTTGAAATTAGTTTATTCATATTTTTAGCTCTCTAAACTTAATTTTTTTTTTAGAATTTATTTATTTATACAAGAACTGGGGTACAGGTCAGAGGCGCGGGAGGGTGATAGAATTCACCAGAGAGAGCAGGGCGCAGAACAGGCAGATGGACCGAAGACACTGCTGAGGGGAGCAGCAGGCGAGACAGGAGAGGTCTGCCACAACCATGCACGTTTCTCCCCGTTCAGCCAGGGATCCAACTCATGCTACAGAGACGGCAGACAACCTCACAGTGCAGTGCTCAACCCGCTGCACCACCAGGGAGGCCTTCTCTAAACTTGATTTTTATTTTTATTAAAAAATTCATAAGTGTATCAATTTCACCAAACCCAAAGGTAAGATATGACATGTGAGAATGCTTTCCTTAGTTTATTGATTGGACTTATGACTCAAACTGGCTGTCATTAAAATCGACTGTGAAGGTCTTTATAAACACATATTCCTGGCCAACTCCTATTGTTTCTGATGCAGTATGTTCAGGTGGAGGCCAAGCAACAGCAAAACCAATTCAAACATCTTCAATATCCAAGAATTCTAAATACTGAGTTGAGTTTTAAGCTCAACTGAAAAATATCACCTGATTTAATCTCATAACTACCATAACTATTTCCACCACTTTGGACAAATCTACAGCATCATTTCTGGTAGCTGTTATTTCAGTTAATATATGGTATCTTGATGATCATAGGCTTAGGGAAAGCAGTGATAGTCATTAAAAGTTATTACAGTGTCCCTGGTAGTAAATTATGTAGACAGAATAGGGTAACTGTAGGGTCAGCCTCAACAGTAATGGTTGCCTTCTGTGATGTTGGTTCATTAGAAGGGTAGTAGTTATGGTTGTGGAAGCCTTTGTTATCTAGATGTTAACTGTTGTGCTTCAATTAACTTGGGTTAGTGGTAAAAGTGGGGCAGAGTAAATGCATGGTATTGAGGTGACTGTAAGAGACAGATTTAATTAATAAGTGACAAGGCTGATGTGGCTGTAAATTCAAAATTGTACAAATTATAGGTATACTCCAAGAATGGGTTGTAAAAAGTTGAGATAAAGTGGTACTGGCAGTAATTGTGGTAGCAGGATAGTGGTGGTTGTAAATTCAGTTGAAGTGTTGGTTCCTGTTGTAGAAGTAGCATCAGTTGAAGTAATTACAGCCTTGGGGATTGCAGATTCATTTGAAGTGTTATAAATTCTGTTGAAGTGCTATAGTTCATTTTAATAGTAACTTCTAGAAAAATTATGTGGTTATAAATGTGATTAAAGTTCTGTTCCTTGCTTTTGTACCCATACATTTGATGATATATGTAGGTTATGTTTAAGTGGGAGTAATATTTTTGGCTATAGACTCAGAGAAAATGGTAGGAGGTTAGGTTCAGTTCAAGGATAGCTGGTGGTGGTTGAGGGTTTAGTATAAATGGAAGTTTGAGTTATAATATTTGTAGTTTCAGTTGAATATAATCCTAACTGTAGTAAGGTCAGTGGATAAGCAGGTCATACTGCATTTGTTGAAAGTGCAACTGAAGAGGTTGTTACATTTTTAATAGTAGTAGGCAGCTCAGTAGAATTTATGATATTTTCAAAATCAGTAAAAATGATTGTTTCTTTTGTGATTATAAGTTCAGTTGATGTAACTGTAATCAAATAGGTTCCAGGATCAATTGAAGATATGATACTTTTAGATTCACTAGAAGTAAGGATGGCTGTTGTAGGTTCAAGTTATGATAGTTGAAGTTTCAGGAGTTATACTTTCCATTGAAGTGATTGTTGTTATTAGTGTTATTGTTCGAACAATAACAGAAGTATGACTTCTGTTGACCTGGTTTTAACTGTTGTGGTGGTATTATGCTCAGTTGAAGTTATTGATTCAGTCAGAGTGGTGGTAATATCCAATACAGTAGAAGGTACGTTTGAAATTCTGGTGACTGTTTCTATCATGGCTGTAACTTCAGTTGATGTGAAGGTTGTGATGGTTGTATTTGTAGATTCAGTTGAAATTGTTTGGTTGTAGGTTCAGGTGGTAGTGGGTCTCATAGCAATCTGTTCAGTTAAAGTGCTACAGTTGTCTACCACAATGACTGTAAGTACCTCTGATATAGTCCTACTAGTTTATTCTGCTGTATTGGTCACTACAGGTTGAGAACTAGGCACTGGGTTTGTTCCAAAGATGATGATCATAGGATCCCTTTCTTGGAGCCAGAAATAACCTGGGTATCAACCAGTTACTTTGTGGCCTTGGGTAAGTTAATTCAACACTATCCTCATAGTGTTCTCTTCTTTTTTTTTTTTTAAGATTTATTTATGTATACAAAAGCTGGGGTACAGGCCAGAGATGTGGATGGGGGGTGAAAGGATTCACCAGAGATAGAATGGGGAACAGAAAGGCAGATTGACCGAAGTACACTGCTGAGGGGAGCAGCGGGCGAGTCAGGAGAGGTCTGCTGAGCCATGTGGGTTGCTCTCTGGCCGGCTGGGATTCAAACTCGTGCTGCAGAGGCTGGGGATTGCTTCATAGTATGGTGCTTAACCCCTTGTGCCACCAGGGATGCCCCTCATAGTGTTCATTTGTAAAAGAAGGATAATAGAACCTAATTTATGAAGTCGTTGAGGAGCTTAAATGACATAGTATGGGCTGCTATCACTTCCTGGTACTGAGTAAATGCTATAACGTCCTTCTGATTTTGTTGATTCAGATAATTATCATGAAGTTGCAAGAAAACTTTTGTTATTGTTTTGTGGACAGGCAACATGATAGTGGGAAAAGAATAGACTTTGGCATCTAGCATTCTTGAGGGTTAATCTTAATTTGCCTAATTTTAGCCCTATCTCAGTCAATAACTAACTGAACAAATTCTGGTAAGTTTTAACTTTCCTAAAGTCTTTTTCCAGTCACTAAATGAAGAAATTGGGTTAAATACTACCTGAAATCACTTTCAGCTATATTTTATTTATTCAACCAACATGTACAAGACCGTATGCTAGAGGCTAAGTGAGCAGACTGCATGTGTGCGCACGTGTGTGTAGTGCAATCCTTTTAAAAGTCTTGTGAGATTATCTACTGTTTTTAACCCAAGAGTTATAACTGGAATCAACTAATACAGTGTCAATACCTGAACTTTTAAAATATTTATATAAGCAAGTTGAAAACTATAGAAGAGAGAAGAAGCGACAAGAGCAATGCACCTATATAGCATGATTCCTGCCGAGAAAGGTCTCTTGGGCCTATAATCTAAAAGAATCTATGTGAATGAAATGTTTCAATAGCATTAAACATTGATAATAATATCATCAAACAAATGACATGACATTTGAAATGACCTAGAAATTGTTTTTCATTGTTTTTTTTTTTCCCCAGGCTGCCTACATGTTTGACACACTGCTTCTTATCCCTAATGACTTCTCTCCTTCACTTTCATCATAAGCAAACCTGAAAATTCTTAGTTGAGCACAGGTCGGCAAAGATAGAACTACACTGTTCAGTGTCCCACATAGCAAGATGTGACCTCATGACTAACTCCTGGGCCAAGGCCTGAGAAGGGAAGGTATGTGTGGGGCTGTTGGCGGTCTCCTTATTGCAAGGGGCACGCACACCTTCCCATCCCTCCTTCCTTCCCCTTTTGCTTCAATGCAGATCAGTGGTGAGTCATCCCTTAACACAGAGACTATGGCAGTGTTTTATAAAGTGGAGCACCCAGGTCTGGAGGAAATCTGTCTCTCTAAATCCTTAATAAAGAAGACTTAGCTTAACAGTGCCAGGAAGTGGGAAGGCTATGGAGTGACTGAAACTCTCAAACACTACTGGCAGGAATGTAAAATGATACAGCCTCTTGGGAGAAGTTTGGAAGCTTTTATAAAAATAAAATAAAACTACCATGTGATCTAAAATTCTCATGCCTAGGTGTATATTCTCATCCCCAGGTGTTTACTCAAGAAAAATTAAAATATATCCACACAAAGACTTGTATACAGATGTTCATACGAAATTTACTGAAAATGGCTCAAATTAAGAAACCACCAAGACAGCCATCAGCTGATAAAGAATAAATAAATTTTGGTAAATAGATACTATGGAATATTACTCAGCAATACAAAGAAACACACCATTGAAACGTGTCACAACATGGGTAATTCTCAAAGCAGGGTGCTGAGTGAAATAAACCAGACACAAAAGACTACATATTGTAAGATTCCATTGATATGAATACCTAGAAAAAGCCAAACTATAGTGATCATCTATTTCAAGAGGTCCTGGCAGGAATAAAGAATCGACTTCCAAAGGGCCAAGGAGAACATTTTGAAATGTAATTGTTCTGATAGTTTATTACAATGGCAATTATGCAACTATATTAAATTACCTAAACATTTTTTAATGCTTTTTTTAAACAATTTTTTTTAAGATTTATTCATTTATACAAGCACTGGGTACAGTCAGAAGTGCAGGAGGGTGAGAGAATTCACCAAAGCCATAGCAGGGAACAGAACAGGCAGACTGATGAAGTACACTGTTGAGGGGAGCAGTTGGTGTGGAAGGAGACGTCTGCGCCATGTGGGACCCTCGCCTGGCGGCTGGGGATCAAACCAGTACTGCAGAGGCTGCAGGCAGCTTCACAGCCCAGCACTCAATTGCTGTGCCATCAGGGGAGGCCCAAATTACCTAAACATTTTTAAAAAGAAGACAGCGCAGCACCCTAGACTTCTGTATCACCTGAATTATATCCTTAGTAATACACTATCTTATGAAGGATGAAAGGAGACACTATCTTAATTTGGCCTTGGAGTACCATAACCACGGTTAGACAGAATTTCACGGGTGTTCATTTGCATCTATACCTTATTTTGACAGTCTACAGGGGAATAAATAATTTCTGGTACTTGTGCAATAATAAGAATATTCCACTTTCAAATAGCCCAGTTAATTAATGGATTGCAAGAGCCAATTGCAAAGTACTAAAGAAAATATGTTATATGAAATTCATACTTTGCCAGAGTACTTCTTTTTCAAGGAATATTTTCTAAGTAGTTATTAATACAGTACTTAAAAGAGTAGAACATGCCTGGATTAATATAAAGATAATTCAGGATTGCCACCATGCCCAGCACCATGCTTATTAGAGTTCATAATACAAGTAATATTTGCCTTTTGATTGCAAATTTCCAAAGTTCATTTAAATATATCATGTTTTATTATGGATAATACTCTGCTTTTATAAATGTATATAATAATGTTAAAAGGATCTAAACTTTTAGGACAAATGCTAATGAATAAAAGTGAATTCTTACTACAGTCTCTGTGTGCCATTTGCAGTGACTAGTTCATTGTTTTCTAGGATTCAATACTTTCTGAATTGACTCTGTCATAGAAGATTATTATTGTCCGAGTCAAAGTCTTCCTCTCAGTGATTTCAACCTATTTAACTTGGTTCTATATCATAGGGGGACATACAAAATTAATTAAAGTCTTCTCCCAAATAGGTCTTAATTGACCCTACAACCTTACTCCTATTTATTCAATATTTTTTAAAAATCTAATTCTTAAAGGACAAATGTTAGTCATTTGACTTTTACCTCAGTCTGGTAATTAATAAGAAGCAAATAATAGTAACAACAACAATAGCACGACAGCACCATCTGTTGTTGCAAAATATCACTGCAACCTCCTAAACAGAGGATAAGAGAAATCAAGTTTCTCTGTTGAAGAAGGGAGGAAGACATGATTCATAATAAGATGGCAAAATGGGGGGAAGCATACCTGTGGATCAACTTGAATGGACAGTTAAAAACTATTTCTATTCATCCAAGATCATGACTTGAGGAGTTTCCTTGCTTTACTCACAGAGCATCTAGTAGATTAACCAGTAGAATACTGCACCCAGAGATACAGGGCTTAGGGAACTCTGGAAGACCTCTTGAACATCACAGACCAGTCAGATTGTTCCGAAGGACACAGAGGAGCTTCATGTTTCAGTGAACAAGAGGTTGTTTGTTGGATAGAGATGCTTGGAGACTATAGCTGAGCAGCAAATTGCTTTATTCACCACAGCAACACTGCCACTTGGCCAGCAGGGAAAGAACTGAGCAGTGTGAAGACATACACCCCTGGCTTAGAGGAAACATGGTGGAGGAGCTGGGGTGCTCTCAGCACACAAGGTCACCACTGAAAAGAATAAAGACCATGTGCTAGGTTGTACTCCCCCATCCTCCACCCCTTGGGAATGGTACTGACCGTGTAAGGATCACTGAGAATTCTCAGACAACAGAGTTTGTAGTCTGGAAATTCAGAAAGGAGGCCTACTGGAGATGCCACAAAAAGTGAGCCTGCCCTCTTCCGCCTAGAGATTCACATAGCAATGCCCTGATCCCCTTATTCAGCAACTGCAAGATCAGATCATTATGGCATTGGGTTGAGTTGAAATGGTGGCTATACAGTGAATGGGGGTTATAGGTTCAGTAGATACAAATATGGCTATAATGGTTGAACACTATGGTCGAGCTGGCTAGTCATTTGTAGTTGCTGGTGAAACTGAAGCGGAGGCAGCTGAGGTGGCAGTAGGTTTAATTAAAGCAAGGGTGGTGGCTGTTGTGCTTTAGGCTGAGTGAGAGTGGTGGTAGTCATTGGTAGGGAGTTCAGTTGATATGGTGCGAGTAGTTTCTTTAGAATCAGTGGTAGTGACTATTATGGTTATAGCCTCAATACAATTGCTGTGGGTCACTGAAATAGCAGCTCAATTCAAGGGCTTGCAGCTGTGGTAGCTGTAGGTTCAACCATGATAGTGTTTATGGTGGTTGCAGTGTCAGAGGTGGTACTGGAAGTCATTGTGGTAGTTGTTTCAACTGCAGTGGTAGCTGACATGGGGGTTATACATTCAACAGAGGAGGTGGTGTCCACTGTATTATCAATGGTAGTGGTAGCAGTCAACATAGCAGTTGGTTCAATTGCTCTAGTTATTGCTGGGGTGATGTAGGTTTGGTAGAGGTGGAGGTTGTGACTGTGGTGGTTCTAGATTAGTGGTAGTAGTGGCAGTGGTGGTCATTGGTTCAATCATACTGGAGGCTGCTGTGGCATGGTAGGTTCAGTATAGATGATGCAGATGGCTGTAGTGATTGTGGGTTCAGTGCAAGTCTTAGAAGTTACTGTGTAGTTGGATCAGTTGTATTTGTGGCCGCTTTGGAGGTTGCAGGTTTGGGAAAGTTAGTGCTGGTGGCTGAGGTGTTGTGGGCTCAGTGGCAGTGGGATCAGTCATTGGGGAAGTCAGTTCAGTTTTAGTGGCAGACACTGTGGTCGTTGTAGGTTTGGGAGTGCTGGTGCTCGTGGCTGTGGTGACAGTGGGCACATTGGTAGTGGGAACAGTCATGGTGGTAGTCGGTTTAGTTGCAGTGGTGGACAGTCTGGTGGTTGTAGGCTTGTTAGATATAGTGATGGTGGCTGTGGTGCTTGTGGGCTCAGTGGTAGTGGAAACCATCTTTGGGGTAGTCAGTTCACTTGCTGTGGTGGTTGGAGATTTGGCAATGGTTGTGCTCCTGGTTGTGGTGGTTGAGGGCTCACTGGTAGTGGGATCAGTTATTGTGATGGTCAGTTTAGTTTCAGCGGTGGACACTGTGGTGGTTGTAGGTTTGGGAGAGGTGGTACTTGTAGCTGTGGTTGTTGAGGGCTCGCTGGCAGTGGGATCAGTCATTTTGGTTGTTGGTTCAGTTGCAGTGTTGGCTGCTGTGGTGGTTGAAGCTTTGGTAGAGGTGGTGCTGGTCACTGTGGTGGTTGTAGGCACATTGGTAGTGGGAACAGTCTTCATGGTAGTAAGTTTACTTGCAGTGGTAGACACTGAGGTGGTTGTAGGTTTGGGAGAGGTAGTGCTGGTGGCTGAGGTGCTTGTGGGCTCAGTGGTAGTGGGATCAATCAATGTGGTAGTTGGTTCAGTTTTAGTGGTGGACACTATGGTTGTCATAGGTTTGGGAGTGCTGGTGCTCATGGCTGTGGTGATTGTAGGCATATTGGTAGTGGGAACAGGCATGGTGGTAGTCAGTATAGTTGCAGTGGTGGTTGGAGATTTGGCAATGGTGGTGCTCCTGGTTGTGGTGGTTGAGGGCTCACTGGTAGTGGGATCAGTTATTGTGATGGCCAGTTTAGTTTCAGTGGTGGACACTGTGGTGGTTGTAGGTTTGGGAGAGGTGGTACTTGTAGCTGTGGTTGTTGAGGGCTTGCTGGCAGTGGGATCAGTCATTTTGGTCGTTGGTTCAGTTGCAGTGTTGTCTGCTGTGGTGGTTGAAGCTTTAGTAGAGGTGGTGCTGGTCACTGTGGTGGTTTTAGGCACATTGGGAGTGGGAACAGTCTTTGTGGTAGTCACTTTACTTGCAGTGGTGGACACTGTGGTGATTGTAAGTTTGGGAGAGGTAGTGCTGGTGGCTGTGGTGCTTGTGGGCTCAATGGTAGTGGAAGCAGTCATTGAGGTAGTTATTTCAGTTTTAGTGATGGACACTGTGGTGGTTGTAGGTTTGGGAGAGGTGGTACTTGTGGCTGTGTTGGTTGAGGGCTCACTGGTAGTGGGATCAGTCATTTTGGTAGTTGGTTCAGTTGCAGTGTTCGCTGCTGAGGTGGTTGCAGTTTTGGTAGAGGTGGTGCTGGTCACTGTGGTGGTTGTAGGCACTTTGGTAGTGGGAACAGTCTTTGTGGTGCTCAGTTTACTTGCAGTGGTGGACATTGTGGTGGTTGTAGGTTTGGGAGAGTTAGTGCTCGTGGCTGTAGTGCTTGTGAGCTCAGTGAGAGCGGGAACAGTCATTGGGGTAGTTGGTTCAGTTGCAGTAGTGGACTCTGTGGTTGTTGTAGCTTTGGGAGAGCTGTTGCTCCTGGTGGTGGTGGTTAAGCACTCACTTGTGGTAGGAGTAGTAATTGTGGTATCCAGTTCAGTTGCTGTGGTGGACACTCTGGTGGTTGTAGATTTGTTAGATGTAGTGATGGTGTCTGTGGTGTTTGTGGGCTCAGTGCTAGTGGGAACCGTCATTGTGCTAGTTGGTTCACTTGCTGTGGTGGTTGGAGATTTGGAGGTGGTGGTGCTCCTGGTTGTGGTGGTGGACAGCTCACTGGTAGTCTTTGTGGTAGTTGGTTCCCTTGCTGTGGTGGACACTGTGGTGGTTGTAGATTTGGGAGTGCTGATGCTTGTGGCTGTGGTTGTTGAGTTCTCACTAGTAGTGGGTTCAGTCATTTTGGTAGTCAGTTTAGTTGCAGTCATGGACACTGTGGTGGTTGTAGTTTGGAAGAGGTAGTGCTGGTGGCTGTGGTGGTTGTAGGCACATTGGTAGTGGGAACAGTCATCATGGTAGTCAGTTTACTTGTAGTCGTGGACACTGTGGTGGTTATAGGTTTGGAAGAGGTAGTGCTGGTGTTTATGGTCTCAATGGTAGTGGCAACAGGCATTGTGGTAGTCAGTTCACTTGCTGTGCTAGTTGTGGCTTTGTTAGTGATGGTGCTGCTCTCTTTGGTGGTTTTGGGCCTATTGGTATTCGTAATAGTCATTGTGGTAATCTGTTCACCTGTGGTGGTGGCTGCTGTGGTGGTTGCAGATGTGTCAGTGGTGGTGTTCATGGTTATGGTGTTAGTGGACTCACTGGTAGTGGTAACTGTCATTGTGGCAGTTGGTTCAGTTTCTGTTGTGGTTGTAGGTTTGGTAGAGGTGATGTTGTTGGCTACTGTGAATGTTGGCACATTGGTAGTTGTATCAGTAAAAGTGTTCATTGGCTCAGTTACAGTGCTGGTACCTGTAGTGGTGGTGGGTTTGGTAGAGGTGGTACTGGTGGTGGTGGTAGTTGTGGGCTTTGTGGTACTGATAACAGTCTTTGTGGTTGTAGCTTCATTTGCAGTGGTTGTCCTTGTGATGGTTGTTGATATTGAAGTGGAAGTTCTGCTGGTTGTAGTGGTTGTTGGCTTAGTTATAGTGGTAATAATCATTGAGGTAGTTGGTTTAGTTGCCGTAGTGACTATTTTGGTGGTTTCTGGTTCCCTAGCTGCCGCGGACCAGCGCAGCGGTAGACTTGCAGGACTGTCTCAGGATTTGAGAAAACTGTGAGGATGGTCAAGGAATCGGCGCATAAATAACAGACAGACACACAAATGACAAACAGACACACTTCAAGAGTGAAGATCTGAATGTAATTTGCTCAAAATCATCATACACTTTTATACCTATTTTAACAATGGATGATTTCATACAATTTAATTCTTTCTCAGCATAAAATACTTTGTAAGGCATAAGACATTTACTTTATTATTCACGTGCATGTGATCGCTGTTCCATGACATGGCACAGTAAACAATCTCCAGGTACTGAATCTACACAATCACTTTTGCCTACACTGAACAGCATTCTTTAAGCTAGCTTTTCTTGATTCGTATCCCAAAACCACAATGATCAAAAAGCATTAATATTTACCTACTGGCACCTCCTACTTTTAGTGATCACAAGCAATATATTGTCTACATAAGCATTTTGATTTTTATGGTGTTGTCTCATGTGAGAAGTATTATGATTATTATAAAACTACCATTGCCACACACTATTTTCTTTATCATGCATTTCCTGAAACTGATTGTACACATATAAGGAAAAAGCAAAGTAAGTGAAAAAGTAGTATGATTATAGACAGGTTGCTAGGTTGCTACTTATTCTGAAACAATGGCTATTTGATTAATGGTAAAACTGCTTTGTAGGTAATTCCATCAGGCTTGTTTGCAGGTGACGTTCTTAGCAGCCTTGTTTCCATCAAAGGAGGGGTTAATTACTGCGGGCTTGTTGCCTAAATTAGGCTTATAGGCATGTGTGCCTTGTTTGATCTGAACGCCAAAGTTTATCATGATGAAGCCCCTCGGGGACTGCACCTGTCTTAGGTCGTCAGGAGTCACAGACATGAGGCTGGCCAGTGCCTTCTTTAGTCTGCCCCCGATCTTACCCGTCATTGACTGTCCAGTCCAGCGCACAGGGGAAGGGGGTCTTACTCACTCTGATGTGTCTGAGTGAAAGCCTCCCTCTTTCCAGTAAGTTCACTGGCGTTCAGCGGCAGAGGCTGCCGCAGTTCCCCCTTTATTTTTAAGTTTAAGCTGCATGGCGTACATGTCACGTTTTATTCCAAAAATCGTCTTCACCAAAAGGCGAGAAATGATAGGAAGACAGGCACAAAGAACAAGAACCATTAGAGCAAGAATGCCAAAAGAAATCAGAAAGTGAAGCCAGTGTGACGGAGTGAGAGACTGCAGGGACTCAGCAAGCGATTGAGCAAAAGAAGAAGTCGAAGGTTCAGAGAGATGAGAATGACTGATAGCAGAAATCTCAGATTGCAAAGTGGAAATATCATGAGAAAGATCATTGTTCTGTCAAATGCCTAATAAATGATTTTTGGTAAGATTCCAATTAAGGGAAGAATTGTAGACCTTAGGGGTCACACAGATAAAACGAAACTGAACATGGCAACGGGTAGACATCTGTCTCTTAATAAGTTGAATTTCCTCACCAAGAGCCAAGACCGTTTCTTCCAAGGCATTTAATTTTTGTTCTATTTTCTGATCCATATCCCGTTGAGTGGCCAAAGCCAGAGACACATTTCTAGTGAGATCATTAACATGATGGGCAGTATGAACTTCCTGAACCAAAGCTACTGAAGAAACAGTAAGAGAAGTTACAATAACAATTAAAGGTAAAATACCTAGAAAAAGTGCAGCAACAAAACGTTTAGGACAAATTAAGGCATTGACTTACTGAATAATTTGCAAAACAGAATTGTCAAACCAAGGGGTATCTTGTAAATCAACAGGTAACATAACATAAGAAGGTCTTTTTAACATAACCATAGTAGAAAAATTATGAACAATATCAGGAATCAGACAATTAGACAGCACACATTGAGAACAGGTGACAGAATAGGAATTCCCGTGACGGGAAATGTTCATTGTGTTGGCAGATACAAAAAGCAATGCATAGGGGTACCCAACGCAGGCACGAAGATTGTCTTTCCATTCGGCGTAGATATGTTGTCTGGTGCTAAAAAGCTCGATAGTGTTCACAGCAGCAAAAAGACGAAAAAGTTCAAGTAAGCACGAGTCCCATTGGAAGTGGTGAAGAAGTGGGTGATTTGTGACTTTTCAGGTTTCAGTCAGTGAAGAGGAGGAACCAAGGTGTTGGTTTAATTTATCAGGAACCGGATGGGTGAATTAGCGTTATTAAACAAGCATTAGACAAATTAATAAACGGAAACAAAAAAAAATTAGAGCTTTGTACCTTTTTTACATACAGGTGACTTAATAGGAAAGACAAAAATACCTTTTATACCAGACTTTTGAAATAAACACATCTAAACAAAGCAAATTATTAATACTTAACATAATTTTAAGGCATATATGCTTTGAATTATAAAATTTGAACTAGTTCTTGTTTACCAAAAATGATTGTAAGATTTGTGTTTATGAAAATTTATATAGGCGCCATTTATAATTAGTTCTCTAGAGATAAAAAACAAAACAACACAAAACAAAACAAAACACAAAGACAAACAAACAGATACAGAGATCTCTTGATATACATTTAAAATTTTGGCCATATGTATATATTTTAAGAGAAAGAGTTATTTTATTAATTTTTGTGACGTCACTGAGGTTTTTTAATGAGTTAAAAACTGTGTAGAGAATAAGTATTTAATATTAATTATTATCAAAGTCGTTGGGCTTGAGACCACAACCATCAGGCAGTTTTTACTAACTTTTTTAGATGAGAGAATATTTTTTGAGTTTATATTTTTAAGAAGTGATTTTTTTTTTTTTTTTTTTTTTTTTTTTTTTGGGCTTTAGGTTGTCAATGCTTTATTATACTGAGAGCAAGTATATATTATAACAAAAAAGAACACTGTTATTTTGATAACAGGAGAAGAGGGAAATTTTTACAGTTTGCCTGTTTTTAGGCTTTTATTAAAATTTGAGGTTTGAATTTAGCTCAAATATGTTTGTATTATTACTTTAAATTAATTTTAATAAGGAACTGAATTTTTTACAGGTCCAATAAGTAGATTTAAAAACTTTTATTTAACCAATAAGCATTTTGTATAGTTTGTTAGTAAATCCAAAATAACTTAGCAGTTTTTACCTTAGACAGTTTAGACTTTAAAATTCAGAAAAAACATAGGGAAATAAAACTTTTTTCCTAGAATGAACCAAAACAGTTCAGTCCTCCACAGCAGGAAGGCAGTAGAGACTTGCCAGTGATTCCCAACACTGGAGAAAAAGTCCAGGCAGCTGCTTGTTGAGACCAGGGGCAGCCCCCACCCATTTGCTGCAGTGGGTTTATAATATTTTTATAAAGACCTTTAGTTATATTATATAGTTATATTTAACCATTTTTTATTACCTTAGTAATAGTAAATGAACTTTAAATATTATTATTTAGAAATATTTATTCATTTTAAAAGAATAAATGGCAAAACTTTGGAAGGGGAAACCATAAAAAGACCACATACTTAGAATCAGAAAACAAAGTTAAAGGCTGAGCAAACTGCTCAAGTGCCATAATGACTGTAATTATTTCAGCCTGCTGAGCAGAGACATTTTTAGAGACTTTTTGTAAAGGTTTATCTCCAAGACTATAAACTGTAGAGACTCCAGACGAAGAGCCATCAGTGAAAATAACCTTTGCATTGGGTACAGGTTCAAAACTAATAATTTTTGGAAAGATCAGTTCCGTTTCTTCTGCAAATTTTAATAATGGATGTTGAGGCAAATGAAATTTAATTTGTCCTGTAAAATTTAATAAAGCAATCCCCCAATCATCATCATTTTGTAGTAAATAATCAAACTGAGTCCTGTTATAAGGAATAACAATATTTGAAGGACTTTTGCCAAATAATTCTTTTGATCTACTGAGACCTTTCATTATAAGAAAAGCACACATGGTTGCATAAGCAGTAACCACGCGAGTCTGTGAATGTGCTAGATACACCCATTCAATTATGCCCTCTTGCCATAAGCAGGCTGTAGGAGTGTAGACAGTTTTGAGAATTAATAAATCCCATGGTAACTCATAATTCACTTGAACAACTTTAGCCTCCGATATTTTTTGCTCAACCAGATTCAATTTCAGCAATGCTTCAGGAGTTAAGCTTCTAGGAGATCGTGGGTTAGGATCTCCCTGTAAGACTTCAAATAAAGGATGTAAATCTCCAGTGGTAATTTTTAAATAAGGCCGAATCCAATTTATATTTCCCAACAATTTTTGGAAGTCATTTAAGGTTGTGAGTTTGTCTACTCGAATCTGAATATTTTGAGTCATGATAAAATCATCATGAATAATTTTACCCAAATAATTCATAGGTCTATTTCTTTGAATCTTATCTGGAGCTATAATAAGGCCAAAAGCCGTCAAATCTTGAATTAAATGTTGTAAAATTTGTTCAAGTAAGTCTTTAGACTTATGACTTAGTAAAATGTCATCCATATAATGAATAATATATGCCTCAGGAAACTGAGTTCTTGTAGCTTGCAAAGCCTGATCCACAAATTTTTGACACAAAGTGGGTGAATTTTTCATCCCTTGTGGTAAAACTTTCCATTGATATCTCTGCCAGGGTTTCTGAAAATTACTAGATGGAATGCTAAATGCAAATTTTGGGCAATCATTTGGATGCAATTTTATAGTAAAGAAACAGTCCTGTAAATCAATAATAATAATGTGATTTTCTCTAGGAACAGCCACAGGGGAAGGCAAGCCAGGTTGCAAAGCACCCATATCTTGCATAGTAGCATTTACTGCTCTTAAGTCCTGAAGCAGCCTCCACTTTCCAGATTTTTTCTTTATAACAAAAACTGGAGTGTTCCATGGACTGGTGGATGGTTCTAAATGTCCTTTTTGCATTTGTTCTTGTACTATAGTTTGTATAGCCTGGATCTTTTCCGTTGTCAGGGGCCACTGATCGATCCAGACAGGATCCTCTGTTTTCCAAGCAATTTTATCAGCATGTAAATGTTCTTCAATGGCCCCTATGAAAAAGCCTGTTCATCTATTGAATCAGGAGTAATCAACAGTACTTCCATGGATTCCATAATATCACGACCCCATAAAGAGAACGGCAGAGCAGCAATCACATATGGTTGAAAGCTGCCTGATTTATCGCCCATTTGCCAATTAAGCAATTGAGAGCTCTGTGCCACATTGTTAGTCATACCCAAGCCAATCAATGTGGAAGAAGTTTTAGTAACGGGCCATGTTGAAGGCCAATCTTTTCCTGCAATGCAGGAGCGGTCAGCCCCAGTATCCAACAGGCCCATAATAGGGCGGCCATTTATAAAAATTTTTTGTAGAGGTCTATCTTTGGCAATTGATTGAGCCCATGCTATTACATTACTGGAACCAAATCCACCTTCACTTCGGCTGTTCTTTAGGACTGGATTGGGCAAATTTACATAACTTAGAACAAGAATTTGAGCAATACGTTGATCTTTGTGAATTTGAATTGTTTCTTTTAATGATCGAATCATAACTTTTACTTGACCCATAAAGTCAGCATCAATTATTCCTGGTAACACTTCAAATTTTTTTTATAATTTGAACTACGTCCAATTATCAATCCTACAGTGCCTTGTGGTAAGGGTCCTTTTAAGTAGGTGTCCACTAACTGAACACCATCCATAGAAAAAAGTATTACATTTTTAGTAGCAGCCAAATCTAAGCCAGCACTACCAGGGGTAGTTCGAGGCAGGGCATGAATATTCACTTGAAGCTCTAATTCTGTGTTTGTCTGTGTATTATTATTATTATTATTGATTACTAATGTCCCTCCTTTTTTTTTACGGGGCTGAGGGCTCGCCCCTGAATTTTAATTTACACTAATCACAGGGAAGGAAAAAGAAAAATCCCCATTCTTTCTGTCTTCATCTGCTGCTCCAAGGAAGCCCCCTGGAGGAAGAGGCCCTAATACTTTCTTAGGCTGTTGCTTAGGCTTTCTAGCAATGGGAAAAATTCCTTTACTAGGATGGTGATCCCAGAACTCATCTAACTGATATCTAGCTGCTTGTTCTTCTAAATCAGTCTGATCCTTTTGATCTAAAATTTCCTCATAATCTGAATTAGCAGAAAAATCCTTATCATTAAGAGGAGCACAGTGAACATACTCTGTTCCTATCATTGGTGCTGACGGGGCTTTTCCCGTGGCATGATTTTTTGAAGGAAAAGCAAACGGTGCTGCCTCATGCTCACTAATATTTTCTTCTTTCCATAAATCAGCCTCAGTACTCTCAGCTAGTAGGTCTCGAATCTGGACCCACAGGGAAAATGCCTGTGGGGGGACCTCTGTGGGTCCCTGCTGGTCATAAAATTTTCTTATTTCTTTGCCCACTTTTTTCCAATTTTCTAGAGATAAACTCCCTTCCTCTGGAAACCATGGACTAACTTTTAAAATAAACTCATATAGTTCCACAAGTGATTTTTTACTTACCTTCAATCCTCTCCCCTCAAGCATATGGCTTAAGATAGAGAGAAAGAGGTCTCTATTCTTTGTTTGAGATTGTCCCATGATTCTGGGAATAAATGCACTGGGCCACTCACTGGCGCTGTCCGACTCGCGTCCCTCGCGGGAACTTAGGGACGTCTTAGCTAAGGTCTGTCCGTATAAACCCCGGACCAGGCTGTTCCAAGGAACAGATGACCGTTATGCCGTACGACGCCCCGCGAGAATCCGGGTGCAGCTCACTCAGACTCCGTAGCTAAGGCCGTGGAGCCAACAATTACAAGCACTCACACATACACACGTACACACTTACATAAATATTATTTTCCTGGCCATTCTTTACTGATCACCCTTTATCAGTGAGCCCGCGGCGCTCCGGCGAGGATCCGATCCTTGATTTTTTAATAAGTAAATTGAAGGAAACAAAAAGGAGAGAGATAGCTTATCCAAACAGTTTCTTCTTTACTCACCTTCTCTCAGGCGCAATTTTCTCTTCTTAAATTTTCTTAAATTCTTAACTGAGCTCGAGCCCCACGTTTGGGCGCCACCTGCCGCGGACCAGCGCAGCGGTAGACTTGCAGGACTGTCTCAGGATTTGAGAAAACTGTGAGGATGGTCAAGGAATCGGCGCATAAATAACAGACAGACACACAAATGACAAACAGACACACTTCAAGAGTGAAGATCTGAATGTAATTTGCTCAAAATCATCATACACTTTTATACCTATTTTAACAATGGATGATTTCATACAATTTAATTCTTTCTCAGCATAAAATACTTTGTAAGGCATAAGACATTTACTTTATTATTCACGTGCATGTGATCGCTGTTCCATGACATGGCACAGTAAACAATCTCCAGGTACTGAATCTACACAATCACTTTTGCCTACACTGAACAGCATTCTTTAAGCTAGCTTTTCTTGATTCGTATCCCAAAACCACAATGATCAAAAAGCATTAATATTTACCTACTGGCACCTCCTACTTTTAGTGATCACGAGCAATATATTGTCTACATAAGCATTTTGATTTTTATGGTGTTGTCTCATGTGAGAAGTATTATGATTATTATAAAACTACCATTGCCACACACTATTTTCTTTATCATGCATTTCCTGAAACTGATTGTACACATATAAGGAAAAAGCAAAGTAAGTGAAAAAGTAGTATGATTATAGACAGGTTGCTAGGTTGCTACTTATTCTGAAACAATGGCTATTTGATTAATGGTAAAACTGCTTTGTAGGTAATTCCATCAGGCTTGTTTGCAGGTGACGTTCTTAGCAGCCTTGTTTCCATCAAAGGAGGGGTTAATTACTGCGGGCTTGTTGCCTAAGTTAGGCTTATAGGCATGTGTGCCTTGTTTGATCTGAACGCCAAAGTTTATCATGATGAAGCCCCTCGGGGACTGCGCCTGTCTTAGGTCGTCAGGAGTCACAGACATGAGGCTGGCCAGTGCCTTCTTTAGTCTGCCCCCGATCTTACCCGTCATTGACTGTCCAGTCCAGCGCACAGGGGAAGGGGGTCTTACTCACTCTGATGTGTCTGAGTGAAAGCCTCCCTCTTTCCAGTAAGTTCACTGGCGTTCAGCGGCAGAGGCTGCCGCACCTAGCAATTGTGGTGGTTGCATTAGCCTTGATATTTGTGGTTTCAGTTTTTACAGTTGTAACAATGACTGATGTGGTGGTTATAGCTTTGTCAGATGTAGCTGTAGTGGCGGTTGTGATTTTGGGCTCAGTGCCAGTAGTGGTCATAATTGTGGTAGTAGGTTCTATTGCACTGGTGGCTGAATTTGTGGTTGTATGTTTGGCTGGTGTTGTGCTGGTTGTGGAGAGTCTATTCTTATTAGTGGTTGTCGCACTTGCAGTATTTAATTCATTTGAAGTGGTGGATGCTATGGTGGTTATTCTCTCAGAGTCTGTGGTTGAAATGTCAATGCTTGGTGTTTTTGTCACCCCTTTGGTCATGCTGGCTGTCATTGTTGTAGTCCATTCAGTTGAACTGGTGGATTCTGTGATTGTAGTATCAGTTGATTTAATAGTTGTTATACTAGTAGGTTTTGTTGAAAATATAGCAGTGTTTGTAGTGATTTTATTTGAAGTAGATCTTGTAGTAGAATCTGTTATAATAGTTGGAACTGTTGACCCAGAATTAATTGATGATCTTGTTTCAGTTGTAGATGAGGTTGTCCCATTGTTTTGAGGAAATTGGATTATAATAGGGGTATTATTTTTTTTCCCATTATACAGGAGACACACTATGAGTACTCCAATTGCTGTTGTCATCAC
Source organism: Talpa europaea (assembly GCF_964194135.1). Classification (NCBI taxonomy): domain Eukaryota; kingdom Metazoa; phylum Chordata; class Mammalia; order Eulipotyphla; family Talpidae; genus Talpa; species Talpa europaea. The sequence goes on along the minus strand of NC_140080.1, from coordinate 85,230,310 downwards.
ACAGGCTAAGAGACAAGCCAGGAAATTTTTCCATAGAGACCAGTCACTGAGCAAATTTCGTGTCACCTAGAAAGGATTTAATTAATATTATTGAAAATGAAACCACATGTATAAGAAAAGCTAATGCCTGATAAACTTTTTTTGATATAGAGAATATATTAAAATAATATGAATATTAGAGGTTATCTTCATAGCATCTCATGTTACTCAGGTTTAAGTTTTTAAGACTTGGTCCTTGTATTCTTTTAAATAGAGGAACAAAGAAAATTCCACTGATCTCCCATCTTTTTTTGCCTACATCTGTATTTTTTTTAACTTTTTTTTTTAAAGATTTATTTATTTATTTATTTATTCAAGCACTGGGTACAGTCAGAAGTGCAGGAGGGTGAGAGAATTCACCAGAGCCAGAGCGGGGAGCAGAGCAGGCAGAAGGACCGAAGTACACTGCTGAGGGGAGCAGCGGGCGGCAGGAGAGGTCTGCACACCATGCAGGACCCTCCTCTGGTGGCCGGGGAGCAGCCGGGGATCAAACCGATGCTGCAGAGGCTGCGGGCAGCTTCACAACCCAGTGCTCAACCGCTGTGCCACCGGGGAGGCCCTACATCTGTATTTTTAAACAATGTAATAGAGGTCTTCTTAGAAATTCTTTCTGAGCCCCATTATCAATAGACATATTGTACCTATATGGATGACTGCTACATTTGAGGAATCCAACGATCATCTGATTAAATTTCCCTGTCAGCTATCATATATATAGCATCTCTGAAGCCCTCCACTTTAACTTCTTTGATTAGACTTATCAAATATTCTAGCTAATTTTCACACAGTTTAGTGTTTGGCAGAGTTTAAAATGCAGAGTATAAAAGCATTGCTGAAACCCAGCTTCTGTTGCCACCAGCTATTTTCATAGTGTAAAATGTTACCTCTTTTAAGGAAACAGCTCTATAAAAGCAAGCTGACAAAGGCAAAGCCCAGGGAGGTTGGAGTGGTAGAAAGAAGAAAGGATGTGAATGGAGAGAAATACATAAACACTCTGGAGTCATAAAATATGACAAGCATTAAATATTTGAATGAAGGACGAGACACAGGAAAAAATATTATATCTTAATGTGTGCATTATTTGCAACAGAAAAATGTATAAGCGTCTCATTAAAGCTGTTAAGGGAGACTTTTCAAAAGTTTCTAACAAATAATGGAGTAATCCCATCATTAACAGAAACAAAAGTTACCTTTTTGAACCTATCTTTTTCTGTAAACAATTATGTGATATGATTAGAATAAAGATTAATGTTAATAAAATTACTTTGTAAATTCTAAATCACTATATATGTATATATAGAAAACCAAATCTTTAATCTTGCGATTAAAGAGTATATTGCATTTAAATTCCATGCCATTAATATTCTGATGAAGTTTGTTAACTTATCTAGTCTGTAACTTGTTTTATATCAAAAGTGGAGATAATAATACTTATCTCAAAGTGTTGTAGAGAAAATTAGAATAAAAAATATTCTCCATCATTAGATTTTTGTAGAAGGGAGTCCATTACAGTAATTAAGAGCATAGGTAATACATTTTAATGGATTTAGGTTAAATTATAACTTCACAAAGTATGGAAGGGTACGAGTGGATTATGGTAGAGGACTGTAGGAGTCTCAGCAGTGGGTACAGTGTAATATACATCTGAAGAGGTAGGATCCTATACCTCTGAATCATATACAGTTTGTAAACCAATGTAACCCAGCAAAAAAACAAAATAAAAATAAATTTTAATGTCCTCTTACACTGTCTAGATGATGACACTGGAAATCTTCATTACCCTGCAAAGTCTCTATACCCTCACATGGATAATATCACTTATTTCACAGAGCTGCTGAAAATTTGTAAATAAGAAACAATATGGGTAACATTTTCTAGCACTTAGTAAACATTTTAAGAGACACATGATTTCACTAATTAGCTCATTATTATCCCCTTTCTTCTAAATAAAAACAGATGACAAAGAGAACAAGTAGATTAGTTTTGGAGCAATTAGGATAGCTTCTAAAGACCCAAAATATGGGACAATACCTCGAACCATGAACTCCAGTTTAGGTGTTGAGAGAGACACCAACCAGGCAATGAGAAACAGTGCAAAGCCATCTAGTATCAAGACTAAGAGAATTTGGGGCACTAACTGAACCCAGTGACAAATGGCACCTCCCACTACATGCAATCTAAGTCTTGGCAAGAAAGTCAAAGGAAGAGGAGAGGAAGGATCCTTCAGATAAGGGAAGAATTACTCACATATTTTTGTTCGCACCTTTAAAAAGAAGCAAGAGTAATAGAAACTCATCCATAATGTGACCTTAGACCTGTGCTCCAGTGTTATCACTGCCACTAACTCACTGTCTCAATTCTTTTCTTAACTTCCTAGGTCACATTGTTGTTCACTGGTGGTTGAGTAAAGGCATCTAAAATAACATTCAACTCTCTGATTTGTTTGGGTTTTTTTGAGATCATGAGAGAAATATTCTCTAAATAGTTCCTGTCTATCATTTATTCGCAAGTATCTCAATGTAGAGTTTACCCTTTCTTATTTTGTCAAAGTCTTTCTAGAGGATTAATCAGAGGAAGAATAGTATCTAGAGCTAGAAGAATTGGACCAAACTGCCAAGCACCAGCAGCAATTAGTTAAAACAAAGTTTTTACCTACAGAGAAGACTCGGAGATTAGACCTTAAAGAGAAAAAAAAAAAAAAAAACAAGAAATAGGGTCAAGAATATAGGAAATCAGGGCCTCCCTGGTGGCACTGGGGTAAGACACAACTTATGAAGCTATCAGCAGCCATTGAAGCACAAGTTCAATCCCCAGCCAGGGAGATACCTACGTGGCACAGCAGACCTCTCCTGACTCACCCATTGCTCCCCTCAGAAGTATTTCAGTCAATCTGCCTGTTCTGTACCCTGCTCTGTCTCTGGTGAATCCTCTCACCCTGGGCACCTCTGGCCTGTATACCCCAGCTTTTGTATGCACAAATAAATCAATCTTTAAAAAAAAAAAAGAATATAGGAAATCAGCTCTGGGTACCAAAACTTGATGGAAAACAGAGTACAAATGGTTTCTAAGTCAAGGTTGAAAACACATGAGGTCAGGATCAGGAGGACTAACAGGAGGGCTGTAGTTAGGCTCTGAGGCAGGATGGTAGGAAGAGTAAGGCAGATGACCCACAGCCTTAAAAATTACTTTCTCTTTCACCTGAACAAGGGTTACAATGTCATTTGCTGCCAATTTAGTTCTTGTTGTCACTTACTCAATCTTCCAAAATGAGCTTGAAACTGCTTTATTTTCCCTGACTCTCACGTATTTTCTCTTACTCTTTATATATTTATGTCTTTCCATCAAGATCATTAACTCCTTAAACAAAGAGCCCCATAAATTTTCTTCCTTGTTGCATCCCTCTTAGTGACTTCACATGTTCAAACAATGTTGTAGATTTTCAAAAGAACAATGTTAATAATAACTGGTTGAACGTTTTACCTTCAGAATACTAGACCAGAGCATTTCCATATGAATCACATCATAACCCAGAGAAACTGTGTTAACTTAATTATTATCTGACAGTGTTGGAATTCTCTATTGGGAAATTCTGTGTGTCCAAGGGTCCCTCTGTTGTTGCAGGCACCAGTTAAATTGGTATCACTAGTTGACACTGAAAACTGACATGCAGACCTGTGAACTTCATGGTTTCTTGGACTCAGAAATGGCTGTATGGGGGAAAAATAAGTTACTGTATTTTATGTTAGATGATAGCTAGGTAGGTAGGCAGATAAATACATACATAGAGCTAGATAAGCAGATAGACAGATCTGAAGAACTTTGAAAGAAATGAAAATTAGATCATTTAAAATGTGAAAGAGGAAAGAACTTTTCAAACATGATCTAACAATCACAAGTTACTTTCTTTTCTGGAAAAATTTCTTTTCTGGAAAAATTTCTGAGCATGAAAAATGGCAACGTTTGCATGGGGTCTGGCATGAAAGATGAAAAAATAGAGATGGCACAAACACAGGCATTTGCAGTGCTCTGGGAGAACTGGGGGTGTAGGATGGAAAGGCAAAGTAAAGTCTCCAGCAAGAAAGGAGATGAAATTCTGCTAGGGGAAAGGCACTTACCACAAACACAAGACTGCTTCCCCCTGCAAGATATTTGTCAGATTTTTAAGTTGGTTGGTATGGGAAGCTAAAGAATTGACTTGAAATCTCCAATCTTTCAATAACATAAGGACAAACATTCTAAAAAAATAATAGTAAATTAAATCCAAAAATATATAAAAAGATTAAAAACCATGACCAAGTGATACCTATCTTAGGAATACAAGTTAGACATTCAAAACAGTTAGTGTAATTCACTCCATTAACAGAAAAAAAGGAGAAAAAATATATATGAATATATAAAAATACAGTTTTAGCATTTTCAACAACCATTTATGATACACTTTCTGAGCAAACTAATAATAGAAGGGATGTTTTCACAATCTGAGAATGGATAATTTATTCAACCAAAGCTAACATCACAAGTAATGGTCAATCTCATACTTTCTCTCTCAATTGGAAGGTGTCATTTTTATCATTTCAATTCAACATGACATTGGAGGCTTAATGAATACAATAAATTAAGAAAACAAAATATGTGTCAAAATTCTGAGGAAGAAAAAAATAAAATGACTGTAGACAGAAAATTTTAAAAAATTTTACAAACAAAATATTATAAATTAATGAGGTCATTGGATACAAGATAAATAAAAATCAATTGTATTTGTATAAAATAATAAGAAAACATTTGAAACTGAACTTCATATGAAAACAAACTTCAACATGAAAAACACCTAGGAATCAATATTTTAAAAATTTACTTAATCCTGAAAACACACGTCAATTGCTAATAAAAGTTAAAGGAGACCAAAATAAATGTAGAAATAAGTCATGTTCATTGAGATTAGAAGAATTTCATTTTACAGATGTCAATTCTCACAAACTTAGATATGAATTCAATATTTTCCCAATGAAAATTATAGAAAAACCTTTGCAGAACTCAACAAGCTGATTCTAAAAATTTGTATAGAAATGCAAAGGAAATTGAGTAACAAAGACAGCTTTTGAAAACAATGTTGAAGTATCACCAAATTTCAAGATTTACTATAAAGTTAGTGAACTTAAGATGGTGCGGTAGTGATACAAGAATAGATCAGACAATGGAATGTATTATATTCCTGAAATGACCCACAGATATATAACAGTCTCCAGTTTATTAAAAAAGCATCACTACAATAGAGTAGGGACAGATAATCTTTACAATTATCTGTGTAGAATAAATTTTCATATAATAATTAATAAATATTTAGCCTTACTCCCCATCTATGTAAAAATGAATTTTAAAGGACCACAGATCTATATATGTAAATTGTATAACCAAGCTTCCAGTTAAAAATATTCTTCAAACCCTTCACAGGGAGGGTTTGGTGGTCTAGAATCAAGAGGACAATTCTTCCACCTTGTAGCTTCCTTGTTAATGCAAGGGGACAAAAATATTTTTCCTTATAACATATAACTGTCTGTTCAGACTTACAATGATTTCAATTTTCAGTCTATTTTTATTATTAATATCAAGGGTTCTAATCATCTATCACTGTTACATAAAAGGCAATCATAAAACAAATAGTACAAGTTTCTTTTAATATCATAAACAATAGTCAAATAATAGCATATGCAATTAACCTAATATTTTACCTGAATGCTATTCTTTATCAAAAAAAGAAATTTGTAAGTAGTAAATAGAGGTCGATCTAAAGGATTTGCTAGGCAATTTGTCTTCTGACCTAGACTACACTTACAAGGTTATCCTCTGATTTTCAAAGATATGTAAAAATATTTGAGGTATGGCAAATGTAGAAATGATACTAAAATTCAAGGAAATTAATTTAAAAACCTACAGACTACCTTTTAAAAATATAATGTGTTAATGCAATCAAAAGCAGATTTGTTTGGTTATACTTGAGTTATGATAACTGTGGAGTATTATTTGAATGGGTTATTAAATTGTTACCAAAACAATTGCTAATATCTTAGATTAGTAAATAGCAAATTAAATTTCTCAATTATGCATGTAATGATATGCTGAAAAAATACAGGTTTCCTATGGCAACCAAATTGCTAAAAGTGACTTCCATGTAAATCTTTAAGAATTCCTTTTTAAGAAGAATCATGTTGCAATAAAAAATATTAGAGCTGTCAGCGAAATAAGCCAGAAAGAAAAAGAAAAATACCGCATGGTCTCACTCATAGCAGGAATCTAGAAAACTTAAATAAGGGACCAGGAAAATGAATAACTATAAGAAAGTGAAAATCAAAATCAACAAAAAACTATGAACCAGAGACACTCTATGGGGGGTAGGGGGTGGGGAGGGGAGTGATTGGGGTCAAAATAAGGGGATTGCAATTGTATGGGGAATATAAAAATAAAATTTATTAAAAAAAATAAAAACCACCTTCACAAACAAACAAACAAAAAAAACCCAAAAATAAAAAAATATTAGAGCTGAATAAATGATGAAAACAAGATTCAGATTTATCAGAACACACCATAGTAGTGCCACCATACTCACCGGCTGGTTTTCAGAGTGTTCAATATTCACTACGTATTTCCCTTGTTTTCTGTTCATCCTTGAGCTGCCAATACCACAAGTTTAATTTCAGAAACATTTTTCAGCCTGTAATAGCCCTTTTTATCTGCAATCCTGAGAAGTAATTGAGTTGATTAATATTAAATCTACTATGAGACATCAGTGCCAGTGTGGATTAGACTAAATAAATAATTATTCTTTATATGGGATCCACCTTAAAGGAAGTAGTGGGGTGTTAAGCAATTACATAAGGATAGCAAGAAAATCAATCCCACCTTGGTGATCACACTCTCAATACTAGTTCACCAGGCAGTCCTTGTAGAATGAATCTGCAATCACATTTCTTTCTTCACTCTATCACATCATTTCATAGGACACTTCCTTTTGATTTTAGGAACAACCCAAGACAGAATTCTGAAATAAATAAATGTTACTGTTGTATTTTCAATAACCAGATGTGACCATCTTTCTCCTTTTATTGGCAGCAACTTTTAGGCATTCATGACCCACTGTCCTTAAGTCTTAACCTTCTCAGGTTACGCTCCACCTCAAAAACTTTTTCAATCTATTCTCTTTCTGTGACAAACAAATCTCTGTGGATGTATCCACCAAGTTGACAGTCTCTTCCCTTTCTATAGGCTCTATTCAACATGGTTTTCAAGAAGATTCCTCCTGATTCTGCTTACTATTTAATAACAAAACACTGAAGCAGGCAGGGCATTTCTAGCTTCTGTAAATTATACTCAAAAGCAAAAGAAGTAAAAAACAATTGACAAGAATTAAGTAATAAATTTTAACCTCAAATGAAAGTTATTAGTCAGTTCCCAACACATCTATCCAGGGAATCTCAAACAAAATTGGTATAGAAAGTTGTTCATGAAAAATTATGTTTAAATAACCTAAAAGTCCAGAGCACTCTGCCTGCCTCTAACCATGAAGGTGCCTGCTTCTCTTTTTCTTTCTCTTTTTCCTAATAAACTTGTCCTTTTAAAATGTAGGGAAAAAAATTAAATGAATAATGTAAAAATCTAAAGATATATTTTCAGACATAATTCATAGATAATTTCTTGCAAAAGAAGTAACAATGACAAAATACTTTTGCTTTTTTGTTGAAAATGTCTCATATAGTACGTTTTATCAGACCAAATATGTTCCAGCCTCAAAGGTAGGAATTACTTAGTGATAAAACTGCAAGAGGTCTGATCTTGTAGTTCAGTCTTGTCATTTTAAGGTGTCTAGAGAAGGGAAGAGATAAACTCATTCCTGTGATGCAACCCAGTTTCTTTGCAGTCTAATATCTCCTCCACAACAAGCTTATTAACAGCGACTTTGTTGAAAGATGGACAGTTTAATAGGAAGTCAAGCAAATGTCTTTTTGAGAATCGACATAAGGATTTCAAGGATTTGGAGTCGAAAAGGATGCAAGATGGGAAGCCTGTTATATATCTTGTGCCCTCTGAGATTTACTCAAATGGAGATACATTTCATGGAAAATATCTGGCAGTCCAACTTTTTGGCCTAAAACCAAGTAATACTATTAAAACAATGATGGTGAAATATTTTACTAAACAATTACCGAAGGGTGGTCATGAGTGTCTTAATATCTTTAGGAAGAGAACTATGTGTGTGATAAAATCTCAGTTTTCTTAAGTTTTTTTTTTTTTAAAGATTTGTTTGTTTGTTTGTTTATACAAGCACTAGGTACAGTCAGAAGCGCGTGAGGGTGAGAGAATTCACCAGAGCCAGAGCGGGGAGCAGAGCAGGCAGAAGGACCAAGGTACATTGCTGAGGGGAGCAGCGGGCGGCAGGAGAGGTCTGCGTGCCATGTGGGACCCTCCTCCAGTGGCTGGGGAGCAGCTGGGGATCGAACCGGCGCTGCAGAGGCTGCGGGAGCTTCGCAACCCAGCGCTCAACTGCTGTGCCACCGGGGAGGCCCTCAGTTTTCTTAAGTTAAAAAATGGGTAAGTTTTAAAAATGCTTATTCATTCACTAAGCATTATTGTCTCTACAGCAAAGCTTTGTGCAAGGTGCTGCATGTTCACTAAAGGAGGAGAGGACTGATTCCTGCCCTCCTGGAGTAAAACACACTGATTACACATTGGAACATTTTATCCTTTCTAAAGTTCTCTATAAATATAATTCTTTAGACAAAGTTTCCAGTGGAATCTACCACAGCATAGTAAAATAGCCTTTTGGCCTATATAAAGTAAAGGGTATACAAAAGTTAGAGAAGGAATTTGTTCTATGGAGTAAGAGACAAATTTTTATCCCTCCATCCTAAAACAAAGACAATGAAACTGAGTTTCTGAGACTGTATAAGTAAAGTGATCATATAATTTATTCACTCCAAACCAAAATACTTATGAGAACAAAAGGTGGATACAGTAATAATTAAATTTCACAGAGACAACCTTATCCTCTGCAAAAGAGTATGTGGTCACTTAGCTACAAAGAATCCATGTGAGACAGAAGATTCACAGTACTGAACATGACTATTGGGTAAGCAAATGAATTTAAAAATCAACTTAATATCTCCAGTAAACACATGTCAGTTAAATGGAATACATATATTACTTGAACTTTTTTTAAAAATCTGGTAAGGCATTGTGATACAAAGACATACATATTTAAGTTTTCACTACAGTTCAATTAATATAATCATTGAACAGATGAAAATCCACAAGGCATGCCATTAATTCACTGACAAAATAATATTGAAATCCCACCCTCAATATCATTAATTGATTAATTGTATCAAGAGCCAAAGTAAAAATGAAGCAAGTTACCATGTACTTAGATTTTAAGTATTAAATTCAAACTTTGTTTTTCTAAAGAACACTTTTCATATATTTTTATATTATAGCCTAATGGCACAGAAGGAGTATACCTAGATTATCACAAAGATTATTACAATGTGCAAATAAATTCAGGTACCTTTTCATTGGTATGCTGAATATCTCTTAGTAAAGCTCTTTGCTATGTGAAGAATTTTAAGCCAAAAGAATTGGAAGTCTATATTAAATATTAAATGAGAGTGCTTGACAGTACTCTAACAACTGGTAATTTTTTTAGCCAAAAGACTGCAGAGTCTGTTAACATGTCATCTGTCAACATATTATAAAATGAACCACATTGTAATCTTAAAGATTACAACAAAATTGATTTGTTGATCAAGTTACCCACATCAAACCCTTCTAGAGCTGAAATTTCTCCATGATCTGATGCTAATCTGATGCTTTATTTCTCTGCTAGTCTTTCAATGTGATGAAAACCAATGACAGCTCCAGCTCCCTCATCTTGAACAATTTTTTTAGTTCAGAACATTACTATAGTTTATTATGCTGTGTTGATTGATTAAAATGATAAACAAACCGATAAAAACCAGATTGCAAAGGCTTCAGTACAGTTTTTAGATGTGTATTTGCTATTAATTTAAACTTGATAAGATAATCATTAAAAAATTATGAAAGTTTTAAAAGAGGTGTTTATGTGCTATGTCAAAATCAAGCCAATACAAATGACTATGCAAATATGGTTGATATGGGGAGAGTGAAAAAACTAGAATTATTAGCAAGTTTGTTCAAAAACCCACCTCTTTTCCCTTCCTAATAAAAACCCAGCAAATTTAAGTAAATAAGAGATTATTTTTCCCTTATTGAAGAATATCACTGGGCACACTGACAGGGAGCTGCTCTACACCTGGATGGCTTCTGATTCAGCTGCATCTTGTCATTCATATTATTGACATTTCTTTTGGAGGGGAGTGCATACCACAATGATCATATCTAATCCTCCTAATACCTTCCTGAATTAAGTATCATTACTCCATTTTCTTGATGAAATAACAAAGGATTTAGTGATATTCTATGAGTCCCAAGCTAAGTTTGTGGCTTCTGATTAAATAGTATATTAAATAATATATTCACCGTGTTACATTAGATGCTGATAAAAATTAGGAGGTAGAAGAAAGAGAAAGATGTTTAGAAGCTTAATCTTTTTTATTTTTTTATATATATATTTATTTTTTTTTGTGTGTGGGACCCTCGCTGGCAGCCGGGGAACGAACCAGTGCTGCAAAGGCTGTGGGCAGCCTCGCAGCCCAGCGCTCAACCGCTGCGCCACCAGGGGAGACCCTAGAAGCTTAATCTTCTATGTATAAGGAAAAAAATTGAAAAAAATATTCTAGTGACACATTTCAGGATATATCAGTGCACCAAGGATGTTTATTGGCAGTCAAGAAAGGAGTGGTGCTGATACCTGGAACCAACTTGCCTACTATGGAGAAGATGCTGGGATTTAGACCCAATTCATACTATAAGCTTAGAAATTCCGGGGGAGAAGGAAGATTTACAGTTTTGTAAACTTAATCTCTTCCAACATTCAGGCAAATGGTTAGTATGAAAGAATCCAAACAAAAACATCAAGGTTTCCCAAGAAGTACGTGTATTTGGCGAATGACCAGAAGTTTGAGGATTTGTAGGCATTTATGCCATGACTTACCTACAGGTAGCAGGGCTCTAGTACTTGAAGCTATGAGACTCTAGTCTTTATGAATGGGGACTAAAATAAAAGAAGACCAGTCTTCCAGCCCTACTAGATAACCAAAGGAAGCAAGCTAGTTACTAGAACAGTATCTAAGAGGAGAGACTGAAAGGAATCTCAGGCCTCCAAGAAAAGTCACAGAAAAAGAACTTGGGCTTGTAAACTCCAGTGTCATGATCTGATTACCAGATCTGAAACACCATGTGGTCTGGCATGAGTACTGACCTCCAGTCCCATGAAAGTACTAGTTATCCTTGCTGTTTGTCAAATGTTCTAGCTCTAAGTCTTGCAATACATGACAGACTTACACAAGGTCTTCCTGTGTTTTCTTGAAGCCTTCTAGACAGGCGTATTCTGGTCAGAGTTGTCAGTGGAAGAGACATTTGCTGCTTTGAGGTGGGAGTATTTAATGTTGAGATAAGTCACAAGTCATGGTCAAGGGCAAAGCTCCACAAAGAGGTCAACTGTCATTAGCCTAAGTCCCAGAATGAGAACAATGGTAAATGGAACAGATCCCATAGGAGACCAGTAACAGGCAATTGTAAGCAAGAAATAAACTTCTGTTGTCAAAAACCATTGCAATACTTACACTGTTTATTACTGCAGCCTATTCAGACCATAAAGGGCTTTAAGTAGTCTGCCGTGGGACATTATATCTCAGCTAGGCAGCAACATTAGATATCAGGTTATGGAAAATGATATAAAACCCCAGAACTTCAGTGTTAAAAAATGGGATTTTTATTACATGTTCACCTTAATCAATCTCAGTCATGGTGGCTTTGGATTTGGATGGTACAGGAGCTGTTATGAGGCCCTAAAACAGATTGGAGTGGGATGAATGTGGTAGAACAGACAGTAACCATGCAGAGAAGGATGCAATTCAAACTATGTGTAACACAAAGGCAGTAACTGATGAAGAACAAAGCTAGTCACTGAAAGCTTCTTGGAGGTGTGAATCTTGGGCCAGATCTTACAGGAAATTGGAGGTTGGGAAAAGGTAGTGAAGATAGGCATCAAAAAAGAGCCTTTGAGAGAAAATTAAAGTGGGGGGAAATAATGTGTGCTACTGAGGGAGGTGCCAGAGAAAAACCTGGGTGTGAAGAACAATTACAGATACACAAGAAGTCCTACTGACCTCCAGGTCCTGTATTCAAGATTCTCATAAATTGCTTCCTCTGGTAACTAACTAGAGTAGCCATGACTTTAACCTCTCCAGTCTTCTCTCCTCCAAGAATAGAGAGTGACTGATCCTTAAAAGCTAAACATGCAATAGGTATGTGTCACTAAGTACTCTAAAGGATTCTCAATGTGTGTAGGAAAAATCACAAATCTTTAACAAGACTCCAGGATCTGAAAAAGCAAGAAAGGTACTCCCCTGCGGTCTCCAGAAAAAGCATAACATGGCCAATACTTGAGTTTCTACCAATGAGTTTCTACCAATTGACTGAACCTCACCTTCAGCTACTGACCTTAAGAACAGTAAAATAGTAAATTTGTGTTGTTTTAAAACATTAGTATTTTTCCATTTTTACAGCAACCATAGAAAACTATGCAACATCCTTCAGGTCTCAGTTTAAACCTCTCTCCAGTTTAAATTAGTTCTACTGATTTTATAATTTCCCCAATACTGTGTTCTTTCTTAGTACTAATCATAGTTGGTAATTATATATTCATTTTGTTATTATTGGTTTAATATCTATTGTCCCTTTAGAACTCAAATTTCCACAAGGATGAAGCCTACACAGTTCTTATCATCACTGTATCTCTAGGCCCTGGCACAGTGAACCTTCAATAAGTATTTATTGAATAAACACATAGAAAATGTGTCCATGTGCCTGCAACATATTTATAGGTGAAAAGAGAAGAAAATAGTTCAAAGAGGTTCAATAATTTACCTAACGCACACAGCAATAAAGTTGCAGGTTTGGAACTTGAGCACCAACAATCCAATCCACCACTAAGAGTACTAGGTATCCACTGCAAAGGCTGGGTCATTCATGAGCCATTTCTTAGCAGAACCTCTGAGGATAACTTATTCAAAATTATTCTCTCTCAGTGAATAACTCCTTCTAAATAGCTCCTATCTTGAAAGCCACTAGAAGGAATGCTGCAGTCCACACATCTTTCACAAGCAAGACCCACCAACAATAACATTCAAATCCACACCAGAACTGATATAGGCAAAACCCCAATGTTTAGTCATAAACTTTGAAAAGATTGGAATTAGGGACAAAAAAAATCTTCACATTCCTTAATTTTTACCTCCAGGTGAAGGATGTCAAGAGTTCTTCATAATTTATATTTTGAAATTAAGAGCACTGGCTAAGAGCCTCCCTGGTGGCACAGCGGTTAAAGTCAGCACTATCAAGCTATCATCAGCCACTGTGCCATGAGTTCGATCCCTGGCCAAGGAGCTAACCCACATGGCAGAGCAGACCTCTCCTGTCTTGCCCACTGCTCACCTCATCAATGTATTTCAGTAGATTCTCCTGTTCTGCTCCCCACTCTCTCTGATGAATTCTCTCACCTTCCACCCCTGCCCCAGCCTAGAACCAAGTTCTTGTATGCAGAAGTAAATAAATCTTTAAAAAAAAATACTAGCTAAGAATCAATTAACAATACAAGATGTAGGGAGTGACTATATTGAGCTTTGCCATGACCTTTCATGAGTGTGCACCTCTGTGACTTCATTCACTCACTCATCCATTCATGCATTTATCGAGTATTCCCTGAGCTGTATTCTGTATGAGGCCTGTGTTAGGTACTTCATAAGCTTTTATCATTCAATTCTCACAACTGCATTTACAAGTAGGCAAAACCACTAACCCCATTTCACACATAAGGGAGCTGAGTTTCTGAAGTTTAAGTAACTTGTTCAGGGTCACACAAACCAAAGAGTAATTGAGCCCATTATCTTCCTTCTTTCAAAACCCAGTGTGACTGCCACTCCTTAGCTGTAGCCTCCCCACATGGCCTGCTGTCAGTCTGATTGCTCCATTGCCCTCAGCCTCGTTTCTAAATGGCTCTCCTATCAGTAATTTGCGATTGTCTCTATCTTCACATCTCTCTTTCTATCCAAGATTTGATTTCCTCAAGGAAAGAAATGGTGGCAAACTATTATTTTTAACTTTTCCACCACTATCTCAGCTAAAAAAATAAGCTAAACTAAACAAAGATGCAGAGAAAGCTTAAACACCTGACATCCACAAGGGCAGGAAGTGCAATGGACAAAGTTTTTTTTCTCTTTTGTTTTGATAATAATGATCCAGACTTAACTGTTATGTGAAACTTAGTACAATTAAAACTAGAGTGAAAGTGTCCCTCCCCAGGCACAGTTTTGAATGACCTTGAGTCATGCCTTCCCTTCTGTGAGCAGTGTGCCTCACCCGAAGTTCACACCTGAGTCAAGCCAGTATCCCTGGCACCTCCCAATCCCCACTGACCAGAGATGTTGTCTCGCTCAGCAGGTGGAGCTGCACACTTTTTCCTGGTTAGTGAACTTGCCATAAAATCCAGGTCAACCACACAGAAAGAACTTGCTCAGCGATTAAGGGAGGAGTGAGGAGCGATGAAAGTCTAGGACATAAGAGATTCAGGTGTTTGGAACACAGGTCCTAGAAGCTTCCAGGCCCTAGATCCAAAACAGATGCCACCCCCTGGTGGTGCAGGGGGTCAAGACACAACCTATGAAACTGTCCACCTCTGCAGCACGAGTTTGACCCCCATCTGGCCAGGGGGCAACCCACATGGCACAGCAGACCTCTCCTGTCTCGCCCGCTGCGCCCCTCAGCAGTGTATTTCGTCAGTTTGCCTGTTCTGCTCCCCACTCTGTCTCTGGTGAATCCTCTCACCACCTCCTGCACCTCTGGTCTGTACCCCAGCTCTTGTATGCACAAATAAATAAATCTTTAAAAAAAAAAACAGATGCCACAAAACCATCCCTTTACCTATGGTGCTTCTAGACCAACATCCTTCCTGCACCATTTATTAAATATTTTTAAATCAAAATAATGTCCCAAATTCCTGGAACACTGACAACAATTTTCATGATCCTCCTGTAAAATGATCTCCTTCTTGCCTGACCTGCTTGAGATCTCACCTTACTCAGGGTTTCCTACAGACCAGTGCCTCCCTGCTGACACAGTCTCTCTACCTCTCATTCAGCTAATATATTGATTCCTAATCAACTTCATCACATACCATCTTCTTCACAGTCCACCCTTCATTAACAGTTTTCCAATGGACTGAATTCCAACTCCTCCTGTGTGTCTTTCAAAACCCAGTGGTCCCATCTCATCTGTTCAATTGTGCCTCTCATGAGACTCCTCCACCACAACATATAGCTTTTAGTCAAGTCAAGCCCATCTCCTTGTGTGGAGACCGCCCTCCTATTAATCCCACTAGGCTCCTTCCCTCCTGCTCCTTTGCACCACTTGTATGTCCTTCCTTACCCAGCTATTCAAAACCAACCCATCTGTAAAGATTCACCTGTGGAGCTTTTCCTAATGCCTCAGCATCTTTGAGTTTCCCTCCATCTGAATGCCACTATAAATTATGTATTTATAGGCTTCATCCACATTTCTGTCATTTACTTGTCTTTTAGTAGAGTTGCTACTTCATAAGAGTGAGACATTACATTTCTTGATTTACGCCAGGGATCAGACCAACTACTTCATACATATTGCCTCGTATACTGGTAATTCCCATAAAACTTATGAAGTGGTATCAGTATTATTTCTATTGCACAGGTGAGGAGACTGAGGTATCCATAAATAAAACCTGCCCAAGGTCACATATTGCTAAGTGGCAAAAGTGATATTAAAATTAGAAAATTTGACTCCAGAGTTTGTGACCTTGACCACTATATTGTATTGATTACTTAGCAGTAATAAAATCCATGAGAGCTTCATCTTGACTTGTAGACTAATAGATGAAATCTCTGATTTTACATGTAATTTAAAAGAGGAAGAAAACATGAAATAGTGTTAGGCTAAGGTCTCATGTGGTGATTGTTGACTGCCCAGTACAGAAATATAATAACAGTATTTCCACATTAGATTAACTTTTGGCCTCCTATAAAAAACCTGTAAGGTTATAAATTACCTTTCCCATGATGACAATTCTACCCAATAACAAAGAAAGGAAATGGAAAAAATAAATACTTCTTAACAAATGTTATTTGTTTAGAAATAAATTTCTGAGTAAATCATAAGTTTGAATTATCAAAATAATCTGCTGTATGTGTAGGATCAAAGAAGTCTTCTGTTGTGTTAAAGTGCCATCTGCAGCAAACGTTGAAATATGTGCACAAAATGTGTCTGTGGAATATTTCTCTCCATGTTTATTTCAACAGCAACTCCTTACATTAAGTCCCACTCCATCAGCCGTGGTCCATTTTTACTCCATGGTTATTTCCATTCATTATTAACAGCTTTTGGAATGCAGGGACTATTTTTGAAAGGAAATGAGCCAGTCAGACATATCTGGAGGCTTCACAGATGGCATTTTTTAGAATAGTTTTGTTTTCATTTTGCTATTGAAAAGTCCTTTTAGACCCCTTTGCAACATGCAATAATGCGCTCACATTAACTGATACATGATGTGTGCTTCTGCTATTTTTCCTCTGCTTCACTTGGCAATTAAACACATGATTTCCCTGCAAATGACTATAATTTTTTGCTTCCATAATATTTATGTCAACTCCAGAGGATCTGGGAGTTGGCATCCTGAAAACCTGACCATCTGAGGCAATGGCAGCAGCTTGTAATTTCATCTGTATCCACTAATTACTGGATGATCAGAACACCAGAAATAAAAAAATCATATGCTGAAAAACCATAATGTGTGCCCTCAGCTGGCTAAATCAGTAATTTGAAACCATGTGCAAATGAGCACATAACTTTCTGAGTGATTTATTGCTGTTTTGGGAATATATACTGAGCTTTGAAAATATTTCATTTGACCTGAACTACAGGCTTCAAGCTAAGTGTGACTCAAGGCACCATGCAGATCTTGCCAAGAGGTCTGCAGAAGAGGTCCTTTCTTGTGTCAAAAAGTAAGATCAGAGCAAATGTTCTGCAAAATTGTTGATGAAATTGTCTGAACAAGGTGGCATTCAGTTGAGGGCAGAATTGATGTCGTGAAACATCTGTGGCTGTTATTTCCACATTTGGGTATCATAGAAAGAATATGATGCAGCGTTAAAGCTTTGTTGCATCCCAGGAAGTGCCAGCTCCCTCTTTTCACATTCTAAGTTTACTGAGCTTTAAATGGCAACCTAGCCCAGTTGCCTCATTTTGCATAGAAGAAAATTTAAATTGAGAGAAGTAACATTATTTTACCCAAGTTACATATTTAAATAGCGGCAGAGGCTGGTTAGGAGCCCCACCTCTTCATTCCAGAGTCCTTACTATCTCATCCCACATGAACCTCACTGTGTTCACGGTAGGTTTTTAGCCTCCCTGGAAAGGATTCACCTGTCTTGTTGTGCAGGATCTCCCCAACCCGCGGGAGAGATCTCCCCAATAGGCAGAGCCCTAAGCTGTGACATAACAGAACATGGCTCTCCTCTGCACCTTGTACCACATATCCAGATTGCATTTACTTGGCAGATTTTTAGTAGCTACTGACTATTCCATTAAATGAACATATATTGAGATTGACCATTCTCTGGGCCATGAAAATGCAAAACAGCAGATAGTAAATTCTTGCTATGCATGATAGATACTTAATGTTCTACGAAGTGGCCACAAACACTGAATTAGCAAATGCTAACCATTGTTCATAGAATAAATAAAAGGCTATGTTTTTGCAAGCTTCTGGTCACAATATTTTCAACAATTGACCAATATATCACCTTCTTTTATGTGTGTTTCTGTTTTAAAATCCCTTACTATGTATTTTTGATTCATTCACATCAGACTTATGGTCAATAGTAACATACTTCACTCCTACACACAAGCTTATTAACACATGTATTTTCTCCAGAGGGTACATCACAACTTTCCTGAGCTTAGTAAAGAACACTTCATACACTTTACACTGCAATTGGGGTCCATTTAAATAATGTAATAGGACATGAAAAGTACACGTACTGACAGTATGAAGATGAGACAAGAAAAGTATCTCAGTGATACTTTGAGAAACAAAATTTTCAAATTTTAGCCACTCTGAACATGTTCATGAGTGACTGCAAGTAAAACTACTGATCTGGAGGGTTACAAATAAATTTTAGTGAATAGGTATATCTGCAAATAAAGACTCCAAGAATAATGATTTCTAATGTAGTCCTTGCTCCTGATGAAGTCATGGAACTAAGTCTATAGATCAGAGGAGAGAAGAAACAGGAAGTAGAGCAGTCAGGTTAAATGCTTTGGAGAATAATAAGAGGGCTTGACATGGGTTCTAAAGAACTGACAGGAATTACAGAGACAAAAGAGGTCATCCAAGTTGATTCTTTGATTTTTCCTCTAATTTTCTAGTATAGCAGGTGATGTTTTCTTTCTCCTGGGAAATTAAGGGTCTTGCTTCCTTCAGATAAAGAAGATATCAAAGTAGTACTGGTAGGATTTAAAACACTTTTTTTCTCTCTCATATCATAAAATTAGTGGAAAAATATATCATTCTTTTAACATGAAACATAGCTGAGGACCATAGAAGAACCGCCAGTATAACAGCAGACATGTTAAGCAACCACCAGTTGAACTCTGGGAATAGCATGAAGGAGTGCAGCCTCGTGGCTATTGCCTGAGAGTAAAGCAACAAAAGGATCTGTATTGGGTATTTCTGAGAAGCCCTAGACAGCCTGGGAATGATTCTGAGCTACAACAGAGAGGTCTACAACCCTCATACATTAAAAACGACACATCACACAATCCTTTTTCCAAAAGATAACTTGGATCATATTAACTATCAATATCAAATTTATAATTGAATAATTAGACCAAAAGACTGTATTCCTTATGACTATCCCTGCCACTGGCAGGCTATAAAAAAATTATCATTAGCTCATTGCACTGGACACTAGAATCTTAACAGTATTCAGTGAATCCATAATATTCCAGGGTCAACTAGCCAAGCTGATGACGGCTCATGCACTTTCCATAGTTCTCTTCAACTACAGAGACAAAGAGGGAAAGAGAGAAACAATATTCAGGTCAGTCACATGGATTTTTATAAGAATTTCATGGAACTAAAAATGAAATTGATTGTCAATGTAGAATTTAGAAGCTATCAATCAATTCTGACTTACTAAACTCATTCTATCCTTTCTCTTTTCTTTCCTCTCTAATTTTCACACTAAGTCAAAAGCAACCCTTTATCAACACATGTAGAAAACCCATTATGTATGTTTTTAAATTTCTCTACCACCCTGGTTACTTTGGGTTGAGTAATATAAAAAGTGTAACTAATCAAAATTACCTTAAATGTCTGATACACTTGAATAGAGTCCTAACATAATTCTGTAGCAAATATTGTGAAGGCATCAATATTGTCAAATTAATGTGTGATTACTATATATTTCGGAAAAAATATAAAAAAGTATCTAGAACAAATAAGTGAGAAGAGCATTAAAATCCTGAAAAATGTTTCGATAGGTAATAAAATTATGAAGCCACAATTAAGAAAATATTTTAAGTATATTATTTGCTAATAATGCAGAGAGAGATTTAATTAGAGCAGAATTAAGTCCAAGGACAGACCTAGCAAAGTATATATAATTTAGCATATGACAAACAGGGAAACATACAGGGGTTTATTTTAATACATAATTGCTTAGAAAAATAAACAAGTTTTTTACATCATACCATATACTAAAATACATCAGCTCAACTGCAGAGTTAAAAGTAAAGAAGAGGATTACTAGAAGAAATATTAGACTTACACAATAGAGGGATCGCACCCATTCATACTCTCATGCTGACTTAATATCTCAGAAAATTCCTCCCACTACAAAGCACCAAGAAATTACACACAAACACATACATCTATATACACACGTGCACATATATGAAGGGGTTATAGACTATAGAGTAGAGCTGACAACAGGCAAAGAAACCATAGCTTCCATGAAGATATCATCATCGTAGGTTTTAAATGGTCTTGGAGAATCAGAGTCAAGACTCAAGGCAGGATATAAAGCTGTGATCCCCACAAAAGTGGTGGGAGATTGTGAATGTGATTGGGCGTCTGTCTGTGTTTGCTAATTGGCGTAAATGGTTAGACTATCCCCTTCCACAGGAGCTGTCTTCCTTGATGATTACATTTCAGGGGGATGGTTCCTAGTTCCTTGAGAAAGTCTAGGTTGTGTAACTGGTAAAAGGCATGGAGAAAATCTCAAAAGAACAGATAAAGTATTGAAAATTTTTTTAAATAAATGCTCTAAGAAAAGGGAGGTCTTACAGTCAGGAAATTTGCCTAAAGGTTAGTCAAGCTGACAGGGATGTTAAGGCCATCTTGTTCAGTTATTATGTCCTGTGTTTAACAATTGGCTCTTAGAAGGGCTCTGATATATATAACATTTGATAATATCCCCACTATAGTTGATTTCAACCTGCCAATGTGACATCACTGAATACAAAGTTGGGAAGAAATGCTGATAGGTCTTACCAGCTAGTAAAGGATGGGGCCAGCCCCACTGAGCAGGGGTGTGCATTGACTGTCCAGCCTGTATGTGGTCTGGGAAGGATGTCAATGAGATATTAAGAAAAGTGCACAATGTTTCTCCACTTAAAATCTATAACATTGCTCCATTTTTAAGTGTATATGTTTGAAAATTTACATAAGCAAGGAAAAAGATGCAGAAAAATACACAACAGATGGCTAAGAGTTTACTCAACAAGGTGGGAATGGAGGAGATTCGTTTTTTTTGGAAATCCATCTATGCATTGCTCTGCTAATTATAATGTGTATACACTTTTTTAATATGTTACTTGTATAATAATGCACATGGGTAACTAGAACTTGAACTCGACCTACCTTCTTCCTCTTCTTGGAACTTAATGAAACATCACATCTTTGATAACTGACTTTTGCTCTCTTTGGCTTTTGAGAGATGACTAGGCAAAACCAAACCAAACCCAAAAACTGAAAAACAAACAACCAAAAATTCCCTTGAAGGTTTGTTTTAGCAAAATTGGGTTAATGAGGACTTGGTATTCCTTAGATGGGATAAGCACAAAAGTCACCGGACAGTTATTTTCTTGGAATCCTTACATGGCTCTCAGCTTCGAACACTGCATTCCAAATCAATTAATGACAATTCTATCCTTCCAGATGTGCAAGTCTAATCACACTCCACATACTTATGCTAACAAATTAGTTTGTTTTCAGTTAAAACTTTTGTCATTTTCTTATATGAAAAGTATATCCTTAAGTGCTACCTTACTTACAGCATTTTTCAGTTTTTATAAAATATAGACAACTTCTGAACAATTGTAGGACATTTTCCAAATAGTTAAATCAAGCAGATATTAATATTTTTAAAATTAAGTTTACTTGTGTTTCTATATCTTACAATCACTTAAATAAAGACTAAGATAACAATGAAAAGGAGTTTTTAAATAGTAAAAAGTTTTCTTAAGGATGGATGGGTGAATGGGTAGGTGGATTATGGAGGTAACACTGATTTATAACATCTGTGTGATTTAGGGGAATAGGTTCACACATCTGCAGCTGGGTATCATACCATTCCTACCACCAAAGCACCCATATCCCTTTACCATGTATCATTTTCCTTCTCCCTGTAGTAGCCTCAATTTTGCAGTCATATTTCTAGAATTTGTTTGGTTTAATTCTATCAGCTGCTTTGTTTCTTTATATTCCATATGAGTGAAATTATCCAGTAGTTATTTGTCTTCCTTCTGACTTTTTTCACTAATGTAATCCCATCCAGTTCCATTCATTTTTGTCTGGTAGATACACAAATAATATCCAGTCTGGTGAAAAAGAGCATTTTCTGGTGAAAAATGTATATAGTTTATGTCCCTGTTGGCCAATAACCAGTTTTGTATCTAACAGAAACCTTGTCCTAATATTGGCTATAAATTCCTAACTTCTCAAATATCTATAAAGTTTAACATCCTACTTGTTCCCTCGTTACTTAATGAATTGAATACAATCATTGGCATGTGTCCATTTTACAGTTGTTACGTGACCCCGTTGAAAATCATGCTTTAGCACTTTGCTGATTGCCTGTCTCCTCATGACAGAGTATAAGCTGAATGAAGAAAGGAATCTGTGTCCGTCTGATCCGTGCTTGTCAGCATTCCTGGCACACTGTGTGCACAAAGGCCTGCAAACTGAGGATTTCACTTTTCGGAATTCTAAGCATTCTTAAACATCTTTCTTCCTTCTGGTGACTTTTAAACATGATACCGTAAAACTCTGCTTCTCTTTGACTTTTACTGCATTTTCCTGGTAAAGAAGGAAAGAGGATAAGGGAGAAGAAAAAGGTTTAAACTTGTTTCTGTCATGAGACTTCCATCTTGTTGTATATATGTGGTCAGATAAGACTCAAGTGGACTCTAGTGAAAGAGAGAATTAGTCCTTCAAAGGATTAATAAGTTGTGCTTATTGCACATACGAGAAAAGACAAATCACTTCAAACTAAACTAAAAGAGAAAATATCTTAGGGTTTCCAAGTATTTGTTAACTGAAGGAATTCTTATAACTGTGCCCAAGTCATTTCAGACCAAAGTTGTGTCCTCCCCAAAGGATGCGGGAGTGGTATTAGCATGAGAATAAGAGAAGTGATTTGGTGGTCTTAATTTCCAGGTAACTAATCCAGATCTCTGCTTTGGAAGCTTACTTAGTAACTTCTAGATGAAACGAATGGAAAATATGGATGTGAGGAAAAGAAACAAATCCCAAAAACTATCAAGATAAGGACTCAAGATTTTAAAATACAGTAGGAATGGTTTTAGGGAGTTCATTCCAATAGAGATATGTGAGACATGTATAATTTGAAATTTTCCAGGGGACATATTAAAAAAAAGTATAAATAAAAATAAAACTAATTTTAATAGGTTTTATTTATTACATCCAAAAATATCATTTCAACATGTAATCAAAATAAAAAATTACCAGTAAGATATTTTTCATTTTTCTTTTTCCTACTAAGTTTTCAAAATTTAATGTGTATTTTTATTTATTATATATTTTGATTCAGACCAGCTACATAGCAAGTGTTTAATAGCCACCCATAGCTTGGGGTTACCATATTACAGGACTATGGGGAGCTAAAAGGCAGTGATTCCTTTTACATATCCCTGAACTAGTCACTAAATCCACCTTTTTTGTGATTCAATACCAGAGCTTTTCATATACCTTTATATAACTGTTGCAATTACCAAAATTTTTCAAAGGACACCTGAATTCACAAGGAGCTTTGATTTTCTTATTTTCATTTGACTCCTGTAAGAACCAGCCTTAGGCCATTCCTTTAATTAATCAAAGTTCAACCCTAAACCAGTTTCTTTCTGACAATTTTGTCATCCACTGGTTCACTTCAATTCTGACGGCAGTTTTAAAAAGTAACATAAAATCCATGTCTAGAGTTAGAGCTTATTATCATGTATTATGCTGTGCATTTTTATGCTTCCTTACTTAGCTTTTTCTAACTCTACTAGATGCTATAGAGGCTAAAAATTATTTTGTGTGTCCCCAAACTATTCTTTTTCCCAATGCCCTCATTTTAACTTAATGGCCATAATTGTTTCTAATAATATCCATAATTATCCTTCATTTTTATATTGGCTTTTCACACATATTATCTTGTTTGAACCTCAGAGTAGTCTCATGAGGTAAACCCAGCTTATGAGAGAGGAGGCTGTGATTCCCACAGGATTTGGGGGCTTATCAAGGTTAAACAGCTTGAATGTGTGGGAGGGAAAAATCAAAACCAAACTGAGTCTTTCTTAGTTTATAAAAATGTATAAACAAAGGTCTTCTTAAGGTAAGTTCTGATTTTTTTAAATTTTGGTTTTACTTTTTTTAGAAAACTGGGCTGCAAGAGATTTTTCCCATGAAATTTTCTTGGATTTAAGTAGCTGTGTATACCTATTGAACAAATCTTCATTTAAGTTTCCCTCTTCCCAAGTTGTCAAAGGCAAGAATTAGGAATTATTCAAAAGTGATCAACCCCCAACAAATTGTCTGGAACACAATAAGCCAACTATAGTCAGATGAATCATTAAACCAATGCATACATTTGCTTCCATTGAAATAGTTATCATTTAAATATTTAACAAATAGCTAAAAATTATTCATAAAATACATTCTTTCATTCATGTGAGGTCTTGGACATCGCTGTGCATCTTACAATTACAATACATCTCTATTCAGACAGTTGACATTTCAGGTATCTGCCAACTATTTGTGGATAGTGGCTATTGCACTGGAGAGCACAGTCTTGGGATACAACAGAGAGCAGACTTCAGCCTCTTTCTCCTCCCATTTCTCACCATTCCACAAATATTTATTAAGCACACACCGCATGTCTAATACTGGGGATAAAATGTCAGGGGGAAAAATAAAATGAAGCTCTCAAACTGTCACATATTTGAGGAATTATGGGTCTGCTAAATGTAGCATACCAGACCCTACAAGGCTCCTTTCAGGCTAAACAAGAGCAGGACACTTGATTGCCCTCAGGCAATGGGACTATATCAAGAAGTGTGACTGGGAATGGGGGGTGCTGAGTGTGTGTGTGTGTGTGTGTGTGTGTGTGTTGTGGGGGGTGTGGGGGGGGGTTGACTGATGCACTTTGTGCCCCAGAGTCTGATCAGTGAAACACCTTGTTAATACAATTGGAACCATGGGTGGGGGTCGGGAGCATGATTTACTGGATCAGCAGACTCACCTTTCCAAAGGCACTAAATAACATAATCATATTTTCAGTTTGATCAATAAAAAGGCCAGGATCTCACTCATTAAGCAGCATCCTACATGGTACAGCCTGCTTCACTACTCCTGTGTCTTTCCTTTATCAGTGTGGTGTTTATCAGGGCAACAAGGATACTAAATTGAATGACTGAATATGCAGGCAGACAATGGTACAGACCATATGACAATAGAATTCGACCTATAATCTCTAGTAGCCACTTGACAGGAAAATCAAATCACAATGGGCCTAGATAGATCAAGACTTGGTCAGTGATTAACAGTTTTCTAAATTTTGCCTCCCTTTCCAACTCAGGACCACCCAGAGAGAACCCAATATGCCCTCCAAGCCAACTACCTAAATGACTCACTCCTAGTTAGCCTAACATCCAGCTTGCACATTGCAAGAGTTTCCAATCAAGTCATACCTGAAGCTTTCTATTTTTGCCACGGTAAAGCTTTCTCACTCCCCTCTGTGCTATAGCAAGCTCTAAATAAGGAGCCTCTGTTGTTCTCATACAGAAGGTCTCTGTTTATCTACAAACAAAATCTTTGATAAGCCTTTTCTTAAAGGCTAAAATAAACAAACATGCTCTTTTAACTTTGCCTTTGAGGGCCTCCCTGGTGGCGCAAGGGGTTAAGCACCTCACTATGAAGCTGTCCCACAGCCTCTGTAGCACGAGTTTGATCCCCTCCCTGGCAAGCCAGGGAGAAACCCACATGGCGCAGCAGACCTCTCCTGACTCGCCGGCTGCTCCCCTCAGCAGTGTATTTCAGTCAGTCTGCCTGTTCTGTTCCCCACTCTGTCTCTGGTGAATCCTCTCACCCCCCGCATCTCTGGCCTGTACCCCAGCTCTTGTATGCATAAATAAATCTTCAAAAATATATAAAAAAAATAACTTTGCCTTTGAATTCACTTTTTCATTTTATCTGCAACATTTATTAATGAGTATTTGCTGTGCCTCAGGAAGTGTCAGCCACTACACGGAGTCTTAGAAACTAAGTAAAGGACCACAGATTCCACTTTCTTTTTTTTAGCAAAAAGCACATGCAAATAAATGTTTGATGACATTTGTACTAAACACTGCAAAAGAAATCACTACCTCAAAGGAATGTCTATATTTCCACGTTTGCTGCAGCATTACTCACAATAACCAATATATGAAAACACCTAGGTGATCAGGGATGAATGAGTGGATAAACAAACGTGGTACATGTGTACAATGGAATGTTATTCAGTCATAAAAAGGTTCTATCTTGGCATTTGAGACAACATGGATGAATCATTTTTTAAAACATTAATAAATCATTTTTAAATTCTGCAAAACTATATTGACTTATTTTAATTTTACACTTATTTGAATGCTGTATGTTTTCCAGTGATTCTTACATTCAATGCACTTAGATTTTATGGCTTTTCTTTGGCTAAAAAAAGCTCAGGCAAATAAGTAGAATTTTTGGTAAAGATAATGTATGATGTGTTCTAAGAGCTAGAGCCTACAACCAGATGTAGTCTCCTTATTTTACCTTTATAATAGCTAAAGCATGTTATCTGACAAAAATATTTCAAAAAAATCTTAATTATATGTGTGTTCGTACTATCTTTTTTGTTATTTATATTCTTGGAATTCTTATATCTAAATATTCTAACATCATAAAATCTAGGTTGACTCAATTTGAAGTGAAAGTAGGCCTCACTTAATGAATCAAAGTCAAGTTTTCCTTTCAAGATCATTAAATAGTTTAGAGATTTTTTTCCATTGCATATCTTATTTAATTCTAACATACAATGACAAGTAAAATATGAAAACTCTAACAATGTATATTTACCAAAAAGAAACTTGTTAAAAATCAAAATATTTGAATTCTTCCAAATAAAATAAAATGAAATACCAAGATGCCATTATCCTCCAAAGGGACTCTGAGTTCCTGAATAATTGGAATAAAAGCTACAATCCAAGCAATAACTGTCCAAAGAATCAGTTTTTGTTTATATTACTTTCAGAGTTTGGCCACAAATCAGATACTTTTTGGCTTCAAGGGTTTTAAATAACTTTATATTTTCTGAATATTCATTCCATTTTTGTAAAGCAATTTAATCCTTCAACAATGAACAGAAAAAAAATCAGATGAGAAACTTCTATGGCTATAACCCTCCTGAGTTTACTGGTTCAAGGAAAAATCAAACTGTACCTGTGTAAACCATTGTTGGAAGTGCAAGGACCTCACTGCAGATTAAAAAAATCTAATCATAGTTTCTAATCATAGTTTCAAGACAATCAAGGATCTGGGTTTCTGTTGGAGAACAGGGTGCCAATTTATCAAGGAGCCCCTGGATATTCAGATGGACAGGGGCTCTTGGCTCCCAGCAGGTGTAAGAGCGGGCTAAAGCAGCACTCTCTTTGCCCCCAAATGTCATGGGGACTGGTCTATTCCACTGCAAACACTATAACCTTTGTCCTTTTTTTTTTGCAGTGTACGTTTATTTACTTTTGTTTAGTTTCCTCACCATAGGCACAGAAACCACACCTTTGGCCTGACAACTTCCCTTCCTAGCTGATCTCACCTCCCTGTGGTTGAGACTTCTTTATTCAGTGCCCTCATTTTCTGGTCTCTTCCATTTCTCCCTGCTTGAATCGCCTTCACAACCCACTTCACAGATGCTGACCCATAGCTGACTCAGCTTTCTATCCAAGTCAGCAGCAGTTCAGTCACGGAGTGTAAAGAAGCTTCCAGGAATGCAGCTTCTTACAACTCAGGATCCAAGAAATTGAGCCCCACCTCACCACACACTAATCTACCATTTCCTTTCCTATGAAGAAAAGGCTGCTGACAGGGCTGTTTTCTGTAGACCCATGCATGACTGGATGAAAGGGCTGATAGGAGGCCAGTAATCCTCTGAACAAAAGACCCTTTCACAGCTGCCTCCTCATTCCCCTAAGTGTTGAGGGGCCAAGGTCCTGTGATTGGGTATGTTTGTAGTTGTTTCCTAGCACACCTGGGCTGGGCTGTGCTTTGGGCAAGCTGTTCTAACCTGACCTCAAGCTCTGGCCTCTACAGATTGCATCCCACTCTTTACCCAAATTTGAGTATCCCCTAAAAGGTACAAAGAAAGTGATGAGGGTGTTGTAAGAAGAGAGTGATCACTTCTAGTCAGGAATTTAGAAAATTTTCTGTCCTGAAGTGTACCTTGTTTGGTCCTTAACACGTAATTAGAATTTGGCATGAGGTAATGTTAGGAAAGACATGAATAGAGGAAGAAAGTATAAGCAACCAGAGAAAAGGAAGAGACAGTGAATTTAGATTACTCTGTTTTTAAATTAGGTAGGAGTACTACTAGAGTTTAATTGACTAATTATTATTGAGAAAACCCAAACTTATAAGGAACTTAAAGGGAAAAAAACTAGATTAATTAGGGAAAGAAAAGGAACCAATAGTTATAGAATACTGTCTAGATATCAGGCATCCTAAATGATCTCAAAGAAACAAATCCTCAAAGAAAAATTAACCACCCACCTCCCATATTGTAGATGAGAAAAATGACACATAAGAAGTTAAATTAACTTACCCAAGGTCTCACCTATTACCAAAAAAAAAAAAAAAAAAAGAGGAACTGAATATTTGATACTCGATTGCCTTACGGTATCTACTAGACCACAGTCCTTCTTTGGATGACAGCAAGAGGATCACAGCACCATCGTGGGGCATTCCTCAGATGGCTCTGTGCACCTGGGGCCTGCAAGCTCCCAGTACAAGAGGCAGTTTGGTTTCAACTGTACAACATCCTACATCACTTTAAATTAATGGTGCTAATTTGAATTTTGGTGATTTTAAAGTACCATTTATACTTTGGGTCTAAAACTTGTTTAACAGCTAAGAAAAGTATATAAGTGTTTTACATTTGTTCATTTCAAGTAACATAACAAAAATATATTTTCAACATATTTGTGTGTGAGGGTGTGGAGATATTTTTCCACTAAAAAGTCTCCATGTACTACTCAGTTCTGAGAAAGACTAAACAAACACATTGTTTAAGAATAACCACGAGCCATAACACAGACTCCTTTCATATTAACAAGTCTCTTGAGCAACGTGACTGCATGGTGCGAGAACTAAAATGTTTCTACAACTTCATCTTCATTCTTTTGCACCAGGACAGAAATGAAGCCAGATGGTGTCATGTAACATTATAAGCGATCTACTCGTGTCTGTTGAACTGAAGTTAAAATTGAGGAGAGGCTTTTAATCTTCCTTATCCACTTTTAAATTTCAAACTTTTACAAATGTTAAAAGACCTTAATTTTTTTCAAGTTCTTCCTTCTGAGTAAATAAATAGGTGTACAATCCCCCACTTGCGGTCCTCAAAACAGTAAATGTAAGTTCGGTCATCTGGGTGATGATCTTCCAACTTCTGTGCTACATTTCACAATGTACAGATTTTAAGTATTTGCACTGAAGAGCCCTCTTTTCTTTCTCTTTCCCATTTCCAATATGTCCTTCTATGATGATAAATGGAACTGAATATTTGAGATTTTCCTTTCATTTTCAAATGTAAAAAACAGAAAAAGCAAAGACGTCAGCCCTGCCATTCCTCACATTAAGACAAACAACCTTAACTACTCAGAGTATAAAATTGAGCATATGCTTTAAATTCATCATTCCTGTCTTTAAACCCTGTGCCTTCTGACTCATGTGACACGCTGTTAGGTGGTCAACATCTACTGAAAGCAAATTTCAGAAACTCATTCCTACTTGTGAACAACATCTTGATGTCTCTGGTCTCACTTCTACACTTTGGTCCTTTATCCCTAACTATAGAACTCTGGAAAATTCCTCACTTTTGCACTGACCACCAGGCCACTCTCACAGTCGATCAATTCGGCATATCTAGTTTTGACCCAGTTATCTCCTTCTATTCTTGCTTTTTGGCTCTATCCATTCTGACTATTGTGGATGATTTACACCTAAAATGCTGCAGACGTCCCTGTGCTCTAACCTGTACCTACCTATGTGCCATGGACAGGAGCAGCTGCCTGGTTTGCTGACATCCAAACCTATAAACTTAGAGGGGGGAAAAGGGTTTAAACGCGGGGCAATACAAAATACAAATTAAGATTTGGTAAGGAAGGACTAGGAGGATGAATATAGAATAAA
This sequence comes from Talpa europaea, assembly GCF_964194135.1. Taxonomy (NCBI): domain Eukaryota; kingdom Metazoa; phylum Chordata; class Mammalia; order Eulipotyphla; family Talpidae; genus Talpa; species Talpa europaea. The sequence continues at coordinate 85,200,072 of NC_140080.1, read as the reverse complement.
AACCTTCCAGGTACTCACTTTTCTACCAGCAAGTTTGAGTAAAAGAGTGAAGAGTATTGTAGCGGCAAGGAGGAGCCACACAAAGGTGCCCCACACAAAGGTGCCCCGCCCAGAACAAGAACACAGAGTAGATGGCCTCATTAACCACCTGTTCCCTAGGGCCTAGCACAGTTTGCTCTCAAGAGTCAGGGATGTTTTATCCATGGGTAAAAGCAAGCATTTTTAAGCAATTTATTCATCCTCAATTAACTTCACATATTTAAAGCATGTAGTTTATATATACCTATGGAATCATTACTATCAGTAAAATGAATGTGTCCATCACTCTCAAAATTTCCTTGAGAACATTTCTAATCCTCCCTTATGTTCCTTCTCACCCTGCTTCATTCCCAAGTAACCACTGATCTGCTTACTGTTACGAAATCCAGATTAGTTTGCATTTTCAAGTATATCACATAAACGGAATCATACAGTATCTACATTTTAATCTCTTTTTCCCCTCATTAGAAATATTTTAAGATTTACTCATGTCATTCCATGAATCAAAAGTTAATTCCTTTTTTTTGGGGGGGGGGCCTCCCCGGTGGAGCAGCGGTTGAGCGCTGGGTTGCGAAGCTGCCCGCAGCCTCTGCAGCTCCGGTTCGATCCCCGGCTGCTCCCCGGCCACCGGAGGAGGGTCCCACATGCACGCAGACCTCTCCTGCCGCCCGCTGCTCCCCTCAGCAGTGTACTTCGGTCCTTCTGCCTGCTCTGCTCCCCGCTCTGGCTCTGGTGAATTCTCTCACCCTCCCGCGCTTCTGACTGTACCCAGTGCTTGTATAAATAAAGAAATAAACAAACAAACAAACAAATAAATAAATAAATCTTAAAAAAAAGTTAATTCCTTTTTAATGCTGAGTATGTTTAATTTTAATAAATATACTATCAGTTTATTTATTCAGCTGCTGATGGAAATTCTGGGTTGTTTCCAGCTTTGGAATACTACAAATAAAGCTGCCATGAATATTTGTGTAGCAGTCTTTTTATATTTATAAACTTTCATTCCTTTTGAGTTCATACCTAAGAGAATGACTGAGTCTTATAGTAAAGATAGGTTCAACATTCAAAACTGCCAAAGTGTTTTCTATAGTCATGGTGTCATTTCACATTCCCACAAGAAGTGTGTGCAGGGACTATACCTGAAAGGAGAAAGCATGCACTGTACAAAGACGAAGAATGATGTAAAATATATATAAAAGTTTAAAAAAAAGTAAAAAAAAAAAGTGTGTGATAGTACCTGTTATTGCATGACCTTGTCAACAGTTGGTATGGTAGTTTTTTCAATACTACCTCAATACTACTTCAATATACTTTCTGGTAAGTGGACAGTAGTATCTCATTCAGTTTTACTTTGCATTTAACAATGACCAAAAATGTCGAGCATCATTTCCTACACTTATTTGTCATCCAATATCTTCCTTGGTATCTCTTTCCTTATTTGTTTTCTTATTATTGAGTTTGGGTGTTCTTTACATGATTTAGATGTGTCTTTTTTTATATGATATGTGATTTGCAAATATTTGCTTCCAAAAGTTTTATCTTTCATACTCTCGTTTCTTTTTAGTGTTACTTTTAAAAGAAAAATATTTTTAAATATTTAAAATAGTTAAAAATATTTTTTAAAGAAAGAACTTTCTTTTCCAAAAGTTATGTAAAGACGTTTATAGGTGTAGGTATTAAATTTTGGTATATGAAACATTTTGAATCAATTTTGTACACAGTATGAGAATGAACCCAAGTTTGGGTTATTTTGCATTAGTTGATAACCAATTATATTCTATGAGCACTTGTTTAAAAGTTTTTCCTTTCTCCACTAAATGTGATTTTTATATTTTTTAAATTAAAATGGTATATATGAATAAGTATACTTCTCGATTATTTTGTTCCACTGATCTAGTTGACCTGACACCAATAACATATTAACTTTATTCCAGCTGCTTTATATTAAGTCGTGAAATCAGGTAGTAGAACTCCACCAATTTGTTCTACTTTTTGGAAGTTGTCTGGGTTACTTTAGGTCGATTGAATTTACATGTGAATATTAGAACCAGATTTTCAATGTCTACAACGCTGAAAATATGCTTAAATTAAAATGGAATTTTTATTGATATTCCACTTACTAGATACAGGTCTAGGTTATTTATATATGTGTATAACTTCTTTAAATTAAATTTGGTAGTTAATTCTTTCAAGGGAATTGCCATTTTACTAAGTTATTGAATTAATTGGCATGAAATTATCCTTTTAGTATGTTTTTTTTTTTTTTAATACAAGCACTGGGTACAGTCAGAAGCACGGGAGGGTGAGAGAATTCACCAGAGCCAGAGTGGGGATCAGAACAGGCAGACTGACGAAGAAATACACTGCTGAGGGGAGCAGCGGGCGGCAGGAGAGATCGGTGGCCAGGGATTGAACCGGTGCTGCAGAGTCTGTGGGCAGCTTTGCAGCCCAGCGCTCAACTGCTTCGCCACCAGGGGAGGCCCCTGCTCTCATTCTTAATAATAATTTGTCTCATTTATTCTTTTATGCTTAGTATTGCTAGAGGTTTATCAATTGATCTTCTCAAAGAACTAGGTTCTGATTTTGTTGATTTTTTTTCTATTATTTTTTGTTTTCTATTTTATTGATTTTCTCTCAGAGATTTGTAATATCCTTTCCTCTGCTGAATTTGGATTTCACTTGCTGCTGTTTTTCTGGTTTCTAAAGGTGAAAGCTGAGGTCACTAATCTGAGACCATTCTTTTCCAAGAGACACTTCATGTCTAAGTGCTGATCGAGTTACATTCCACAATTTTTAATGTCTTGTTTTTTCATTTTCATTTGGTTCAAAGGTTTTTCTAATTTCTCTTGATTTCCTCTTTGACCCATGGGTTATTTAGTTTCCAAATATTTGGGCATGGAGCTAAAGAAGTTTGTGTTGTTGATTTCTAATTTAATTCTATTATCATAAGGTAAGCTACTTTGTTTGACTTGCATCATTTTTTTATATATTGGGACTTACATTATGGCTTAGTATATGACCCATCTTGATAAATGATACATGTGCACTTGAAAAAAACCCACATTTATCTGCTATATTTGGTTGGAATGTTTCACAAAAGTCAAGTAGGTCAGGAAGATTGATAATGTTCTATTTTCTCAGCCTCTATATCCTCATCTTCTACTTCTTTTATCAAGTATTGAGTTTGAATATTGAAATCTCTGACTGATACTTTATAATTGTCTATTTCACTTTACAGGTCTATAAGTTTTGCTTCATGTATTTTAAAGCCATTGTTAAGAAGTATAAACGTTTAGGATTATGTTATTGTAGAATGACCTTCTTTATCTTGGATAATGATAATACATCTTTGTTCTGAAATTCTCTTGTTTGATGTTAACATAGCCATTCCAACTTTACTTTGATTAACATTATCATGGTATGAATGTTTCCATCCTTTTACTTTTAACATACTTTCAACCCCATTCAAAGTAAATTTTTATGGGCAACATATAAATCAGATAATTTTGATAATTTTTCATCACCGTGATTATATTCTTTCAAACAGACTTTATATCTTTGCTTCTTGTGGGGTTGATTTTTATTTCGTAAGCTTCCTGAGCCCTTGAAAATAATTGCTTGAAAGAAATTCTCTTTAAGAAATGAGAAAATTAAAATTATCTACTAATATCTTTTCTGTTTAGGGACTTTTTTTAATTGAGGTAATATTAGTTTATAACAATTGTATATGATTCAGAGTCAAAGGTCATGAGTCCCTGGTTGAAGAGGATCACACCTCTTCAGATGTATATTACCACACACACCCACCACCAAAGCACCAATATTCCTCCAGGATAGTTCACAGGACCCCTGCCACCCCCTACTCTCTACCTACTCCCTCCCCTCTGATAACCTCAGTTCTACAGTGACACTTATAGTGCTTATAAATGGTTTGGTATTTGTCTTTCTCCTTCTGACTTATTTTGCTCAGCATTATCCCCTCCACTTGCATCCATGTTGTCACAAATAGGAGATCATCTTTTTTCTTTAATTGTTGAACAGCATTCTACTGTGTATGTATACCACATCTTCCTAATCCACTTACCAACTATCTCCCCCTATGCACTTACTTTGTTTCTGTAACTTTGTCGTTATAAAGAGTGCTACAATGAACAGAGAGTGCATATACCCCCTACAATTTTATCTTTGCATCTTTGAGTATCTAGGAGTAGAATTGCTGGATTATACAGATCTATTTTTAATATTTTGAGAAACCTCCATTCTGTTTTCCACAATGATTGGACCAGTCTACATTTCACCAACAGGTACAAAGTTTCCTTTTTCTTCACTTCCTCGCCAACCTTGTTTCCAGTAGTTTCTGATGTGTCATTCTCACACCAAAATGGTATCTCATTGTGATTTTTATTTGCATTTCCCTGATGATAAGTGATGATGAGCATTTCTTTTTGCCCCTGTTGGCCATCTCTATTCTTTGGAGAAGTGTCTATTAGTTCTCTGCCTCATTGATACTTATACATAAATATTACCATAAAATTGAGAAACATTTTTGTGAAATTACTAAGTTTTGGGGAGGCGGTGTGGGCTGTTTTATTGTCTGAATTTTGCCAGAGCAACAAATTAGTCCACTGAATTTATCTTTAAGAAATTGCTATTGGTGGGCCTCTCTGGTGGCGCAAGGGGTTAAGCACCGCACTATGAAGCAATCCACAGCCTCTGCAGCATGAGTTCTATCCCCGGTGGCCAGGAAGCAACCCATAGGGTGCAGTAGACCTCTCCTGACTCCCTCAGCAGTGTACTTCAGTCAATCTGCCTATTCTGTTCCCCACTCTGTCTCTGGTGAATCCTCTCACCTTCCACATCTCTGGCCTGTACCCCAGCTTTTTGTATGCATAAATAAATAAATCTTCTTTAAAAAAAAAGAAATTGCTATTGGTTTCCTTTCCCACTATAACATGCTCATTTACCCTAATTGGTAGACACACAAATATAAGTCAATATATTTTCAGGGAGCATAGCAAGTGTAAATCCATGGCCAAATGTTAGAAAAATTAAGGCTGCATGTCCTGCTGATGATGCATCAGAACTGTCATCTTTATTAATAATAATTAAAATAATCCACATCTGTGGATTGCTTACCATATGCTAAGGTTTTTCTTAAGTTGGAGCCTTACAAGCATTGTTCCACTTAATCCTCACCACAACCTTTAAAGTAGGAGCTATGATTATCAGCACCCTTGCATGAAAGGAAACAGAGGCTTAGATAAATTGATAAACTTGTTCAAGTCATAAAATACATGAAATAAAATTTCTCAGTGATGGAAGGGGAGGAATAGGGCTAAAGTTTCATTAAAAAGCCATCTTGAGGCCTCCCCTGGTGGCGCAGCGGTTGAGCACCGGCTTGCGAAGCTGCCCACAGCCTCTGCAGTGCTGGTTCGATCCCTGGCCACACCGGCGAGGGTCCCACATGGCATGCAGACCTCTCCTGCCGCCCGCTACTCCCCTCAGCAGTGTATTTCGTCAGTCTGCCTGTTCTCTTCCCCGCTCTGGCTCTGGTGAATCTTCTCACCCTCCCGCGCTTCTGACTGTACCCAGTGCTTGCATAATATATATATAAATTAAAAAAAAAAAAGAAGAAGAAGCCATCTTGTCTCTCAGGCAAGAACAATACATCAAATGAGTATTATTATAACTTGAGAAGTCAAAAAAAAAAAAAGAAAGAAATATAACTTGTCATATTGATCAGTTCCACTATTTTTAAAACTTTTAGAGGAATTTACTTTCCAAGAATTTTTACATAAATTCCTTCTCCTAAAAAACTAATACGCTTCTTTTCATGAGGAAGATAGAGAATAAGAAAATTTCATTCCTTCCTATAAGGAAGAGATTTTCTTCAGATTTCAATCTTCCATGTTTTGCTGTCAATCCAATTTTCTCATATTTCTCTCTCTTGCCCAAAGTTAGTTTATAATTACATACATTTGGAGACATTACCAAAATTTTAAATTTTTTTTTTTAATAGAGGCATGCTTTATTTATTGTTTGCTGGTTTGTTTGTTTGTTTTGTTTATACATGCACTGGGTACAGTCAGAAGTGCGGGAGGGTGAGAGAATTCACCAGAGCCAGAGCGGGGAGCAGAGCAGGCAGAAGGACCGAAATACACTGCTGAGGGGAGCAGCGGGCGGCAGGAGAGGTCTGCGCGCCATGTGGGACCCTCCTCCAGTGGCCGGGGAGCAGCTGGGGATCGAACCGGCGCCGCAGAGGCCGCGCGCAGTTTCGCAACCCAGCGCTCAACCGCTGCGCCACTGGGAAGGCCCCATTACCAAAATTTTAACAAAGAAATTATATAGTAGAAAAAATCACCTGGTTTCATTAGGTGATCCAAATTTTGATAAATTCAAATTTTTGAACATATTTGATAACAACCTTGTGAGTTAATCGACAACTCTAGTGTGATAAAGTCACCCAAGTGTTTTAAAATAATGATGGAGAATGAAGGACAAATGGGTTCCACCACAAGAATACTGACAGTATGTTTAGGGTTACAAGTAGCTTTCATTATTTTGTTTTAGAAAAATCTTACAGATAGTAAGATTTCTATGTGCAGGAAACTGTCGTGTGTATGAATGAAACACTAGAAGAACAGATGAGGTATACAGAAATAGTTTTGATTTTTCAGAAAATCCATATCATAACTGATTTCCAGCATATAGAAGTACTTTTTAGAATTCAAGGAAGTGTCCTATTTTATAATTTCAGATTAGGAAATCTGTGGCCTTCCAATCTACATCCATATTATCACATAACTTTCATAATTGCACGTCGCTTCCCATGATTAACCCCAAACATCACTATTAACTCATCAGCCTTATTAGTTGTTCATTCACAAAGAATGTACTTTTAAGGAAAACTTATAGGCAATCACTGGACTTGTCTTTAGCTATTCATACCCTTCACAATTCACACCATTTAAAAATGAACCAAGTATTTGATTCATGAGTAGCTCCCCTGAGGCTGAGACAATAATTATGGCCACTTCCCATTTCCTAAAACTGGCAGCACAGCACTAGGACCAGCAAATGCTTTTGAATGAAAGAATAAATTCTACTGGAACACAATGAGCAAATAGGTCTCACTAAGTTCCGCCCCACCCCCACCACCACTTCCCTCATGTAGTTTATAAAACAGTGGATTTGGGAGAGTTATCTGTTCCCAAATTTTTATTCTAGTATTTTTATTTGTTTAACAGTATTTTCAAATGTAGTCCTAAATTAGGAGAATGATTTGGTACAGTGGGTAGATGAGGTGATCTTGGTATATTTTCCTATTTTAAAAAATCACTTAGAGTTAGATTTCTATATCATTTTGTATCATTGATCTCTACAAAGTAAATGTATCTCATTTGAAACTTAACACCATATATGCTTTTAATTAGAAAACAAAATAATACACACACAGAGAGGAAAAGAATAGGCCAAAGACAGTAACCATGCCACCCCAAAATATGCCACTTTCAGCATAAGGATTATTTTGAACTGAGGGCAATGGAGGAAAAACAAATACAAGAACAGCTCTCTGCCCTCCTCCTATTTGCCTAAAAGTAGGACTTAATTTATAAAGGTATTCATCCACATCTCTCTACCAGGAAGGACAAAACTTCATCACCAAGGACTGTAGACCTCATCAGCCTGGAGATGGCACCAGAAACTTTACTAACTTTCATCTTCCATTATTTCCCCATATATTTGCCTTTCTACAGTTTGTCAGCCCTAGAAACTCAAGGTCCTTTTCCTTTGTCTTGTCTCTTCTCTAAAAATATTTTGTTCCTTTGTTAAAATGCCATGTAAGCCCAAGTTATAACCAAATCTTGTAACTCATCTCTCATCTCCCATGTGATGCATTAGTGCAGGTACATAAATTTTTGTTTGTTCTTCTCTTGTCAATCTGTCTTTGGCCAGTCTAATTTACAATACCCCAGCTGAAGAACCTAAAATGGGTAGGCAATATTGAAAGGGCATTGGAATTTTCCTTAAGCCCACTATAAAATCTGGATATAACTGCAGTTGCTGTATTGGTCCCACATTAACCTATTAGTGAGCTGAGCAGTTTTCTTTGTACAAATAAATTGCATGTATGGCATGTTATGTATGAATTGCTTTTAGAAAAGAATAAGAGCCTCAGGATCATCCTTCTCATAAGTCCCTGTGCTGTGGAAATAGGGACGCCATTTAATTCTCTCATCTTCTTTGTGAGTTCTAATGATGTGTCTAGACATGCTGAAGGAAGTAAAAAAATTGAAGCAATCAACACATAATTTGGACAGAAAATCACATTCAGCTGAAATAGTAAGTTGATTGGGTAAAATGAAATCAACTTCTCTCCAGTTCTTTCTTTTCACTGCCTAGTGAGATACAATTTTTGTCAAGGATACAATAAATGGGATTGAAATTGGCATAAAAATATTTTGAAAACCTATGCAATCTATCTAAATTGTTGATAATCAGTTCATTCTCACGATAGTAATTGGGACTATTAGTCAGAACAAAATAAACCAGTTCTTCTTCATGGTCAGAATTCCTTGACCAGAATCTATATTTGCATATACACTGACTCTAAATAACTGAGCAGAAACTACCATTTTGGCCATACATGCAGATTTGACATACAGATATACCTTCTGATATTTTGATTTTCAGTTTCTCTGCAGATTTAAAAAAATCAACTAAAATTTGTTCTACTAAAATTTGTTTTACAAATACAGAATACTGGAATTTTAAGCATTTGGGTTGGTTTAATTTAAGAGATGGAAAGAAAAGAATGTTCTAGTAACCCTATATGTATGCCATCTCTTGTAATTCTCATTAAAAAATCTTTTGTTCCTCTATTTCCCCCCCCCAAAAAAAGTTAAGTCCAAGTGCCTGCTACACTACAGCAAAACAGTTGAAATAAAAAGCTACCTGACCCCTCCTCTAATAGAGATGATACAGAGATTGACACTGAGCAAATAATCTCCATGAGCTGGTATTCTAATGGAAAGGTACATATTTCTCTGAAGAGTATATAACAAAGGAAACAAATCTAGACAAAAGCTCCCTCATTTCAGAGAAAGGTCACAGAAGCAGATAGGTTAAGTAACTTGATCAAAGTTAAACCACCAAGAAGTCACGAAGGTAGGACTCCTTCCCAATCCTGTTTGATGCCAGAAGTCCTTGCTCATTTCCTTATGTCTCTTGGTCTCCTTAGGACAATTGCATGAGAGATAGTAGATAAGCAGTCACAAAGCCCAGAAGATTCTTTGCAGTGAATTGTCACTCCATTCTTTTCATACACCCAGTTTAATATTTCCTACAAGTCCCTGTAAATCCGAGAATCTCCAAGTCCTTGTACAGTTAATTCATTCTAATAAATGTTTGTATATTACACCTCTCTGGCTCCATGCTGATACCTGGTGTGGGTAGCCAAGTTGGTCCATAAATTTTTGGATAGTGGTTATTTTTCAGTGTTGTGTGTTACAACCATGGGACAATGATGAAATTATTCCTGAAACCTAGAGCAATCACAGGTAGAGAGCATAGCTATTACTGTTTTGTGTACAGAAATTAACATTAGGTTGTCTTCACACTTCCTTCACTAATATTCCAGGTGGCACCTACTGACCTACTTTTTCATATCTTGACCTATTAAGATAATCAAAGAGTCCTGCTTTTTCTGGAACTTTCCTGATCGTAAAGCTGGAAGTCCTGATCCTGAGAAACTCCTTGGGTCCAGGCAAACAAGAATATTTGATCATCCTAGTCATTGTGCTACTCAGGGTCGGGGACCTATAAAGTGATCATACTTTGGAAACAAAGGCAAATATACATATTTGGTGATATTCCACTAAAATACATGGGATGCTCAATTACATGCATAAAAAGTTCAATGTAATGGCCCTCACTAGCATATTTCACTGCACTATTCAAAATGGCATGAATGCAAGGCATTAGTGAAGCATTTCCATCAGTCCCTGCATGCACATCTGCAATGCATTGCCTTAGATGATTTGTGCTTTTGGTATTCATTAAATAAGCCTGTGCCTTTGCTGGCCCTGGAAGAAATAAATATAACTTCATGTCTAGAAAGCATGTGTCCCACTCCATACAGCACACAGACCAATGCAGTTTTGCAAACATCATCCACCAGTCCCTTACTCACTCCAGGGCACTCTCCCCTAGCAGGTCAAATGAAGTCTCAACTTGGTGCTTTGTCAGCATCAGACAAGGCATGTATTTCTATTTAGACTTTATAACCACACAGCAGTAAAACTCTTGCTCTACTTTTCTAGAAAGTATGAATCTGGGGAGTATGAATCTGGGGTGTATGCCTGAGGAGCTTTGTTCCTTTGTTTTTGCTTTCAAAAATAGAGATCAAGTGACAGATAAAGGTTTTGTTTATTTTTATATTTTCCTGAAGAAAGCAAGTTAAAGGGTCAACATTGACACACATTTAATTCAGGATTCTCTGCTTAGTTCATTTTTGCCAATATAAAAAGTCACAATAATACTGAGCACCAAAGGAAAAAGATTGTATTAGTGAATCAGTCCAGACTAGACAAACTCAGAGTCATGGTATCACTTACTTCTAAAGTTAAAAAAAATTACAATTATGGCAACAGGAACTCTAATAGCGGGAAGGCACAACCTCTGAGCCCACAGCCCATCCTCTACTCTCTAATTGGCACAGTTCTAGATTCAACTGATGTGTTATGTTAGGCCAAAATTAGACCTTTTGGAATCTTAGCATACATCTAAGGTAATAACCGAAATTGTATGCAATTAACAAAGGGCAGATTTTGGGCAAAAGTAAATAGTTATTCCTGGGTGTTATATGCAATAATTATTCCAGGAAACAACCTCACAGCTTGAACATGTTCATCATGATTACTGTAAATGATTAAAGTATTTTTCTCTCTTCCTAAGGAAAAAAAATGAGTGGTGTAACTATATCAATATACAATGTTATTTTCTTAGTGTCAAGTTACTCTTGATATTTAATATGAGCAAAAAAATATTAATAACTCTTACTGTTAAAAATAGAGACAACTTCCCCAAAATGACCAACAGAAAGTGAAAGCTCTATGTTCTCTAGACGTTTTAGAAAAATTGAGTTTTTCTTTTGGTCTCATACATGTGAATCTTCAAGACAGGTGATATTACAGACATCAAGGGGATGGGCATAAAGGGGATGGGCACCACTCAAAAGAAAATGCCCCATACGTTACCATGGCAAAACAGAAGAGTCTATAAAGTTACCCATTAATGTGGAGAAAAAGGAACTCTTCTGCACTGTTGGTGGGAGTGCAAACTGGTCCAACCACTGTGGAAAGCTGTGTGGAGATTTCTGGACCTACTAAACATAGAGCTTCCATATGACCCAGCAATTCCACTCCTAGGTATTTACCCAAAGGACACAGAAACATCAATTCCAAAGAACACCTGCACCCCTATGTTTATAGCAGCACTGTTTACAATAGCTAAGCTTTGGAAACAACCCAAATGCCCAAAAATAGATGACTGGATCAAGAAGATGTGGTACATATATACCATGGAATATTACTCAGCATTCAAAAAAGATAAACACATGCAATTTGCTGCAACATGGATGGCGCTGGAAGGGATCATGCTCAGCGAAATAAGCCAAAAAGAAAAAGAAAAATACCGGATGGTCTCACTCATAGCAGGAATCTAGAAAACTTAAATAAGGGACCAGGAAAATGAATAACTATAAGAAAGTGAAAATCAAAATCAACAAAAAACTATGAACCAGAGACACTTTTAGGGGGGCGGGGGCGGGAGGGGAGGGATTGGGGTCAGAATGGGGGGCTGCAATTGTATGGGGAATATAACAATAAAATTTATAAAAAAAATAAAAAAAAAAAAAAGTTACCCATTAAGCAGTTGGCATTGTTGGAAACAAACAAGGAAAGGGCAAGATTCTTGCCAAAAGAATTAATGTTCATATTGAGCATATTAAGCACTCTAAGAGACGAGAGCTTCCTGAAATGTGTGAAATGATCAGGAAAAAAAAAAAAGAAAGCCAAAGAGAAAATGCCAGCCTGCTCCACCCAGAGAAGCACACTTTGTCACAGTCTGGGTTGCTGGAACCCACTCCCTACGAATTCATAGTTTTGCAACTATTCTGAATTCATGGCATAACAGATGTGGAAAAAATAAATAAATAAAGACCACTGGACTATAATTAAATAAATAAATCAGTAAATAAATAGATACATATATAAAAATCGAGTCAAGTTTCCATCGTCACATCCAGATTCATCATGGAGAGAGAAAGTCAGCCAAGTCAGAATCACCTTAGAAGAACCATCTTGTTTAGCTACCAATATTCTTCTGCTCGCTGAAGTCAATCTATCAGAGGTCTTTGGGGCTCATGTTCTGCACATCTCTAGGCGAGCAGACATTTATTGTTTGTTTTGTTAACAGCTATTGATTATGGAATACTCAATGGGTACCAGGCTCTGTCTTGGCTGACTACATGAGTTATTTTAAATCCTTACAACTCTGAATAGAAGGCATTAGGTTTTTTAACTTTACAGATAGGAAAAGAGGAACCGAGGGGTTGACTAACTGCACAGAGGGCCCAGAGGTAAGCAGTGGCAAGATGATCACAAAGGTGCGTCAGATTCTCTACATAAGCTGCTTAGAAGGACTAACACATGATATAAACTTGTATTTTTGCTTTCCTAAGAATTATCTTTAGAAAATTAAAAGTTCTTAATTTATAAAACATTGAATTTTTGTTTGTATTTTTACACTGGGAGTAAATTGTTTATCCAGACTATTTTTCTTGTGATATTTTAAGTATTTTAAGCACTCAACACTAAAATAAAAAAATAAATTATACATGTTTTTAGTATCTAGACTGATTTTATTTTTAGGATATAAACAGATAACAATAAAAATAAAATAAATAAGATACATTTTGTCTGTATGCATCCCAGAGTCTATGAAAAGTCTCAAAAGTTGGAGACCTCACAGCTTCCTTTCTACTTTATTATTTTATTTTATTTTCATCCCCTTCCAAACACCAGTTGCAACAAATTAGAATGTTAAAACCCAAATAAAATAAGAAAGTTAAATTTTTAACATTTGTAAAATGAATGATTAGTAATAAATGTGTCAATATCTACAATAACTATTAAACACTAAGACCAGTTTTGAATTTCTATTAGTTATAAAAAAGAAGTAAACAAATGAAACTATATAATTCATATTAGTCACTTTATTAAAAAGCACACAAGCTTTTTAGAATAGTCAAATATTTTTCTGTTAGTCAATCTTAAAAGAGATATTTTTAAATTACTATCATTTAGTATGTATGCTAGAACCTGGGCTTGGTAGAACACATAGATTATCTTTTAAGAACAAATACCTTAGTTCTTCTAATTGGCTCGTTGAAAAAATAAAATATCTTTGACTGCAGTTTTGCAACTATCCTGATTCATTATTCAAATAAATATTTTACCTGCCTTTTATTTAAAAAAAAAAAGAGATGACATAGTATTAACTATTAACACAGGGAAAGCATTGGTAGAATTGAGACAAATAAAAGATGATATGGCCTGGGAAGTTTTTATTTCTGAGGGACTAGCCTAGAGCAAGAATAGAATGAGAGAAAATAAAGAAAGAAAAGCCTTTCACCAGTTCTTTGAAATAACAAATACCTCAAATAAATGTTGGCATTTCCAAGATGCAATCAGTTTATAGATGAATTCTTCAATAGGTTTGCATTTCATGGTACTCTTGTTGCCAAAAATCCCTGATTTGCAAAAAGCAGTGTTAGAATTCTGTGATATTGCTAAAAATTCACATGCAAAATCTGTCATTCTGCCTTTGTTTTAAATAAGCTGAAAACATATTTTGTAACTTGAAACAGGTAACATTCACTTTAAAACTTGCAAACATATACTATTTGTTAAATGGGAAATATGGTTATTTCGTATGCAATTTATACCACTGCTGTAAGGTAAACTTTGAAATTTGCTTTTTTTATTTCACATTCCCCTTCCCTGTTTTCTGCTTTCATTAGGAATAAGCAATGTGTACTGTCTGCAATTCTTTTTTCTTAGAAATTTTTAAAATGAAATGAGGCAACTACTAAAAAGGCATTCTCATTTTTTGTATTTTTGTATTACAACATTTTTAATGTTTTGACCTGTCTAGTCATCTACCACCACACCTGGCAGAACTCTACGGACCACAAAATGGGTTATGTGAAAATAATCTGAACATACACTACCCTGGAATGTTAAATAGATGCATGTACAATGTAGTTAACTTATATTCAACATATAGACCTGAATGTACACATGTGTGAGTATATATGTGAATGTATGTATATATGTTCAATGTATGAAAGTGCATGAAAGCAGATCAAAGTATCTATATGCCGGTGAAGAATCAGTAACACCCAAAACAACATCTTTGCTCTTAGGCATTCTGAATGCCTCCTTTTCTGGGTTGTTTCCCTGTTGTGTGATCCAGTTGTGCACGCCAGTGATTTGATCTTGTATTATGCCCCTTATTACAACAGGCACAAATCACAGTTTTTCATTATGAATTCACTCAAGGCTTAATTTGGGTCACCATTTACAATTTATTTTTGTGACAGCTTTCACCCTCCAGAAATCACTTTCAAATACCCCCTCTTGTTTATTCCTGACCAAGGTGAACTGTTTTCTCCTTAAAATGAAAATGCTGAGTCTTTGCTGTAGACTCTGTGTTTACATCAGTGGACAGAGGAAATTGCCTCTTCCAGTTCTCTCCCGACTAAAGTCTAGTCTAAGCTGACAGTAGATTTTCTCTTTGAATCCTGGCTTAACTGTGTGAACTAGTTTAACACGCTCCTCAACTGGTTTTCAGTTTAGGACACTGCCTTATAGTCATTTTAAACCTCTCTATCATGACCCTGTCTGTCCACTTGAGAAGAGTATTCCTCTTTGTGTTGCACCAAACTATAAGTCTATAAGTCCCACTGACTGTATTTTATTGGCCCCCTTTCAGTTTATCTGAAATGGCAAATGGCTGGGTTGAAAGAACTGAGCACCAACCCACAGCAGTACTGTGGCAATAAGCTCACTGCCTCTTTTCCACAAGCTCATTTCCATTGATCAGGGTTTCTCAAAGAGTGGTTCAGATGTGAGTGACTCCTGGGTGTCCATTTAAAATGCAGACCCCAAGTTCCACTTGTTAAATTAGAATCCCAGCGTGTCTCCAGAAAGTTCCTTAAACCCTGTCAAGCCTACCTGAGCCTTGGTGTCATCAGTACCAAAAGGGAAGAATTTATTCTACCATCAGGGTTATTCCACGTAGCCCTTATACACAGCTCATGTTCAGCTCCATATAAAGTCGATGTTACAATTTTTAACATACTGGAGATTATGGGGCAGTTCATGCCCAGAGGCCTCTGCTGCATGGGAGCAGAAATGAAAAAAGACAAAGGTCAACTATTATTTTAAATTTATATGCAATATTCATTTTAGCTATATTTTCATTTATTACCTTAAAAAAAAGCAGCACTGAGTGTTGATATAAACTTTAAAATGACGTAAGTAGGTATTAAAAGTGTGTGCTGGCTTGTACAAAAGAGGTTGGTTAAGTTATTGGGGTCAGACAGAACTAGTCCAAAACTCACTGCCCCCCCCCATGAGTCATGACAAGAGTGATGGGCTCGCCCTCTCTCGATTCAGTGTTTTGTCCTGCAAAGTGGGTGGAACAGTGTCCACAGCATGGGATGGCTCTGGGGATCAAGTACAGAAAATTCTCCCCAGGTGTAACTTACTGCTAGCCATGGTGTCATTGCTTTCTCTGTGTCAGTGGCAAACAATATGACTTCAAGGTCACTTCCGTAGCCAAACAGACGTTTCCCCCTCTCCATCTCGCTCTTTCTGCATGCTCATGCCCCTCCTCACCAGGAATATAGTGCACACTCAATAAATATGTGCTCAATAGAGAGAGGAAGAGACCAAGGAAAAAAGGAAGGAAGGAGAAAGATGATAAAATTGGGGTTTTTACCTATTTAGGTAACTACTACAGACTAGGAATTTTTACATCCAAACTTCTCAAATTTTGTGAAAGTCTGTCTTGTTTCTAAAGGAGCCATAATTTCTCTGCCTAAAGTTGTGACCTAGTATTGTAAATTTTTTTTCAGTATCACAAATAGGTGTGTTGGTGATTTAATATAATTACCATTAGGTGTTCCCTGATTTCTTCCTGGTTCTTCCTTGCCCTAAATGTTTGAAGGTGTGTAAGCTTAATGAACAGATAAAAACACCCAACCATCACAACTGTAAAATTTTACTACTGTTACTCATGTAATAGCTTTACTGCAGTTCTCTTTATTTTTCTAAAATGATTTATAGTTATGTGTTAATTTGTTTTAAAAAATAGGAATAAGTTAAGAACACAACCCTCTACCCAGGGACCTAACATTTTTTATTCAACATATTTGTTAACACACATTATTTATTTTTAAGTACAGAGGTATTTTGCCAGAAATATAATATCTGGACATGCAAATACCTAAGTTAAAACTTTAAAATTGGAAGGATGTTTTAGTGAAAAGAAAAAATTATCTGAAATTTAAATGTCTCAGTAAAAACTATTCACAATATGCACCAAATTCAAGTGAGTTGTGTAAAATAAATCTGACATATGTTGTTTTTCTACTCTGTCTTTTCAACACTCATTTTGTTGTTTCTTTTTTCTTTTCTTTTTTTTTTTCTTCTTCTAACTGTCACTTATATGTGAGTGTGACTAAAGATTCCAAATTATCACTCTGGAGAATCTTTAGCAAAAAGAAAGTACTAGTCTTCCTAGGATATTGTCTTCATGACTGCTCCAACAATGAACAGACTACCATAGATATTCTCACTTTAAATGAAATAAAACAATGCTTCTCCAAAATGTCAGTGAAAGTCTGGATATTTTGCACTGTACAGTTACAAATTTCATTGCTAGCAAAGGTTAAGTAATCACCTTTTGGCAGCAACATGGAATCCCAGTGAAGGACAAGGCTCTGCATTCAGGCTCCGAGGTTGAGGGTTGGCTCAAAGATTGTACTTAATTTCTCTGTGCCTCAATTTCCTCTATAAAACAGGAATACTGGAGATAATAATGGCACCAACCTCACAAAACTATTATGAGGAAAAAACAGGTTAACATTTGTAAAGCATGGGGACACTGAACACTTACTATCATTTCTTCTTAAAACACGTATAATATAAACAAGCCACTTCCAAGCAACCAAAAGGTAAGGGAGGACATGTGCTAATCTGGGATTATTTGTAGGCATGGGGGTTCTTCCCAAGAGAGGTTTTTCTGTATTCTTTGATTAGGTTGAGAATTGTTTGCTGCAATGTATATAAAATTCCAGAGAAAAAAATGAAAGATACATCTAGGGTCTTTTTGTTAGACAGTTAAAGACAATGGATAGGGCCTCCCCGGTGGCGCAGCGGTTGAGCACTGGGCTGTGAAGCTGCGCGCAGCCTCTGCAGCGCTGGTTCAATCCCCGGCTGCTCCCTGGCCACCAGAGGAGGGTCCCACATGGCGCGCAGACCTCTCCTGCCGCCCGCTGCTCCCCTCAGCAGTGTACCAGTGTACTTCGGTCTTTCTGTCTGCTCTGCTCCCCGCTCTGGCTCTGGTGCATTCTCTCACCCTCCCGTGCTTCTGACTGTACCCAGTGCTTGTATAAATAAATAAATAAATCTTACAGAAGAAAATAAATAAATAAATAAATAAATAAATAAATAAAATGGATAGTAGTTTTTTATTCAATTTAATGTCATAATTTTAAATAATATGCCCAGCTCTTTACATTCTGCCCTAATAAGCATTTCCTTAAAAGTTTTCTTTTGCAAGTGTCCTCTATTTCAAATTTGTTAGTTTTGTCTTCATCTATACTAAAATCTGGACTTCGTGACCTCAGATCAAGTTGACTCCTTGTATCTTTCCTTCAGACCCAAGCACCATATTTCAGGCTATTGAAAATATTTGTTGACTGATAGCTAATAAGCTCTTCAACTTGTACAGTACTTTACAATTTACAAAGCATTCTATCTATATCATTGCATTTTGTTTTCACACACACACTCAAAAATTTATCAACATTTTCCAATTTAGGAAACTGGGGTTGAGAAAATTTAAATAATTCTCCAAAAGTCATAAAAGCCTGTATTTTTAAAAAAAAAATTTAAGATTTATTTATTTATGCATACAAGAGCTGGGGTGCAGACCAGATATGTGGGGGAGTGAGAGGATTCATCAGAGACAGAGTGGGGAACAGAACAGGCAGACTGACTGAAATACACTGCTGAGGGGAGCAGCGGGCGAGTCAGGAGAGGTCTGCTGTGCTGTGCAGGTAGCTCCCTGGCTGGGGATTGAACTCAGCGGCTACAGATACCTTCATAGTGCTGTGTCTTAACCCCTTGCGCCACCAGAGAGACCCAAAGCCAGTGAGTATTAAAAGCCAAACTTTTAGAGTTTCTGTCCTCAATGCAAGTCCCTTGTTCTTCATACTGCACATTCCCTACAACTGGTTCCCCACTCTTAACTCTAGCTCTCAGCTATGTCAAACCACTTGGTTTATGCATCAGAAGTAAAACAATTTACCTAGGCACAGATTCAAAATCCAGGTTCCTGACTCCCAGTCCAGTGCTCTTTCCACAGATAACAAAGTGCATTAGTGGGATATGGAAGGGAAAGAACAACTGGGAAGTCAAATCAGTAGTGACCCCTCTTCACTTACCCCCAAAATGTTGCCCCAAATGATTTGTAAACCCCCCCAAATTCATAAACTGTGTAAAAGAAAGTCTGACTAGGGTTTTTGAAACTTGAGGTTTTATAGAAAAACAAACCCTATATATTTCCTTATACTTTTTCCTCCTCTTCTCTCTCTCTCTCTCTTTTTAAAAAGATTTATTTATTTTTTTTACAAGAGCTGGGGTATAGGCCAGGGGCATGGGAGGGTGAGAGGATCCACCAGAGACAGAGTGGGGAGCAGAACAGGCCGATGGACCAAAAGCATTGATGAGGGGAGCAGTGGGCAAGACAGGAGAGGTCTGCCGCATCATGTGGGAATCTCCCTGGCTGGCTGGGAATTGAACCTGCGCTGCAGAGGCTGTGGACAGCTTCACAGTGCTGCGCTCAACCTGCTGACCACTGGGGAGGCCCTCCTCTTCTCTCTTAACGCAAGAAGTTTACACGCAGTTTCTGCTTTTATTGAGGCCTGCTCAAACATTTGCATTTGGTGTGAAGGATCAATATTTTCCCCTCAAATCAATTAGCCATGAACTAATTCTAGTGTTGCAGATAGGAATTTCAGTTCCCAAGCTCAGGTGTTCAAGACATCTTGCTGCTTCACTGCTTTTTAATCAACATAATATGGCACCAAGCCTGCATTTTCATCCCAATCATTATAAGCACCCCTTCCATTCCCAGCTTGTATCAGAATGAATGGGGATCACATGCAGTGTAGAAAAGGCAGGAAAAGCCTTCAGTGAGCATCTTCACCAAGTCCAGAAGTCCTGGCCTTCTTGCCGTGAATGGGCACTGGGGATCATCTCCTGGACTGGAAATCCTCAAGTCCAAAGTGTCTTCTCTAATTGCCATTTTTTTGTGGGGTCTACCACACCTCAGTCATTACCCAGAAGCAATATTATTATCCTTACTCCCAGGAGACTTCAATCCTCTTTCTCCTTTGGGGGAATCTGACTCCTTGCTTTCTCCAGACTCTCAAAGGTCTTATCTATTTCCCTTTCCTTGATCGGACATCCCATTAGTTCTTAAACCATTAAATCTTTTCTAAGGAAGGAAAGAAATAAGATAGGAAGGAAAGGAAGTACTGCTTCTCCTTTCCATCCAAAAATTGGAACATCAACCAAATAATAAGCTATATTCTTGAGAAGGAAGAAAAGTAACAGGAGAAAACAATCCAATGGTATTTCAGAAATATATCCCACCACACCACTTTAGCTCCTGGGTATTTGACATAATTAGAGCATTGACACTAAACTATTTTACACAAAACAAGATTTAACAAGACTGAATCCTTGAAAGTACAGAGGTGAGCACAGTTGAAAGCACGCATGAGGAAGCATTACGCAAATACAAAGGGCTCCCCTTCCATCAGGCCCTTTAGACATGAAGCAACACTACTGGATAAATTTAATCTCCCTTCTGGGAGTGAAGCAGGTGAGAGGTGATGAAGGCTAGGGCCTTGCTTAACAAGACTAGAAATCCCTGACACACCCACTCCCTTCTTTCTCCCAGAGCCCCTCCTAATCCCTTTCACACCTTCAAGCCTATCCACCTTTTCCTGAGCTCGCCAAAAGGAAAATAGAAACAATATTTGAAGAATAAGTAATATATCTTTCCCTTTTTCAAAAATAGTTGTCCTTTAGTTAAAGGAATATTTTATGAACACCCATAAAATAATATTCTGGGTGGGGGTGGAAGGGTAGGGTTTAAGATCTAAAAAAAGACAAAGAATGACATTATCAAAGTCTACACTCCACACTCCTAGACATCAGCCTAACAGAGCTAACTGCTCCAGCCTCATTTTTCTAAGTGAAAGGAAAAAAATAAAAGAACTCTAAGGTATCGGCCAAAATACTGTATCACAGGATTACAAGCTTAAGAAACACTTAAAATAAAAGTGAAGAAACTTCAAGGCCCTTTTCAAAGACACAAAATCATCAGATTGTTTTAAGCTCTTTGAAGTAAAAAATGCCTCTCTCCAATATCCCCAACCTCTCCTATGTTAACTCATTATTGTTAGGATTCGAGACTTCTTTAGGATATCCTGGCTATTTTATAAATTAACATTTTTTAACACTAAACACTTAATTTTCACCTGACATATGGGTTGGACTTTGGATTTATCTGCAATTCTTCTACACAGGAGATTTGCTTAGTTGCCTTACATTTATTTATTAATCAATCCTGTATTTTTGTCAGTATTAAAATTATTTTCATACCTTAAGTTTTAACTCAAAATTGTTTATTTTGTTGTTGCCTCAAGTGTTCCATCATTGTAAACAGGAGGTTATAAAAGACAGATATTAATAATTTTTCAAACAGCAATAAATAAAAACCTGCAAAACAGAGACTGTTATCGACAACATTTACAAAAGAAAAACTGAGGTTCAGTGGTCTTAAGTAATTGCTCACAGAGAATGGTTTGAACCCTTAACTACAGGGCTCCACAGCCCCTCTAGGGGCCAACAGAAAAAAAAAAAAAAACAAAAGCAAACTAGAGAACAACCAAACTCAATGTTTCTGTTACACTTAAGTGAAAAGGGAATGGTCCATTAAAACAGATTTTTTTTTAAAAAGAGATTTATTTTTATTTATTTATACATGCACTGGGTACAGTCAGAAGCGCGGGAGGGTGAGAGAATTCACCAGAGCCAGAGCGGGGAGCAGAGCAGGCAGAAGGACCAAAGTACACTGCTGAGGGGAGCAGCGGGCGGCAGGAGAGGTCTGCGCGCCATGTGGGACCCTCCTCTGGTGGCCGGGGAGCAGCTGGGGATTGAACTGGCGCTGCAGAGGCTGCGGGCAGCTTCGCAACCCAGCGCTCAACCGCTGCGCCACCAGGGAGGCCCTAAAACAGATTCTTATATGGCAGAAATGTAATATGAGCCAAACACAGTCATTTAATATTATTCTATCTGAACATCATATCTTACTGATTATTGAAGAGCAAGTCGTTGTAGAAAAACATAAAAAAGCAAAAATATTTTTGGTGTGATAAGTGAATCAATTCTTCTTTGTCTCCTGCATCTTACTCATTTCCTGCCTGGCCCAATCACCTTTCATCCATCCCACAATGCAATTATATCTAGTTTCATTGTGGATCCTGAAGATTTGGAATCTCAACTTTATCTCTAATTCTACCCAATCCTCAATGCTGCTCACCGCTTGGTTTATCAGTCAAGCACAATCATTTTTAAACAAGTCATCTCTATGAAAAGAGTAGATTTCTAATAGGGGCTGCACTTGAAAATCATCTATTAAATCCTGAGAACCTAGCCATGTAAAAGAGCAATTAACTTAGAAGCTCTGAGAGTGAGACTCAGTCACTGGCACTTTTAAACATTCACCCACCAATTTTTTTTTTTTTTCCACAAGTTTGAGAACCGTCCTGTGGAGACTCAGAACCTGCTGCCAGGGGCTGGGCAAGGTTAGCAGTCCCTTCTATATTGCTTCTGAAAAGAATATAGCCTGTATATAAGGCAAAAAAATCACTTTGAGTATAATTGTAACATCTTCCATTATGTCGGCTCAACTTGTAATTTTAATAACATAAAAAATCTTTTAGACCCAAATTATCCATAAGTTCTGAACATTTTGTTATAGTTAAATGTCTCATTTGCAAAGGAAGATGCAAGAGAGAAGAGGAAGGAAAGAGAAACAAAGCTATTCACCTTACTGGCTGTCACTTAGTGCTATATACTATTTGTCTTAGATACTCATGTTCTGCTTCTGGGGGTGGGGGGGACTTGGAGGAAAAGAGCTTTTGGAAAAGAACTAAGTTAAGTTTTTACCTAAAAGTAGCTAACAAAAAGGATGTGAAGCTCCTTAGTTACAGCAGAGCTGAGGCTCAAAAGCGGCAAAGCCAGAAAGAAGCAAGTCAAAGATCTCATCAACGAAAACTACTCATCAAAGAAAAGCAGATAAACTATCATCACAGGAGGATGCACAAGCTCAGAGAATTCCCATATTATGAAACATTTAACCTATATATAAAATGTTATATGTATATATAACATACAACCGACACATACATATAGAAACACAACTCTACCACACCCACACAAACCCTAGGGTTTACTGAGAAAAGAAGCAAATACATATCATATTTGTTTTCTTATGATCTTCATAGATCAGTCTGAAGAAACAGAATACACCTTGGGTAAAACATTTATCTAATGCAAAGGGAGAAAGGAGTTATCCCAAACCATCTTCAAATCGCTGAAAAGCAGTCTTAAAGGCAGACGGTCCTGATGTCTGACAAGAGCAACGAGTCTCCCATGAGCAAAGGCTGAAGCTGCTCTGTGTGGTCTTCTCAGTGTTGTGGGCTGGGTGCCTTTGTAGATGTGGCTCTTTATTTTTTTTTAAGATTTATTTATCTTTATACAAGAGCTGGAGTATAGGCCAGAGGCATGGCAGGCTGAGAGGATTCACCAGCGACAGAATGGGGAGCAGAACAGGCAGACCGACGAAATACACTGCTGAGGGGAGCAGCGGGCATCACAGGAGAGGTCTGCTGCACCATGTGGGATTCTCGCCAGCTGGCCAGTATCAAACCCACACACAGAGGCTGCGGACAGCTTCACAGCCCAGCGATCAACCACTGAGCCACCGGGGAAGCCCAGATGTGGCTCTTTGAAAGATTTTCTCTTCATTAATTTGGGTGTAGACTACATCCTATCTGAGAATAAATTTTGTCCCCATAAATAGAAAATGATTGTGTGTCTATAAGAGTGCATACAAGTATTAGTTACCCAAATGGTCTGCCAGATAATGAAGAAACATAACTTCACCTCAACAACTTCACCTATGGTTTTCTGTTCATGTCCTAGTGGGTGGCACTAGATAGAACAAATCTGAACTAGCCAAATCTACAGCTGCAGGTCATTGTGTCTAAGGATAGTGCTAGAGGCGAGATACCAAAAGTGGGAACTACTTCTGTGGAGGCAGAGCACAGCTCCTGTTAAAAGGATTCAGATAAAGCCATATGTATCAACTAGTTTCAAAGTTTTCTCCTTTTTGTAATTCTCTCTGCTAATGATCCCTCAATAGTCATTCCCCTACTTCATAGTTACAGAACCTTGAGTGTGAGATAGCTACTTGGCCACCCAGAATATAGATGCCATTCCCCAGTCTCCCTTACTGCTAGGAAGGGCCATGTGAGTATGTTTTGCACAAAAGGAAAATTGTGAGAGTGATGTGTGCAACTCCTAGGCCATCCCTAGAAAAGGTTCCACGGGGATACGGGTGTGTGGTCTACCACCTGAGACCATTCAGTTGCCTCACATGGCAAAACAACAAAACAGATCTGAGCCCCTGACCCTGTCATGAAAGAGAGCCACCAGAACTTGGACTTTTGTGTGGCAGAGAAACAAACTACCTTTGTAGTTAAACCATTATTAATGTTGGCTCTCTGTTTCCACAAGTAAAGCTTCATCCAAACTAACACAACCTCTAGTTTATACTTAGGTCACATTTCATGTTGATAATATAGTAACAAATTAAGTAACAGCAGTAAGGTGTACTGTGGCCTTTACCTCACCATTCTGCTGAAGCCAGAAATAAGGTGGCAGCATCATATCAGGATGATATGATGTAACTGCTGTTATAGTAGCCAGTGTGACCATCCATGGAATAAGCAAATGAGTTAAGTGAAGATAAAAAGGCAGAAATGTGCCAGAGAAGTAGTTCAGAGGAATGTGATATATAAACCCGCCTTTCCTTAAATATATTAAAGTAAAGAAAGTCTTGAAAAGATTGACACTTGGGCTATATCTAGATTTGCACAAACTGGGATGAGAGCAAATGGATGAGCACATAAGCTTTCATGACAGGGAGATTTGAGCTCAAGTATTCTGAGCAGTGGGAGGACCTTAGACAAGTGATTTGACCTCCCTTAGTCTGAGTTTCTTCATCTGGATATGCAGTTAGTAATTGCTACTTCACAGAGCTATATTGTACGGCTTAAATTAAATGATGGCTTTTATACTTGGCACACAATAAGTCTCAAGAAATAAGCTTAAAAATGAAAAGCAAAACCTCCTCAGTACAGCCCGGAAAAATCATTACCTTTCCTCAAGAAAAAGACTTATTCATTTCTGCTTTGGATCACAACATAGTTCTGCTGCTAACGGGCCCTTCAGCGAAAGTCTAAACAAAATCCTGCTCCCTTGTAAGAGCTTAGGTGACCATCTCTTCCATCCCTGAACTCTATATATTCACTGTCTCATTGCCACTTAATCCCACACTGGTTTTTATTGTAAGTTAAGACTTTCATGTATATTTGATCTGTCTTCCATTAGGCTCTAAATTTCAGAGTCTATTCTATTCCTTCAGTTCACACATCTTATTTAGCCCAACATGGTATGCTCCTAAAATACTCATTAAAGGGATAAATGATACCCTTCAAACAAATGTGCATGTTTAGTTTACAGAGCGCCAAGTAGAATAAATGTCATTCTATTCATATACTGAGTAACCAAATGGCAGAATACCTTAAACTTTAAAAATCAAATTAATGGAATTTTGACATTTGCAATCATGCACGAAGCCAATACCATGTACTTTAAATTTTTCCCTGACAGGAACAGTTCGCTTCCTAACAGCAGGTAAGTTCTAGCTGCAAACTCAGCTCCCTGCACAGCTGTTTCCCCTGCCATTTCAAAGCCTGTACTGATGCGATATTTTGAACTCTAATCAAGTAATATTCATTAATTTATTTCTCAAACATTTATGTGCTCAGTAACATTTGGGGCATCAAAAGTAAATAATTCAAGAGATTTCCAATCTTGTAGTTTCTTACTTACCTACTTCTTGATGAGCTTTAATATCTGTGCTTTATATCCAAATTCAGAGAAGGACAAGACACATCTGAATCCTCTGTAGTTCTAACTCCACGAGAAACTGTTCTCTGCACAGGAAATGCCTGGAGGTAGTGTTTACAGGGCATAAGTCAACCTGTGTAAATCACTTAGGATAGCCCCTAGCAACACAGTAAATACCTGACAAGTATTAGCTGGTAGTAGTCATATTATTAGCAGCATTTAGAATTTAAATCACAATACTCAGTGTAATATCCAAAATAATCCAACCCCAACTATGAGTTATTATCTGGAGATAATAAATATGAGATATTATCTGGAGCCTAGAAAGGGGAGGTGGTAAACAGCACAACGTGAGGAGTTTGGAGCAGCTGTCCACTGGAAACGTTTTAGGTACCCTTTCAAAACCCAGAATTAATTAGAAATACAAAAATTAAAGTGTAATGAATTTTCTATATGTATTTCTGATATTATCTATCCATCACTTTTTTTTTACTTTTATTGAAAAAGAGCCAAAAAGGGAGGCTAGATGTTCCCAAATGATATTTTTAAAGAAAGATCTATGGAGCCCTATACATTTATGAAGCATTAGAAGTGTAAAAATAAAAAAATATATATATATTCGGGTTCTATAGCTCAAAAGCTTGGAGATTTTTAAAGGATACACAAATGGTGAAGACGGAAAAGTGCACGTTTAGTGTATTTTATGACAAAAAAATTTAAGGTAAACAATACAATGCAAATATTCTCAAAAATTACAACAAGCATGCCAATACCTATATATTTTTGAAAATTCAATGTAAATGAAAGTATCAGTAGTCCATCATAGGAAGAACTGATTTTTTTAGGCAAAATGGGATTGGGAAAATTGTCTTGTTTATAAGCTTGAAAGGAAAAAAAATTACGGGTACAAACACATTCAAGATTTCCTTGGCTTTCAAAAGAACCCCTACCCTAGCTATACAGCTAACTGGAAGCTTCTGTTTGAGGAAAAGATATGTATAGGAGGAACTGAGTAGAGTATGAAGAGATATAAAATATGAAGTCATAAGACAAAAATATCAACTATTCAAAGAAGCATCTATTTAATAGTGAGACGAGTGGTATAGATATTAACTTGACATTAGGGGGATCAATGTTAGTGATAAGGGCCTGGGAAGATCTGAAAGACGTAGGCTGTGAGCTATGTCCTTTAGGAGCATAAGCAGGCAGGAATAAATGATGATATTGAATCTCAGGGAAAGGAGATCGAAGATGCAAGATTCTGCGGGACAATGAGCAAGTAGAGGATTAACGAATAAAATCTCATATTGATGTGGCTGAATTTATCTATGCATATTCCCCTTTAAGTTCTTTATAGGAGTTGTAATATGCCCGTGTGGTTCCTGGAGAGACTGAGATTTCCATTTTGACTCAGACCCCACAACCAACCCAAAGAACAAAAGTCAAGAGAGAAAAGCAAGATCATAAAGGGAGAACCTTTATGTATGGTAAATTTACTTCCATTCACCGCTCCAATCATTAGTGTATTCATTTATGTAACTTTAAACATAATTAAAAATTACATTACTACAATAACCTCAGCAGCGTGATACATTTAAACAACAAAGTAAAGTTGGTGATAAAGAAAAGAGGTGGGCCTCCCAAGTGGCGCAGCGGTTGAGCGCTGGGTTGCGAAGCTGCCCGCAGCCTCTGCAGCTCCGGTTCAATCCCCGGCTGCTCCCCAGCTACCGGAGGAGGGTCCCACATGGCGCGCAGACCTCTCCTGCCGCCCACTGCTCCCCTCAGCAGTGTACTTTGGTCCTTCTGCCTGCTCTGCTCCCCGCTCTGGCTCTGGTGAATTCTCTCACCCTCCCGCGCTTCTGACTGTACCCAGTGCTTGTATAAACAAACAAACAAACAAACAAATAAATAAATCCTTAAAAAAAAAAATAAAGAGGTGCTTTCTCCTGTTTAGATAATTTGTGACTAAGCTGTGGCTCCAGTATCTTTGTCTCCTGTCTGATGAAGCCTTCCCAGTTCATCCAGGTAGCAAGTTTCCAGAGTCCTCCTTGGTCAACCCTCTATAAAAACCTATTGGACTCTTGTTCATCTCTTTACTTTCTGTACCCCAATCTAAGCTATGAGCTCCTCTAGGGCTGGGATGTTTTAAAGCTCAGGGTCTAGAGTCAGATTACTCAAGTAAGAATCCTATCACTACTATTCACTAGCAGTGTGACCTCAAGCAAATTACCGAACCTCTCTGGACCTCAATTTCTGATATCTCAATGGAGGTTGGGAGCCTATGTATTAACACATAAAAAGCACTTGGAATAGTCAGGGTCTGCCCACAACATTTAAAATGTTTGCTATTTGTCTGGCATGTTGTGTGTGCACAGGAAGTACTCGTAGAATGATGGACAAAATGAGTAAATGAATTCTTTGGAAGGAAAAACTTGTGCTCTTCTTTGCTTCTATCCCAGAATCTAGCACAGTGATGTGTTTAACAGATTTGTATTTAAAGAAAGGCTGCAAGGCAAAGAGTCTACATAAAAGGAGGAAACCAAGTCATTGTGTAACAAACCAAATACCCAGGAAAGGCCTTTTTGTCAAGAGATTTTATCTTCAAATCGTTCTATTTAGGCATCTCTTTAGTTATCTACTTAATCCACCAAACATAAGACACTTGTGAGACCTCTCTTAACATTACCTCCTACAAAAACAAGGTGAACATGGAAGGGAATATGAAGGAATTCATCTCCCACTCCTTAAATACTGATTTCCTACAACATGTGCAATGCTGTCACATAGTATCCTGAAGCTTTAGAATTATTTAATAACAGCTCACAGATGCATTAGAAGTTTGGAGCTAATAATCACTGCCTTGTGCAACACACCCAAGATTCAGCAATTATCAGGTGTAAACCTGTCCAGAATTTTATAGGTACAGTATAGGTGGTGTGGTTAATTCCACTAGGATTAACACAAGTGTTACCTAAAAATAACTATTTCTTATAAGAGTGCATTGGTTTTCTTTCAGAAAAACTGCATCTCACCTAAACATAATAACATACTGAAAATAAGTTCCATAAGCAAAGATTTCACAGATTGAAATTCTGAAACTAATTTTACTAGAGTAAAAGTTGAAATAAGTGAAAAAAGTAAAGTAAAAGTTGAAAAACTTTTACTAGAGTAAAAGTTGAAAAAAATCAGGATTTTTAGTCTCACTCCCTTGCAAGTCATAAAACCAGGGACAGTCACTTAGTATGCCTAAAATGGAAAAATACTGCCTTCCTTGCCCACATTGGGAGATCACTGTCACCATTTATTCATTCAACAAGCATTTACTGGTTACCTAGTATGCCCAGGCTGAAAGTAAAGACTGGGGTAAAAAGATACATTTAATGCAGTCCCCCAAAGAAATATACTAATAAAAACTGCAAAAATATTATAAAATGGATGGCATTACTACAGACGTAAACATTTCTAATTTAAGAATAATAAAAATAAAAATCTTTCAGCAGTTGTTCATGGGTTGTTTCATAGCTAACTCTATAGGGAGGTGTTCAGCTTCATCTCAGTTTCTTCTGTATTTTGATTTAACTTTTCCAAAAAGGCCTGCCCTGGTCATCCTAAATAAGATAACCCTCCCCTCAGTATATTTGTTAAAATTTATTTTATTTATTTATGCATACAAGACCTGGGGTGTAGGCCAAAGGTGCTAGGATACACCAGAGAGAGGTGAGAGGAGTCACCAGACAGAGTGGAGAACAGAACAGGTGGATTGACTGAAATATGCTACTGAGGGAGAAACAGGTGACACAGGAGAGGTCTGCTGTGCCATGTGAGTAGCTTCCTGGCCGGGGATTGAACTCGTGCTGCAGTGGCTGCAGATAGCTTCATAGTGCTGAGACTTAACCCCTTGCACCACCAGGGAGGCCCCCCTCATTATATTTTCAACCATGATATTTGTTTCCTTCATAGTAAATATTTGTAATTACAAATTATGTTTGTTTACTTGTATATTGTTAACTTATGCCTCCAAATATACATTCCACAAAGTCAGAATTTGGTTCTTTTTCTCACCAGTACCTAATACAGTGCCTGAAGCATATATTAGTTGCTTAGTAAATACTTGTTACATAAAAATGAATGGGAAAAAACATGTCATAAAAAGCTAGCTCTGAAAAGAATCAGTTGTGATAACAGAAGTAATGAGACTGAAAATGAGTCAATGCATTTAATGCAATCTCCCAAAGAAATATGTTAATATAAATTGCAAAAAAAGGTTATAAAATAGAGTCCAGTACAGAAAGCCAGCTACAAAGCAACTCAGCCAGAAGCTCAATAAATTAAAACTCAATGGAAAAGCATGTCTGCATCCACATGCAGGGACAGGAAATGCTCTTTTCTGAGAAAGGAGGCCTTAACAGAAGTCCTTATTCATCTACCAAAATAGATGTCAATAGAAACCCTGACAGCGGAGAATGGTGGACTCCCCATGAAACTTCCCTGGTACAGGACAAGGAAATGAAGGTAAAGCAAATAGCAGCAATTCTTTGACAACTTATCATATAAATGGCAATTTGACTAGTCCCAGCAATGAAATACCTTCCCTGTTCACTGTCTAGGACAAGAAATGTCCTGGTCTGAAGAGGAAGGTATTTCTTTGGAGAATCCATTCAGCTCCAGAAGATCAGGTCTGGGCACCTTCAGGTCCCAGGCAGGGCCCCCAGAAGAACCCCCCTTATATCCTTATGGAGGTTGGGGTAAGAGCTTCTCTCCAGCCCAGACCAGGGCATCCCTGAGCTTGTCCTTGCTCACCAGAGCATAGAGGGAAACACCAAGGAATAGTCCATGGAGTCCCCAAACAATGTAAGTATAAGAAGTACCCCAAGACCTTTAGGTATTTCTCTCAGTTAAAAGCTCTTCTGATGTGGTAAATAGGGAACCCTCTTACACTGCTGGTGGGAATGCAAATTGGTCCAGCCACTATGGAAATCTGTGTGGAGGTTCCTCAAAATACTAAAAATGGAACTGCTACATGACCCAGCGAGTCCACTCCTAGAAACCTACCCAAAGGACATGAAAACACTAATCCAAAAGGAAACCTACACTCCAGTGTTTACTGCAGCACTATTTACAATAGCTAAGATATGGAAACAACCCAAAAGCCTCAAAACATGAATGAATCAAGATGATGTAGTGTGTTCACAATGGAATACTATTCAACAATCAAAAAAAATAAACTCATGCCATTTGAGGTAACATGGATGGGGCTGGAAGGGATTATGCAAAGCAAAATAAGTCAGGAGAAAAAAAATAAATGTCAGATGGTTTTACTTATATGTGGAATATACAGAAGCCAAGCAAAGTGTCAGGAATAAAAAAAGGACAAATGGCAAGCTGACCATAGACCTGAGGCATACAGCGGGCATGGGGAGGGCGAGGGGTCAAGAAAGAGAAGAGCACAAGGGATTGTGGTGATGGATCATGGGTGCCAACATAGTGAGAACTACAGAGAGGACACCAGAGGGGAGAAATCAAATACTATCCAAAAATGAGCAAAGATGTAATAAAATAAAAAAAATTTTAAATAAATAAAAGCCCATCTAAGAAGACACAATAATGGCAGGACATTTATCTGTGCTGAGCATCACAACAGCTTCTTCGGGGATCACAGCGACACTTTCATTAGAGGATTCACAAAGAGAAGCATTTTGTGTGCAGGTCACTTAAAAAGTGTTTCAGCCACAAAGCAACTTGCAGGCTCACGAGAAAATCCATAGATGCCCTATGAGCATCGGTCTGCTAGGGACACTCCTGCCAGTCATCCACCTAGCACCACCCCTGAGGACGCACCAGAAAATCACCTACTAAAGTGTTCCTTCCACACAGAGTTTTGTGGTTACAGACCCAAGTGCATGTATATTAATAAGCATGTGAGCATGGCTAGTTCCATGGTAGTTCTATGTAGAAAGCATATTTTATCATTTCCTAGTTATATTTCTCATTTACTATATTACTCCACTAAAATAAAAGTTTAGGGAGGGGAAAATTCTCAGCTTCCCCAATTCTCTAATGTGATTTAGGTGCCAAGAAAAATGACTAACAAATTTCAAAAGACCAAAAAATAGTTACTGAATAAATTAAAAAAATTAATTATAAAATGGATGGCATAGTTGCATTAATTATAGATGAATCAATGAAGATATTAGATTCAAAATTTTGGTTCATGCTGGTCTGCATTCACTGCTTACTGCTTATTTTGAGATATAAGAAAACATACATTAATATTAGTGTTTTGTTCAGTTCTTATAAAAATGGTTTCGCATCATTAATTTTCATGCATCATTAATTTTGTTTTACATGTATGTAAAACTGAGGCTCAAAGCAGACACCAGTTCAGGTGGTGATAGATCTTATTTTCAACTTTTTACCACTTCATCCCTACAGACTGATGATGAAAAGCTCAGGAGTAACTGAAGAGAGAACACAGGAGAAGAGAAATAAGGTACAATAAAGACTTTTTTACTTTCTCTGCTCTTTCCCTTGGTTTGTCTCGTATTTAAAAGGCACAAAGACCAAACTTAAAAAGATAGTGACACTTCATTCACAGAAATAGGTACTGGGCTTCAATACAGCTTCACAATCAGGTTTTCACGCATGTATATTAAACCCTCCTTTGGAGAACAGGGTTTTGACACAGAAGTCTTCAGGAAATGAATTTGTTGCAGAATTTCTAGTAGAGCCACAGCTATTCCCTTTGGTAAAACAGAAACTTCCCACAGGCAGTTTACAAAAACTTCTCCAGTGGTGTATGAGCGCCATCTGACGCCCAGAGACAGGGTGGCTTCAGTCTCAGACCACTGCTTTTAGGCTCTACATCCGAACCACAAAATGTCATCAAAATACAGTCACCCACTCACATTTCATGGATTGCCTAGTAATAATGCAAAGTCAATAATATTCATTATAAATGCTAAAAACCTCCACATAAATTTGATGTTTGGTATTTTCTTTATACCAAATTCATTTTATACCTGGGGTCTGAAACTCTCAAGGCATAGCTTTTATATATACATTTTTATTATACATATGTGTGTGTGTAAGAATTCGGAACTGGGATACGATTACATAAATGACTGCAGAGAAAGAATTAGATAAAACTCAACATGATAAAAGCCTCAAAAAACAGGAGATAGATGGAATATTCATCAAAATAATAAAGGCCATATATGACAAATCCATAGTCAACATCATACTAATGGCAAAAAAAAAAAAAAAAAACCTGAAAGCTATTCCTCTAAGATCTGATACAAATAACGATGTCCACTTTCACACACTACTACTCAACATAGTATTGGAAGTCCTAGTCAGAGAAATCAGGCAAAAGAAAGATATAAAAGGAATACAAATTAGGAAAGAAGAAGTAAAACTATCACTCTTCACAGGTGATATGATAATATATATGGAAAACTCTAAGACTACACTAAAAAAATAATTGAAATAATAAATCAACTCAATAAAGTGGCAGGGTACAAAATCAACCTGTAAAAATCAATTGTATTTCCATGTGCAAACAGTCAGAAGAGAATCAAAAAAATTCCATTCATGATTGCAACAAACAGAATTAAATATTTAGGGGAAATTTTTACTTGCTTTGGTAAAAGACTTATACAAGGAAAACTAATGCATTGTTTAAAAAGAAGAAACCAAAAAAATAAAGACATTCTCTGCTCATGGTTTGGAAGAACAAGCACAGTTAAAATGGCCACCCAACCCAAAGCAATAGAGATTCAATGCAATCCACATCAAGGCTTCAATGGCATTCTTCAAAGCTCTCACCCCTCCAGGGGAGCTGCTCCAGGTAGGTAGCAGTGACCTTCTGAATGTACTCTGTGGCACTTGTTCTCTTAATAATGCTCTCATCCTTGAGCTGCCTCCACCGTGGTAGCTTTCCATCTTCATTTTAGCTTCATATATACTTCCCCTCCCATCCAAACTGCTCCCCCCACCCCAGGAAAAACCCTTTTTATAGCAGCAAGGGAGAGTCTCAGGGTCTTTAAACAAAAGGAACTGAGTAGCATATTCATAAATTTAAATGTCTCCAAATTTCAAATCTGTATATTCAACTGACCAACAATTTCATTTAGAGATCCACACACTTTGAACTCAGCATGTCCTATATTTTCTAAGTACTCTTCCTATCTACACTATATCCATTTATAATACCCACATTACCCAATCTTCCCAATAATCTCATGAGAGTATTACTATTAACATCAATATTTTAG
Organism: Talpa europaea; assembly: GCF_964194135.1. NCBI lineage: Eukaryota > Metazoa > Chordata > Mammalia > Eulipotyphla > Talpidae > Talpa > Talpa europaea. The sequence goes on along the minus strand of NC_140080.1, from coordinate 85,166,132 downwards.
GACAATAAAACTGAATTTAGAGGGGCTATAAATGCTCCAAAGTACCACAACTGGTAAAACACAAAGCCAGGGTTTAGCCCTGGTTCTATCCAACTCCAATGGTCATACAATATGACTCCCCTGAACTTAGGGAATCTTATCTTAATCTCTGCACACCATGGAACAGTATCTGACAAAAGAAGATCTACGATAACTGTTTGATCCTTAGATTACTTAACATCAAGACTAAAAACATACATGGACCCTACTCTCAAAGAGTTACTGTCTTATTTACAGAAAATAATACTAGCAAAATTCAGAAAAGGCTAACTCTGTCACCACTATTTTTTAACATTATTCAGAGTTAAGCAACGGAGTCAGTTATAAAATTAATATATCAAAGCCAGTACGTTTTCTTAAATATAAAAAATAATCACTTACAAAATATAATGAAAAATCCCATTTTGGGATAAAATATGCAAGCATCAATTTACCAAGCAATGGAAGAAAGCCACATGAGAAAAACTATAAAATGCTTCTGAAAAATATAAAATATGACTTTAAAAATGATTCAAGATATTGTTTCCAGATCATACAGGGCATAGTTTTTAAATGTCAAGTTTTTAAAATGTAGATTTAATACTATCCCAAACAAAAACCCAACATTTATTTTTAGAATATGGAAAAAATAGTACCAAGTTATCTAGAAGAATAAAAATACAAGAATAGCTAAGAACTATAAGGAAAAAAGAGTAATAAATTGAGATCTGTCCTTCCTGATACATATATCTGAGCAAGTCTTCTGCACAAAGGACAGACAATTTTAAAAAACATAATGAGAACCCAGAGTCAGAACCAAGACAATTTGGAATAAAAGTGACATTTCCAATCTTAGAAAAAATGAACTATTCAGAAATGCAAACTTTTGGATAAATAAAATGAGATTCTCTACTTCATGTATCAGTTTACTTTTTGCTACATAACAAGGCAAGCTCCTAACTTTTGGGATTCAAAAAAACCCATCACTATGTACTTTTTTTAAGAACTCGCAATTTGGGCTGGATTTAGCAGAGTAGCTTTTCTGGTCTTGGCTGGGTTTATGGTGGCCTAGCAGGGTTCCAAGAGAGAGAGCAAGCAGAAGCACAAAGAGTCCCTTGAAGTCTAGTCGTGGAATGGCACACTGTCATGACCTCTCCATTCTACTGGTCAAAGAAAGCGGAAAGGCCATTCAAACTGAGCAGCACTATCACATCAGCAAGAAGGTCCCATAACAGGAAGGGTGGAAAATCCTTGCCAGGAGCAACCTCTGAGTCAGTAGGTGGTACTAACAACCAACTCAATGACACAGGATGGAGCTTTCCAGATGCCATCTCCTGGAGCGGAGGGGAGGAGATAATGGTGGAGCTGGGGCTTTGACAGTTAAATCATTGGGGCTTTAGGCAGTTAAAAAGCCTGAGGTCTGATGTTGTTGGGGCTTTTGAGAGTTAGACAGGTGGTGAGGAAGGCTCTACATTAAGAAGATGCCATGGGCCTCCCTGGTGGTGCAATGGGTTAAGCACCACACTGTAAAGCAATCCGCAGCCTCTGCAACCCGAGTTCGAGCCCCAGCCAGCCAGGGAGCTACCCACATGGCGCAGCAGACCTCTCCTGTCTCGCCCCCTGCTCCCCTCAGCAGTGTATTTCAGTCAGTCTGCCTGTTCTGCTCCCCACTCTGTCTCTGGTGAATCCTCTCACCCCCTGCACCTCTGGCCTATACCCCCAGCTCCTGTGTGCATGAATGAATAAATCTTTAAAAAAATTTTTTTTTAAATGTTTCAACTTGAAACCTGGCTATTCCTTTTCTTTCTTTGCTTTTTAACAAATGAGGCAATTTAGTAAACAAGCATCATTTGGTCCAATGCTTCTCGTTGGCAACCACTACCTGTCCTGGGTGTCCAGTCAGGCCCGTTCTGTCCACGATGTGAGTCTGCGGTCGCCATCCGGGTCCTCGCCGCCATCTTTGTCCCCCCAGGGCTTCCAACACCCCTCAGGCCGCCTGTGGGAGCCTGGGCTGAAGAGGTGGGCTTGACGCCCTTGTCAGACGCACCCAAAGACTGTGATGATGGAGCAGCCCCAGCAATACCCTCTCGGGAGACACAGGCCCGCGGAGGCAGCAGCTCCTGTGTGGAGCCAGTTCTGACAGGGAGCGGCGCCTCGGGCCTGGCTGGCCAGACCACGTCCACCCCTCAGGGAATGTCTGCGTGGCGGGCTTTGCCGCAGGCTGCCCGGGGCTGCTGGACCTCCCGGGCTCCCGCCTCCTCAGCCGGTGCCGGCGGGTCTCCCGAGAGCTCCCCAGCTCCGCCGTCTCTGCAGTCCCGCGGCTGGTCACGGACAAGAGCGGGAGCGCGCGTGGGGTGGCAGGAGTTTTTCCGTCTTTGATGGACGATTCCTAAGGGACGTTTGCTGTATTTTCAGCACCTCGAGTAAAGCCTAACATTGAATGGGCTCTGGAAAACTATGGATGAATTCACGAATGGGTTCAAAAGGGTCTTCAGGGCCCTCCCTGGTGGCAGAAGGGGTTAAGCACCACACTAGGAAGCAATCCACAGCCTCTGCAGCATGAGTTCGATCCCCGACCAGGGAGCTACCCACATGGCGCGGCAGACCTCTATTGTCTCTCCTGCTGCTCCTCCCCTCAGCAGTGTATTTCAGTCAGTCTGCCTGTTCTGTTCCCTTTTCTGTCTCTGGTGAATCTTCCCCTGCATCTCTGGCCTGTACCTCAGCTCTTGTATGCATAAATAAATAAATCTTAAAAAAAGGGGGGGCCTTCTGTGAGCGATGGCATTTTGAGTGAAAAAAAGCAGCAGCCAGACAATTTCAGTACTGTTGATAACTTCCATGAACAAGTGCTGTCATTGGGGTGCTTTGGAATACAGAAGAGAATTTAGCCCCCCATGGGTGGGGGCTGTGAGGGTTGAAATGCCCGAGCCCGCGGACTGGTCAACGAGGTTCTCGAGGGGAGAGCAGCGACCTGAAGAACAGGGGTACACCACGGAGGGAGACACGTACACTCTTGGTTAAGCTATCGCAGGTCTCTTTTACTTTCGGTTTCGGCGGGGCTTTATAGCTGGGGACCGGAAGCGGAAGAAGCAGGCCAACAGTGCCTAGCCAATGATCAAACACATAACCTTATTGGGTGCGCCGGAAGTCGTCATGCGCACTGGGCCGAAAGGAGCACAGCCAATCACGGAAGGGGGAAGTATCCTGATGCCACGAGGTAAGGCGCCAACATTGAAATATGAAATATAGGTCAAGGCCAGCGGACCCAAAAAATTTTTTAAAAGTTGATTACAGAAGACGTCATCTGGTACCCCTCTGGGTACGTCTGGGTTCTCAGGCTGGAGGAGTAATCAGAACAGCATCGACTGGGTTATCAAGGGAAAAACAAACAATTTAATAACATACATGTGGAAAAACAAACAATTTAATAACATAATGGAGCAGACCAGAAATATTTATCCCGCATTTTGGGACCTGGATATCAAGGACAGAGATGGAGTGATTTCACATGACTGACCAGGAGAGAGTGAATTCATCCTTTTTCTGAGAATAAAGATGGGATTCTTAGAACGTGTTTACTGACCAACCTTGAACAGGATGCAACCCCCAAACTACCTTCTTCTAGGTCATAAAGGGAGATCAGTGCTTGCTTCTTGGATTAGGAAAAAGGCAGAAGTTTAGCATGTGATGATGATCTCTCCCTTGATTCAGGAAGGGAGAAGAATTTAGGCAAGGACAGAAACTTCTAGCCTTCAGGGCCATTCACTGCTCTCAATCCAAAACAATCTGCATCCTTTAAGTAATGGTGATGGATCCTCCTGGGATCCCAGTCCTTAACTTCTTTTCTCCAAACAGTCCCAACTTAAGTACAATGAAAACAGCGATTTCCCATCTTCAGCCTCTGCAGGGTCTTCCTATATGTTACAAAGGAACAGTACTCCAGCATCAACACTCCAGTTTCTTAAAGCTATGGTTAGTGCAGAGTATAGAGGAGACACCACTTGTAACTCCTAAGTATAGCACAAAATTGCTGTGGGTTTGGGGTTTTTTTGTTTTTCTTTCTTTCCTTTTTAGACTTTAAAAGCAACAATACTATACTGCTGAATAATTTTTAGCCATTGATAAATTACTGTCTTTGGGAATCAAGTTATATAGTAAGGGTAACTATTTTCCTTTTCTAAGACAGTTGGGTAATAAAAAGCAGCCTGATTACTCTTCAATAGGAAAGGATTAGAATGTGAACAAAGAAGGTTTTTATAACCACCTTCCACTATTTAGAGGCAATAAGGAATATTCAGTGGTTATTTACCTAACCTGCAGTTCTTCTATTCAAACTAATTCATTCCATTCAGTTATTCAAAGCTGCTGTTAAAAGGAAAGTTCTTTTAAAAGAGTTTTTGACATTTAAGAACGTTTTATGTACAATTCATACCATTTCAAATGAATCAAATGTGCCTGTATTATGGATTTTGTGTATAAAATTGTTTTTAAGGAGGTGAATCTGTTTTAAAGGAGGTGTTTTTCAGTCAAATGTCTGGGTTTTACCTGAATGATGCCAAGTAATCAGTCTGATTGCGCAATTCACTCTTAAACCTATTGATTTGGTAATAAATAGGGTAAATATACCAGAAGACTAAAAGCACTTGAATGCTAATGGACAAAGTTACCCTAGAGAGTCAAATGGTATGAAAACTAGAAATCAGCACCCCAAGGAGAGAAAAAGGGCTGAGTTAGCACACCCAAGTAAAGGTTAAGAAGATAATCCCATCATAAAATAATACCAACAATACATCCACTGACATGTCTTCATTAGATTATTTTTAAGATTTTTATTTGTTTAAAATACATCCATAGAAGACAGAATTTGTGTGTGTTCTGACTGCTCCACTATCTGGCTGTTTCCTCCTCTCTCCCTCTCCTAGGGCCTCCCTGTTCCCTGAGACACAACAATATTGAAATTAGGTGAATTAATATCCCTACAATGGTGTTTAACTGTTCAAGTGAGAGAAAGACATAGATTTCTCTCAGAATCAAAAGCTAGAAATGATTAAGCTTCATGTGATAATCATGTCAAAAGCCAAGATAGGCTTAAAGTTAGGCCTCTTGTAAGAATTAGCCAAGTTGTTAATGCAAAAGAAAAGTTCTTGAAGGAAATAAAAAGTATGACTCCAGTTAACACGTGTACAATAAAAAGTGAAACACTCATCGCTGATATGAAAAAGTTCTAATGGTTTGGAGAGATCAGACCATTCACAACATTCCCTGAAATCTAATGTGCAAGAAGCTACCTCAAATTATCCAGAGACTGTAGCTATGATCATTGATGAAGGTGGCTATGGTGAACAACAGATTTTTCAGTGTGGACAAAACAGCTTTATATTAGAAGATCCCATCCAGGTCTCTCAGAGCAGAGGGAAGTCAGTACTTGGCTGCCCAGACCACTGATGAAAATGCACAGGAGGGTGAGGATTTCATGCCTGCTAATACAATATCCATTCTGCAGCCCATGGATCAAGGAATAATTTTGACTATCAAATCTTATTATTTAGGAAATATATTTAGTAAGACTATATCTGCAACAGATAACAATTCCTCTGGTTAAATCTGGGCAAAATCCTTTGAAAACCTTCTGGAAATGAGTCACCAGTCCATTAAGAATATTCATAATTTATGATAGGAAGTCAAAAGATCAACATTGACAGAAGGTTGAAAAAAGTTGATTCCAACTTTCATAGATGACTTAAGCGTTTCAATGGTTTAGTAGAGGAATTAGCTGTGGAAATAGAAGAGAATTAGAACAAGGAACAGTCTGAAGATGTTACTGAATGCTGCAGCTTCATAAAACTTAACCGCAGAGGAGTGGCTTCTTATGGGTGAGCAAAGAAAGTTTCTTGAGATGCAATCTATTGAAGATGCTATGAACAAAATGACAGAGGATTTAGTGTTACATAAACTCAGTTACTAAAGCAGCAACAGGGTTTGAGAGTATTGCCTCTAGTTTTTTTTGTTTTTTTGTTTTCTTAAAGATTTATTTATTTGTTTATACAAGCACTGGGTACAGTCAGAAGCGCGGGAGGGTGAGAGAATTCACCAGAGCCAGAGCGGGGAGCAGAGCAGGCAGAAGGACCAAAGTACACTGCTGAGGGGAGCAGGGGGCAGCAGGAGGGGTCTGCGCGCCATGTGGGACCCTCCTCTGGTGGCCGGGGAGCAGCCGGGGATCGAACTGGCGCTGCAGAGGCTGCGGGCAGCTTCGCAACCCAGTGCTCAACCGCTGCGCCACGGGGAGGCCCCTTGACTCTAGTTTTTAAAATCAAATCCAACTCTGGATAAAATGTTATCAAACAGCATCACATGCTACAGAGAAATCTTTCATGAAAGGCAGATTCTATCAATGTGGCAAACATTGTTTTCTTAATTTAAGAAATTGCCGTGGCCACCCCAGGCTTCAGCAGCCACCACCCTCACCAGTCAGCAGCAATCAACATCAAAGCAAGACCCTCCACCAGCAAAAATATTGAGGGAGGAGTATGTCCCAAGCGAACTCTACCCACCAATGTTTTATGGATTCCATCCCCACCTCCATGGCAAAGTGATCCTAGGCTCCAAGAATTACAACTCACATCATGGCAGGAATCTACCATGACTTGACTTCCTGAACGGGGGATTGCTGGGATCTAGGAATCTAAGGATGAAGTTGAGCAGCCAGGTTTGGTATAAAGCTGAAGACATATGGGCCTGGAGGGGGCTTCGTTTTTGCCTTCCTTCAGAGTGTTCTTGGGGTCCCAGCTCTAACAGTGTTACCAGTAGGATGTATTCACCAGTTAATTAATTCTCTCTCTCTCCCTCTCTCCCTTTCTCCTTGGGTTGCCCCTCTTTTCATTTCCCTTTGTAAATAAACTGTTTATTAACCTTTCCTATTTCTTAATAAGTTGGGTCTTATTCTAAGTTTCTTTTGAAGTATGCAGGTGAGGACTCAAGGCCAAGCCGATTCCTTCTGGGATTGTCCTGTAACAAAAAGATTATGACTTGTTGAAGGCTCAGATGATGGTTAGTATATTTTAGTAATGAAATTTTTTTTTTGCAGGTAAAATGTTTCTTTTATTTTTATCTTTTTTTATTTTTATTTTTTTATATAAATTTTTTTATTTTTATATTCCCCATACAATTGCAACCCCCTTATTTGGACCCCAATCCCTCCCCTCCCCGCCTCCCACCCCCCATAAAGTGTCTCTGGCTCATAGTTGTTTGTTGATTTTGATTTTTACTTTCTTATATTCTTTTTCCTGGTCCCTTATTTAAGTTTTCTAGATTCCTGCTATGGGTGAGACCATCCGGTATTTTTCTTTTTCTTTCTGGCTTATGATCCCTTCCAGCGCCATCCATGTTGCTGCAAATTGCATGTGCTTATCTTTTTTGAATGCCGAGTAATATTCCATGGTATATATGTACCACATCTTCTTGATCCAGTCATCTATTTTTGGGCATTTGGGTTGATTCCAAAGCTTAGCTATTGTAAATAGTGCTGCTATAAACATAGGGGTGCAGGTGCTCTTTGGAATTGATGTTTCTGTGTCCTTTGGGTAAATACCTAGGAGTGGAATTGCTGGATCCTATGGAAGCTCTATGTTTAGTAGGTCCAGAAATCTCCACACAGCTCTCCATAGTGGTTGGACCAGTTTGCACTCCCACCAACAGTGCAGAAGAGTTCCTTTTTCTCCACACCCTCGCCAACATTTGTTGTTGCTAGTTTTTTTAATATGTGCCATTCTCACTGGTGTCAGGTGGTATCTCATGGTAGTTTTGATTTGCATTTCCCTGATGACAAGTGATGTTGAACATTTTTTCATATGCCTGTTGGCCATTTGCATTTCCTCTTCAGAGAAGTTTCTTTTTAGCTCTTCTGCCCATTTTTTGACTGGATTGTTTTCTTTGTTTTTGTTGAGTCTCATTAGCTCTTTGTAGATTTTTGTGATCAGTCCTTTATCTAGTAATGAAATATTTTAAATTAAGATACAAACCTTATTCTCTTAGATATAATGCTATTGCATACTTCAAAAGCTTCAGTACTTTGTGAACAGAACTTTAATATGCACTAGGAAACCTGAATATTCATGTGACTCACTTTATTGTGATTATCACTTTATTGTGGTAGTGTCACTAAGGTGTGCTTGAATCTTTAGGTGATGACATATCATATGTCAAGGATGCATAAAGGGAATACAATAATGTTTCAAATACTTTAAACCATAAAAACAAATTTTAGGGGCCTCCTTGGTGGCGCAAGTGGTTAGGACGCAACCTGTGAAGCTGTCTGTAGCCTCTGCAGTGCGAGTTCGATCCCCAGCCAGCCAGGCAGCAACCTGCATGGCTCAGAAGACCTCTCCTGACTCGCCCGCTGCTCCCCTCAGTAGTGTACTTTGGTCAATCTGCCTGTTGTGTTCCCCAGTCTGTCTCTGGTGAATCCTCTCACCCCCCCCCCACACCCCTGGCCTGTACCCCAGCTCTTGTATGCATAAATAAAAGAATCTCTTAAAAAAACACAAATTTTATTCAAAATTACAATGACAAAGTAATGTAAAAGATGCATAAAATATTAATTAAAAGGCCAGATAGTAATTTGATACAATACTTCCTGATACAAGAAAATGTATTGTGAATTGGTTATTGTATACTTAAAAATCTGTCTACACACATTGTCATTTACCTTTTATGACTGTTTCCCCTCTACATGGACCTCCTTCCATATGCCATTTGCCTTGTGCTGTTCCCTGCATTTTCTCAGACCCATGCCTCCTCCTGGAGATGACCCTTCCCCTATATAAAGCCTCTTCAAAACAATACCACACCACTACAGAACTACTGTTCCCGCCAAGGTCTAATCTTGACTGGTTCTACTGGAAAAGGGCATGAAGGTATGCACACAGTTAGGTGGTTCAAAAAGATAACAGGCCTTTTATAATCTGATTGCATACATTAAGTAGGTAAATGTGATCCATTCCTGATTCTTATTATGTTCTGTACTTGTAGTCAACATAGCATGATAAAGAGCTAGAGATAAATATGGGAGGGGTGTGATGAGACAGAGATTGTGGCTCAGAACAAGCATCCTAAGACATCTAAAATTCAATTGAGTATCCAGGAAGCAGTGAAAGGGGGTGGTGGTCAAAGGAATTAAAACCAGCTATATTGACTTGAGAATTGTATGCAGGGTAGCCCAGAACTGGTGGTGACACCCGAGCACGAAGCAGGAGCACCAAATGACTGTTAAACTGGAAATGAAAATCAAGCACAGATTCTATCTGAACAAATTATTTTCTACTTAAGAACAATGACCTCCACCTTGGAGGCCTCCCTGATTAGCTTCCCACTGATAAAAAGATATCCTGGAATCATATACATAGCCAACATTTTCAGTAGAGTAAGCCATGTATTTCTCAAATGCAGGGATGACTACTCTTCATATGCAGAGTTGATGATGTGACCAATGAAATACAAACACATTCAAAGATGGTATTCAAGTCATAATTAGTTTACCATAACTACTTTCTCAGCTAATATATAAATATAGGAATAACTCACATGAGTCCTTGAAAATTTTGACCTTTAAAAAGTATCTGCATGGCAACAAGAGGGTTGAGAGTCACCAGGGTCTATACTAAATTCCCCAATCAGGGTCAGATGTACCTGGGTTCACTTGCTGATCTCTTTACTCCCCTTCACAGTGATGAACAGCAAAATACACACACGTGGAACTGTTTTACTGATGTGCATGTGAATGAATTTATATTTGGAGTAATACATTTGAAGTAGTGAGGGGCATAAGCAAATATATACACGTACTAAAATTCATACAAAAATAGACTAATTTATCAAAGATAGATCTCCAAAGATCTCCCAATCTACACAGAGTATCCTGAAATGTTCCTGTTACAGAGCAACCCCGATATAAAGCAGGTTGCCCTACTGTGGGTCCTCACCCGCGTGCTTAAAAGGGACTTATTAACACTCAACTGCAGGTACACACAAAAGGTTAATAAAAGGCTTATTTACAAGGGAAGGGGAAATGAGGGAATGTACAACTCAGGGAGAAGAGAGGGAGATAAAGTCTTAAATGCCTCCTACCCGTTCCGACCTGGTATCCCAATGGCACGCTGAGAGCTGGTGGAGAGCCAAGAGCCAGAGCCGGGAAGCCAAGAGAGAGTGACCCAAGGCCCAGGTGTCTGATTTTATACCAAACCTGGCAGCTTAACTCCACCCTCAGGTCCCAGCAACCCTCCTTTTGGTGGTGATGGGATTTGTAGTTCCCGGTGTCTTGATGGCTTTGGTCTGGAGTCGGGGTGGAGTCCACAAATCCTGTATGGAATTAGCTCAGGACATCCCTTCCCCCTAACATTCCCTTAACAAGAGTTCATGCCTATAATTATTATCCGTCAGAAGAGCCCACTCTTTGGGGCTTTGCACCTGCTTTTCCTTCTCACCCTATAAAGAGTTCCAGGTTCACTAGCCAAGCAGTCCTTCTTTAAAGGCAACATCAAAAGGAGAAGGAAAATAGATGTGAACTCATTGGCAGTTCTAAGGCAGGTTGATTGCCTGGTCCTCCTCGAATTTGGGGATCTTCATAAAGTCACTTTGCTTCTTGGAGAAAAGCTGGGCCAGGATGTGGTCTGCTGTAGCCTGGAGATAATCGTCCATGTCAAGGGTTTGCAGCTGACAGTGGAAACCAAAAGAAGATGTGTCAGCACCAAACTACTCAGGTTCCTACAAACACCTCATAGAAATCAAAAGCATTTGTGAGACTGCAGCATACGAGGCTGTGTAACTGCAACTGTGGATTCCTACAGAGGGCCCCGGTGTGCCAGTATTCTCTTGCCTGAGGGGGTTGGGGGAGAGCTTCCTTTTACAACTCTGAGAATCAGGTAAGTACGACTGAAGACTAGAGGTGCTGGGGTATCTGAAGCTTTTTTTAGAGGGACCTCCATCCTTCTAGATAGCTGTTCTCTTTATGGAGGGAACAGGACCCCCATGAATTGGGACTAGTAAGAAAGAGCTTCTAAGAGCACCGTGTCTGGAGGGACATGACAGACAACACTCACTGCCACTGACCTTGAGCTCCACAGCCAGACACTGGCCTCTCTCTCTGGGTGAGTAATCTCTGCCTCTCTGGCCTCCCTGTCCAGTCAGCTGGTTCAACTCTGCCTTGTCCCCTATCTCTGTCTTGTTTCTTTTCACTTTAAAAAAGCTATTTCTACTCTCTTGCTAAAATACTTATGGTCTTTAATTTTTTGCTCATTTTTAATAGTTTTCAAATGTCATTTTTATCCTTTCATATTTTAACTTGTTGGCCCTCTGGGTTACATTAAATCTTCTTTATTTTATCTCCCATGTTTATTGTAACTCTTAACTTTTTACCTTTGGAATATTTTCACATTTACATGAAATTATTGTTTTCTATCCTTATTCTCAACTTTTCAAACTCTACTTGCTACATATAACAAGTCTCTTTGTCTTTCTATTTTACTTTAATTTGTTATTATAACAGTTATGAGAAAGGTCACCAAGGAGGGAGCAGTAGCAGTAAGACCCACACCAAGGGGGGGACACTGGATCCCCCCCTTCCCCACAACTAACTTTCAACTCCACTTCTTCCTCACAGCACCCTCCACAAGCCTCATCTCCAGAAAGGTTTGGAGACCAAGGAATCAGATGCTGGTAATTTTCCCATCTCCTCTTAAAAGATGTGTCATCATGGGGCATGCTAGCACCCCTGGCAGGAAGCCTGTGGGTTCTGCCAAGTTCCTACTTTGTTCTTGCCTGGAGATTTTGCTGGGTCTCCTTGTTGGAAGAACGAAGACCAGAGAAATGTCTGCATGTTCCTGGACTTCCCTCCCCCAAGGGTGCCCAGTCAGAGTGTTTGTAATACCTATCTAGTCTCAGAAGGGAACCTAGTCCTCAGGATTTAAAAATATATATAAATCCTAATAGTTATGCTGTTCTTCAAACCCAATTATTCCTTCTGATTAAGGAATCCTGGAGTGTGTTTTTAGAGCAAATAATTCTTCTCAATATATGTTTTATAATGTAGATCATCATATATTAGATTTGTTTAGATGAAAAATGAAGGAATACTATTCACTACCCCTACAGTTTCTTTCCATTTACAGATCCTAGCCCCCATCTGTGCCAAGTCAACTCAGGAAGAATAGACTGGGCATGCTCACTTCAGCAGGTGAAGCTTCAGAGAGCATATTCTGTTTCTTTTCACCATAAAGTGTACAAAGACCTGCCTCAACATGGGGGACCTATCTAATTCTGGAGATAGAGATTGGGATACCCTCCTCTGCATAGATATTAGTCACATTCTTTAGTATCTGCTTTATTAGTAATAAAAATGATTTAATGGATCTCTATGTACTCTTCTTTGGTCTTTTCTCTTAGTTGGTTCAAAACTTGGGGAAGGGTCTCCCTGGTGGCTCAAGGGGTTGTCTCAGCACTGTGAAGCTGCAGCCACTACAGCATGAGGGTTCCATCCCCACACAGCCAGGGAGCTACCCACATGGTGCAGCAGACCTCTCCTGTCTCACCCCTCAGCAGTGTATTTCAGTCTGCCTGTTCTGCTCCCTGCTCTGTCTCTGGTGAATCCTCTCACCCTCCCCGCACCTCTGGCCTGTACCTCAGTTCTTGTATGTATAAATAAATAAATCTTTTTTAAAAAGGAAAGAAAGAACTTGGGGAATTAAAAGGGAATGTGATAAATTAGTTTCCTTTATAAGCAAATGAAAAGATTATTTATTCTCCCCCTCACACATTGACATAGTTCATTCATTTATTCATTCAACAAACATTTACTGGGCCCCCTATGGTGCAGACATAATGCTCGGCTGAGTATCCTGCGCATGACTGGCACTCTACAATCTCTGGTAAGCTGGCTTATTCTCACCTGACTTCCAGTGCTGAAAGCAAGAACGAAAAGCAAATCCTCATCACACGTGCTCTTGATGTAATGCTGGGTTCCAGTGGGGAAGAATACTACATCGCCAATGTGAATGTTAAACTCTATAGTACCCTGAGTAGTGGTGATGCCCACCTAAGGAAAGGAAAGAAGATAAAAAAACAAAACACTGTGTTGTAGTTGGCCGGATGAAAGCAGATCTTCATTTAAGGGTAATTATCAATTGTGAAGAACAGATGAGTAAGAGCACACAGTAATGTGTGCAGGGACTTCTTAGAACAGCTAATGAAAGACGGAGGCCATTTTTCATATAAAATCTCCTTAGTCTGAGACATAGCCCTTCCAGAATCAAAAGCGATCCTCTTTAAGCAAATGTCCCATAAAATTCATGAGCTTAATACTGCAGAACATCATTCAAAAAAAAGTCTCAATCACCTACTGAAGATTGTAAATTACATTCCTTAATTAGGCAGAAGATGAACAGTTCAGTCTTTTACTACCCTCATGCCCCCCTTTCCACTTGGCTGGGAAAATTCTGCCTGGGCGCTGTCTCCGAACAGTGTTCCTTAAGAGAGTTAGAGATGAAATGTGCACACAAATGCACAGAAAAACTCCAAAAATAAAATCTGATCCTTGAAATATAACTTGTGAAAGATTACTATGCCCTTTACTAATTTATTAAAGCCTCCTAAAAACATAAAACTCTAAAAACATAAAACTTTTGCTACAAAGCCACTTAAGAAATGAATTTCAGTCTGTTTTGATTCTTTCTGTCAAGACTGGAACAGGCAGAGAATAGAGAAGCCCATTTTACCTGTGTACCCCATCATAGATTTTCCCCAGGAAACCCTACAAAAGTCCAGAAGAACTACAGCCAAATCACTATGTCAGCAAGATATTCAGTTTGCTTTCCCTATGGTAACCATATAAATGATCATCTAAGATTCTCTAAGGCATCTAAGAGGTACTGGTAACAATTTCACCGAGAGGGCGAGTATACCTAAAGATGATCCTGGATAAATGGGGACATGTGGTCCCTTGTCCAGCCAGTCACTGAGCTACACTGTTGAGTGCTTTCACATTCTCCAAAGGACAGCACATTAAACCTTTGCATTATCTGCTAATACAAAATTCTGAAACTTAAGCAGGTGTTCTAGACCCTCCACTATAAATGATAACCTCTTTATCACTTATGAAATGCTCTTAGCCCTTCCCCAGGCTAGGCTCAAACTTGGCTGCTATCCGGTAGGGCCTGCATAATATCCTCTGTGGAAACTGTGCCCCAGAAAGCCGTTAGCACCATGTCTTTTTATAATACTAACACCTGAACCAAAACAAAGAAATAGCCCTCATTTGCTTCTTTTCTACATTAAAAAAAAAGTTCAAGAATCGTTATTCATAAAGAAATTACCTTTCCACATCCGCTTATGACATATCCCATTTCATTTGCATTAAAATGAAAATGTGGCTGTCGGAATCCATTGTTATAAATTCTGAGTGTACTCAAAGTGAGAGCATTCGGATGCTTGAAAAAGAAAAAGGAAAAGGAAATAAAAATTTTTAGCTAAATCCTACTCAATGATCTATGTAGTAATAATTATAACTAATATTTATGTAGCCCTCTCTGAGAACATGCAATCTTTTATGTCCTTTGCATTTATCATTTCACTAGTTCCTTATAACACTCTTATAAGGTTGGTGATATTATTCTCCCCATTTTACAGGTGATGAAAATAAAATCTAGTTGGTTGAGTAGCCATGTAACCTCAAGTTACATGGCTAAAAAGTAGCAGAACTGAGATTTGAATCAGGGAATTTAATGCCATTTATGTGATCTTAGACATTATGCAATACAGGCAGTGAGCATTTAAACGTGTCTAAAATCTCAAAAACATTGGTCTTTTCCTTAATGTAACCATCCCTATCAAGGAGTCGCCAAATCCACATTCAGGCCTTCATTAACATTGATCATATTGACCAATAATTGACTGGATTTTTAAGTTTCCTTTTGTTTAAAAACTGAACACAATCTAAATTTCTTTTTTCATCTTAGTGATTTTCTAAACATTTTCTCAAACAAAAGTTTAAAAAAAAAAGCTGAAAACAACCAAAAAAAGAAAAAAGAAAAAAAGAGATAATAAATTTTTCTTTTTCACTTACCTGACTCAGGAATTCACTAAAAATTTTTTCAGTGCTATTTAGTTCACTTTCATTTTTCCAATATTGTGCCTGTTGTATTATTCCTCCTGGAAATCGATATTCTTTTGAACCTGAATCAGACAAAGTTTTAAAAATAAATAAGATACAATATTTCAAAATGGCACTACAAAGAAGAGCCAAATGTAGTGCCAGTACAATACACAGCACTTCTAGAGTCACAGAAAATGTCTATGGTGAGAACTGAATACAGATCCCATATTCCCCTCAAGATATTGACAGGATATAGTCATGTACCATCCTACCTTCCAAATTCTTCTATGATTTCTCACACAGTTAGAAGAATAAGACTCCTTTACACAGACTTCAACTCAGAAGACCTGACCAGAAAACTTGAGAGTCATCCTCAACACCCCTCAGGTCAGTCAACGATCAAGCAGTCCTACTTCTTTAAATTCTCTCTGCTCTGTGACACTTCCTTCCTCTCACAATCATCAGAGTGTAGACACTCATCCCCTACTTGAGGGTCTGCAAGACCTCCCTCACTTGTCTCCCTGTCTGTCTTGGACCCATTCCTATACGTTCTCCACAATTCAGCCAAACCGGTCATTGCTTTAAATAACAAAACACGTTGTGTCCCTCCTCTGTTCAAAACCCCTTAAGTGCTGCTCCTTTCCATCAGGATACATACAGACTTGTGAGTAGGGCTTCTAAACCCTGCATGATTGGGCCCCCTCCTTTTTCATTAGCCTCTTTTCCCACAGTACACCTGCACCTTCCCAACACGTACCCCTCATACTTGGAAATCTTTTGCTGCATTCTCTTTTGCCTCTAGGCATTTTCTCACATTTCTTACTTGTGTTGAGAAATATGTTTTTTCAAACTTCTCTTTACTGTGATGTTGTATTAAAAAAACCATGTTACATCTCAATCTAATATATCTATAAAATTATATATATATATATATATATTCACTTAACTAATAAGGTTTCACAAAATAACATAACCATACCTTTAAGGTCAAAAAAGTATTTCCAGACAAGGTTGTCTGGTGACTGTACATAACTAGCATTCATAACTAGTTCTGCCAAGTTGGGAGGAAGGCTGATATCCTGTTCTTCTTCTTGCTTCCGGAAACTTCTAATGAAATTAATTCCACCTTCAGGCTGAAACACATAAGAAACCACCTATAATATCTGTGAAACATTCTCCAAGGTTTTAGTATCTGCAATAGTTTGGTAACATAAAGGTGGGTAGCTGAGGATAGAGTAGCATTGGTACCAGTGTGGTTTTCGGTGGGCTGTCAAAAGAGCTGACTTTATTAGTCTAAGACTTATAACAATTTTTTTGAATCCCTATATTTTGATTTTAAATATTCTGACATTTTATGGCCAATAGAAATGGCTACAAAATAGACACTGATCCCCAGATTTACCAGGACTTTCCCTAATGACTCATTGCTTCTACTTCTCCTTCTAGCATTAATTAGACCAGATATGCTACACACACAAAAAAAAATCTCAAAATCTTAATTAGGCTGATTTATAAACTTATTATGGAATCCCTTCCGGTTTCCAATCCTGGGTCATTACCAAGTCTTCTGACCACTCATGTGCATTGTCATTGTCTATCTCTGACCCTCTACACCCAGCATCATCAGCAATCCCTCTGGTGATCATAAAAATTCTCGAGAGTTCAAAAGCAGCTATTCTTGAGGAAAATTGTAGGGCCCTCTGCTTTTGATTAAGAAAACACAACTACATTATCTGTAGCAAACTTTTCCCTATGAATTTGTTAGTTCAGAGATGTAAATAATAGAAATTTTTATTAACTACATCATAATCTTTCTGCCAATTCATTATGCTTTTCCTTAGTAGTCCTTCATAAAGGAAAATAAGGAGCAGTTCAATTTCAACCAATTTCAAGCATTTGCATTTCATGTCTTTGGTAGGAACACAGGGTATGTTCTTGAGTTCATTATACATGAACTCAACATAATATAGGAACATGTTACCATTTTGACTGTTGCCCTAGTAACATGAATACTCAGGATCCCTTTGGGCCTACATAAGACATACTCTTACAGAGGATCTGCTTTCAGCAGTGGTTACAGACCTTAAGTGACCTGGAAGCAATGTCTTCAGGTGTAGAAAAAAATACATCATCAACATCTAGCGTCTGAAGTTCATCATGTGTGGAAAAGAAGAGCAGGAAAAAGCAGTCTTCATTCCCCACATTCTTTATCCAGTGCAATGTATTTCTAGGGAAGAAGATCACTTGTCCAGCTGTAACATTGTATGTGGTAGCTACACCATCTTCGTCAATCACTCCCACCCATGCTGTCCCCTGAAACATAAACAGAAAAGCACACCCATGTCACTGTAGAGCAGTGTCTCCAACATTTCCATTATCTCCCCACCCTATGAAATGTTGATACTGGAGATGTACTCTCCATACTCTATGTACGTAGCTGCTCATGTACTATACACATATCTACGCTTGAATCATAAAGAGTAAAATTTGTAGACCCCGCAAGAACCATTTTTTGCCTTTGGAGGCAAAATTACTCCTATTACCTCCACTGGTAATATAGAGTTCTGCATTTTTGTCTTATAATTGAAAAGCAGGCACATATGTGTGTTCATAAGTGGCCACACAGACACACGTGACTATGCACACAATGTCTATGTGTGTATATATACAGATGTGTATGTATTTTCCAGATAAGAAATGGTTTGCATACGATTTAATAATAATGTTAATATGCCTAGTGCTTTTACCCTGTGCTCAGATATTCTTCTAAGCATTTTATGATTTAGCTCAATTATTCCTCACAATAAACTTCTGAAGCAAGTACTGTTCTTTTCATCAAATTATAGGTGAGAAAACTGAATGCTCATTAATGGCAAAGGGAGGATCTGGACTTGAGCAGCCCAACTCCAAAGTCTACCCCTTTTTTTAAATGAGGGTCAGATCCCTATGGTGAGATCTATCCTCTGAACAAATTTTTAAGAGTACAGTACAGTATGTTGTTGAGTATAGGCACACTATGGTATAGCTGACCTCTAAGACTTAATTATCCAGTCAAATTACCTAGTCAAAATTAGTCAAATTATGTAGAAGCAGAGAGAAAGAATGGTTGTTTCCAGGGACTGGGAGGAAGTTCAGTATTTTTAACCCACACTGTAACATATTTGAATCTGTTTATATAGAATTGTATTATTTCTTTCATTCCCTAGTCTGTTCCTCAGTATTACCCTGTGAATAGGTAGAGAAGACACCAATCTTTGTTTTACCAGCAACTTTGAGTTACACAGCAGAGCATCTGCAGGGAGCGGGTGGGGGGGGGGGTGTGCAGCAAATGAAGTCTTTGTTGTGTGTACACAGACCCATACAACTTGAATCTAGAAGGATATTAAAGATGCAGGGGAGGGCCTCCCTGGTGGTACAAGTGGTTAAGCACAGCACTATGAAGCTGTCTGCAGCCTCTGCAGCATGAGTTCAATCCCTGGCCATCCAGGGTGCTACCCACATGGCACAGCAGACCTTTCTTGTCTCACCCACTGCTCCCCTCAGCAGTGTATTTCAGTCAGTCTGCCTGTTCTGTTCCCCACTCTATCTCTGGTGAATCCTCTCACACACCACCCCTCACCCCCTGCACCTCTGGCCCATACCCCAGTTCTTGTATGCATAAATAAATAAATCTTTTTAAAAATGATGCAGGGGAAATGCAAACCTCTAAAGAACATTCTTGAAACCCATATGCAGGGAACCACAGAAATGTGTATCTGCTCACATCAGGGTGCCATCTACTCCAGCCACAGAGCAGAGTGGCCAAGGGACACTCACTGAGGGGCCACACATGCAGGTCCCCCTGGCTGCCCTGCTTCTCGAAGAGCCTCTTTACCCAAGGCCTCCATGAAGATACTGCAAAAGTAATGTCCATGTCCTTCACGTCCGACTGTGACCATGAATGATCCTAAAATGTTCCTGGAATCTAGGGACTGTCCAAGTCTTGATTTAGAAGCTTAGGTTATAAACTCTCTCTGGACTTCTAGAAGAGCTTCCCCAGGTGGAACTGGATGCCAGGCCTGTTATCCAGTGGAACATGCTACAGAATAATTTCCCTCACCTGAAATTCCCTTCCCCACCCCACCCCCCGCAGAAGTACCCCTTAAGCAAAGTCCACTTAACTGCCTTTCCTCCTCTTATCACTGCCATTATTTACCCAGGGCCATGAGAACTGATTTTTGAGAGCGTATCCTCTTTTATATATGTTGTATATGCAAAAAAAGAGAAATCAGAAAACATGGACTTTGTGCCAGTGCAGCTGTCCTTTATCTTTAGGAAGATCACTTAATCTTTCTGAGTTTTTTTTCCTTCCTGAGAAATAAAGTTTTGGTCTTATCATAGATGAAACTCTAATCTCCCCTGTTATAAATTCTAAAATTGAAAGAACTGTTCAAGTACTACAAAAGAGTTTTATGAACAGTAATATACAAATGTGACATAAAATTGGCTCATCTATTTGCAAGATCACCAGGTTATGACCAAATTTTGAGGGCCCAGTCACTCCTGCTTGCTCGATGTCTGGAATACAGAAGGCAACTAATAAATTCTTTTCAGAACTAATGAATTATTTGAAATTCAAATAAGTACTCTCATTTCACCTCATCTCTCTTTCAGTCTCATTTGATTTCCAGAAAGTTCTGATGGGTGTGACCCACAAAGGAGCATCCGATTATCTTAACCTTAGGGACTCCAAGCTGAAAATCAACAAACTAGTTGCTGCTTTTTTTTTCCTTAAAGGAAAGCTGCCACCTGTTAGATCATTAGATCAGAGCTACTGGTTTTAGTTTGGCTCAAGGGATGAAACAGTGATCTTATTTTAGCAATAGTGTATGAAAAATGATTTCACACTGAAGAAAGAAGTTCAAAGTGAGGCCAAGAATAATGAAAACAAACAGATTAATGCTTTAAGACACAGCTACCTGATCTAATTGAATACAAAACCAAAGTCTTGGATGTTCTGTATCACTCAGTACGTTTTGCAATAACTAAAATAACAGCCTAAAGACACACAGTATAAATGTTTAAGTGCAGAATGCAGGCAGACTGGTTATACCTGTGCTAGATAGCCGTGTTCATTAGCATTGAAGTGCCAGTGAGGGGCCCTGAGGCCCTTGCTTTTTATTCTCAGGGTCCCCAGAGTCAATTGTGCTCTCAGACTGTTCAAGCTGGTGCCAAAGGCTTCCTCTTCTGCATTATGATAGTCCTTGACATTGCTCCTGTACCGAGCCCACTGGATTGCACCACCAGGAAACTCAAACACCTGAAAAGCCAAAAAGCAAGCAAGCATCAGCA
The DNA here is from genome assembly GCF_964194135.1 of Talpa europaea. Classification (NCBI taxonomy): domain Eukaryota; kingdom Metazoa; phylum Chordata; class Mammalia; order Eulipotyphla; family Talpidae; genus Talpa; species Talpa europaea. Next base: position 85,145,644 of record NC_140080.1, on the reverse strand, counting down.
TGGAGGTCACCCCCACCATGGTCCAAAGAGTGAGGGAAGCCAAATGGAAAAGGCCGGCGTGTTGAGTTGAATACTGGAGCCCCCCAAAAGAAAGAGGAAGCAAAGTCTACAAGACTCCAGGTATAACAACAGTGGTAGCTGCGGTGCTATCAGTAAAGTGCCCATTAAACATCAAAAATTAAAACAAAAAAACCTGACTCCTATCTGGGCAAGAGAACAGAGGGATTTCCTTGTGCCCCTCTGCAATTCTCCCCTCCAGCCAGACATAGAACTATCTACTAATGAAAATTGCTGCCTTAGGCCAAAAGCAACCCTACTTCCCCTGCCTTTCCCTCTCACATCCCTTCCTCCAGATGGTCCACAGCTGCCTCCTTCCAATGCAGAGAGAACAAAGCTTAATAAACATGCAATGGAAACTTTGTTTCACTGAAGTTTAGAATAAATGATTCTTTTTCCTAGTTTGTGTGTCATACCTTGGATTTAGGTAAATGATTAAGAAACTTGAATTTTGGATCCACATCTTTCTGGACCATAGGAGTCTCTGTTTGCAGGGACTGCGCTTCAGGTGGTAAATAGAACCGAGAGTTGCTTATGTAAACCAAGCAGTTCGTCAGGACTCCTATAGCAGTGGTGATGGTACAAGCCAAGAGACACACAAGGAAGATGTTCATCAATGACCATGGCCTCTTCTTTTCCTAAGAGAAACGATGAAGCTATTATTCTCTACTCTTGATGCATTAGAAATATTGCCTCTGGGCCTCCCCGGTGGTGCAGCGGTTGAGCGCTGGGCTGCGAAGCTGCCCGCAGCCTCTGCAGCGCCGGTTCGATCCCCGGCTGCCAGCGAGGGTCCCACATGGCGCGCAGACCTCTCCTGCCACCCGCTGCTCCCCTCAGCAGTGTACTTTGTCAGTCTGCCTGCTCTGCTCCCCGCTCTGGCTCTGGTGAATTCTCTCATCCTCCCGCGCTTCAGACTGTACCCAGTGCTTGTATAAATAAATAAATCTTAAAAATTAATTAATTAAATAAATAAATAAGTAAAAGCAACATTAAAAAAAAAGTAATATTGCCTCCTTTCTCAATTTGGTTTATTTTCTCTTTTGCTTAAAAAAATGCATTGTGGGATAAATAGACTCGCAGTAAAATAAAACATATTCAAATATAAGTATAAACATCCCCCCCAAGTATCTGCTGACACCCAACTAAACAAGGATAAAAATAAACATATGAGGAGCTGGGGTACAGAATAAGTAACCAGAAAATTAAGTAACCAGTAAGGTTTGTACAGAAGATTCATTCCAATTCAATCAATTAGCCCGTATTCACCAATTTATTCACCTGAAACTTAAGGAGGTTATGAAGAGTAGTTTTTGAGAAACTTTTCGTTACAAAATGTGCACATGCTTTTACAAGGTCAGACATATGCATGGAGTAATGCATCAGTAAGAAGTGGCCTGAGAGGTCTCTCTCTCTTGTTCCCTGCCCTCCTTCATTTCAGCGGTTTCATTAAACTCCCCTCCTTCTGTGCATTACCCACATGAGCTAATAATCCATCTTCCAAATCTAAGCACAATATTTCCATGTATTTCCATGCTACTATTTTCTGGTTTCCTATCACAAATTCTAGGAAAAGCAAAATGACTCCAGTTCATGTGGACACCACCTTAAGTCCATGACTGATATTTGTCCTAGTCTGGGAAGAAAATCAAACTCCCCATCATTTTTTTGCATCTAGTTTAACCTGCACCTGTGACGCATTCCCAGACTTAATCATCTTAGTAGGACCAAGATGCACATGTCACATCCACTGGACACTTGGCGTCCGTAGTTTTACAAGCTTTTACTCTTTTGTTAAAAAATAAGCCTCCATGGTATATAAGAAAACCGCTGTCTCGGTGGGAGGCGTGCATCACATCTCAATTATACAGCAGCTCTGGCTCCCAGGACCCCTATATGTAAGCTGTGCTTAACCAGCTTTAAGTGTGATTAATAGACAAGCCTGCTTCTTGGATTCAGATTATCTTGTCAATTGGGGGGTACCTATTCATTCCCACAGGTGCATGCAAATATATGTTTAAAACAACAGCATTATTTCTGTGAGTTACAGTGCACATAACTGAAAGCTGCCAAGAGAATACACACACTGACCTTTGGGAAGACCAGTTTACCTTCATTCCTCTGACCGCTTAAAGGTCATTTATAAGCATTGATGTCAAAATCTCCCATCCCACTGTCCTCTGAGTTTTTGGCCCTTCTCTCTGAGCAGGCATATCTCTAATCACTAACAACTCTAATATACACATTTTAGTACTTTAACATTCTTAAATGGTACATTTTCTATAGCAAAAGCATTTATCAACATTTTCAGTTTACCATTGTAGAGGGATTAGAATAACAACAAATAATGCATTGATCTGAAGAACAACAATTACAGAGAGTTTGCATCAAGGAGTTAACGGAGGTATGAGTTGAGAGTTCATGAGAAACAAGGCAAATCAGGAAATAGCAAGAGCAGAGGATGCTGCCTTTCTGAAGAGGGTCACTCAAGGCGAGCTGTCTATAGATTTTTTTCCCCTAAATTCTGCATAAAGGATTTGTGATGTAATTCCCATCTCAAGGTGCTCAAACTCGAGATGTAAACCCCCATCTTACCGTCCCAGAGGTGGTGTTCATCTTCCCCACAGATGACAAAACCTTCCCCGTGGCATCTTCATGCATTTCAAATGCTAAGTTGTCCATTGGCAAAAAGGACAAGCAATTTACTAAGAAAGAAAAGGGTAAGAAGAGCTTATGGCTTTACAAAGTGGAGCTCCCTAAGGAGGAGAGAATGATAACTCTGAAGTAAGGCAGCTCTTATATATATAGCTGAAAGTTAAGGAAATGGACGGACGCTATCTCTTGAACCATTATCTTGATTTACAAAAAAAATCCCTAGGCAGAATTGCCAAAGTAGAGAGCAATAAAACAACAACTCAACTATTTGCTCATTGATGATGCACAAACTGATAAAAACAAGAACAGTTAACATTTCCTTCTTTCACTGTGTCCCAGACTCTGTGCTGTGACGTCAGTGTTGATGAATGTCATTTTGGTGATCAAAGGAAGAAGGGCAAATTAGTCTTCCCAAAGAGTAGGATATATATTCTCTTGTATGACTCAGTTATGTGGATTGTAACTTAGCATACATTTGTGTGTGGCTATGTGAACCAATTAAGTTCCCCCAAACTGATAACTATAGAACCTGGTGGATCTTTGTGCTTTACACCTATTAGGTGATTTAATTCTCATCCTATCCATTACCATGTTTACTCTTATTTTGCAAATCTAGACTGCCCCAAATCACACAGCAAGTTTTAGTGTTAGAGCAAAACACACTTTATCAAAATATTCTTCCATGACATTGGTTCAATTGTATGGGGAATATAACCAAAATGAAAATGCATACATTGTACAATGATGAAAAATGATGTAAGAATTATATAAAATAAAATATTAAAAAAAGTTTAATTGTGGGTGCTTTAGTTTACTTTGGTCTTTTTTTACCCAAATTAGTCCTGCTGCTAATTTTCCTATGTGGCTTATTGAATAATATTATTAGCTAAAAGTTAAATTTTCATTTAAAATTATTTTGCATCATCTTTCTGAGCGATGAGTGGTGGCCTCAGTAATCCAGAAATGACTATTATAACCCACAAAGCAGTCAACAATCCTTCTTCCTTCCTATATTCCTTCACTGTAGATAGATCCTTTGCTATACAGCACTCCAAAGATCAAGACAGCCAAAGATTAGATCATCTTTGAGTAGATCATAATCTTGTAGGAGAAACCCAAAAGCAAGCCAATGATAACTAAAAAATATGTGGTTATGGGGTTCCTCGGTGGCGCAGGGGTTGAAGTCTCAGCACATCAAGCTATTGCCAGCCACTTCAGCATGAGTTTGATCCCCAGCCAGGGAGTTGACTCCAGCCAGGGAACTACCCACATGGCACAGCAAACTTCTTCTGTCTTACCTGCTGCTCTACTCAGCAGTGTATTTCATTAGATCCACCTGTTCTGCTCCCCACTCTGTCTCTGGTGAATCATCTCACCTCTGAACTACACCCCAGTTCTTATATGCATAAATAAATAAAAATAAATCTTTTTTAAAATATGCAGTTATAACAGAAATACATACAAAATCCTATGAGGATAGAGTAAAATCCTATTAGTTAAATCCTTAGTAAAATCCTATTAGTTAGGAAGAAAAGGCAAGGCTTCCCTGAAACCATCATTTTTTTTGTTCAGCCTTTGAGAGCTTAACAGACTCAGTGTAGATGCACTTAATCAGTTACATTCCTTTTTATATTTCTGGGTGTCTGTAAGCAGCTCTGGACCCTTTCTGGATCAGACAGCTCAGGCTCTGACAAGGCTGCTGGTTAGATTAAGCTCAGGAGATGGAAAGTAGATTGCGTGGTTTTTCCTAGTAGATGTCATCAAAGCGAAGATGCACATCTATGCATCATACTGATCTAGCCTCCCCCCACAATGGCTGGGAATTATAAGTGTATGACATAAATTTTGAGATGACAAACTATTTTTAAAAAATTATCTGTGGGGACAATACAGAGATTTTCTCATCTAGGGTACCATAAAACATATTCTTCCAGTTTATTTTTCCTTGTGTGTTTGTTGGCTGGAATTAATTCTATGTTTTAGCTAAGCTAGGACTTTAAGAGGTTCTTAAAGAAGGGCTAGGAGCATACTCATAATAAATTTGGCAAGTACCAATAGCTTGCGATTATAATATCTAGGATCAACTGAAGGATCAACTGAATGTATATATTAAGATATAAGTCTTCATTAGGTGAAGTGAGTTTATTTTTCTGGAGCACAGCCAATTATAAAAGAATATTGGTTTCCTTAGAAAAATTAAGCTGAAGCATCAACTGAATATATATATATAAAGATATATAACTCTTCATTTAGTGATATGAGTTCATTTTTCTGGAACACAGCCAGTTACAAAAGAATATTGTTTTTCTTAGAAAAACTACACTGAAGGATCAGCTAAAGGAAATATATATGTGTATATATGTATATATATATACACATATATATATAAAGATATATAACTCTTCATTAAGTGATGTGAGTTTATTTTTCCAGAACACAGCCAGTTACAAAAGAATATTGTTTTCCTTAGAAAAATTGAGCTAACTAGAGCCTTCCTTTATGCTATGCTGGTATTGGGGGAAAGACAGTGCTTCCATAAATTCAAGGAAGAAAATTTCCCCAGCATTCCCCTTCTCTAAGTTATATGTCTTCTATAATCATTCAGGAGTAAAAAACTGATAAGACAAAGTTAGCAATTCCTTCTCATTATTTCCTTTGAAACATCTGCCAGTAACGTGATTGTTCAATGCTCTCATTATGCAAATATTTCTTATCTATTACTCAACTTTCAGATGACCGTAAAAAACAGAGATAGGAGAATGACTATATACCAGGCTCTGGAGTGAGTTACCAAAATCATAAAAGACAGAGACCCTTACCTAAAATAGTCTACAGTGTAACAATTCATTCCAACTATGAGCAGATAAACAAAGAAAATTAAACAGGAAAAATATATTTTATGGTACCCTGATAACAAGATGAGGAGAAAAACTGTAACACTATAGGTGTGATGTGGATGAAGGATTCTAAAATAAGTGTCAGAGAACACTGGGAAGGAGCCCAGAACTTGTGAAGTTATGAACATAGTAATGCCCTGGTCGTTCAGCTCTAAATAGTAATATGATCTTGGACTAGTTCTTTAAATTTACTAAGTCATTCTCCTGACATACATAAAATTAAGGTTAGATTAAATAACTTGAAGACCATCTAGTTCTATCCACTTGAATTGGGGATAAAATTATTTGAGAAATGACATTAAACTGCTAGCTTGCCAATACTCCCATTTTTTCAAGATTCCATTAACATAATAATTCAAGATATTCAATAGTCCAGCTATTTGTTGCCTAAAACTAGAGCTTCATGGGTAATTTATATTGCCAAGCCAAACAGCATATTAGAGAAGAGTAACCTCAGGTCCCTGTGTAACCACATAAACAATAAAATTAGCTGAGACCAGAAAACATATTTATTCTACAAATATTGATTGAATGTCTGCTGTGTGCCAGGCACTGTCCTAAGCACTGTGCTCCATAAGGAAACAAAATAGACAAAAATTCCCTGCCTAAGTGCAGTTTAAATTGTAGATTCAGATACACAGACAAATAAAACGTGGTGACTTACAGACCATTCTAGAACATGGTAAGTGTTACAGGAAAAACAAAACAAAGCCAGGGGAGGTAGGAGTGTGTGGTGTGGGAGGGAGCAACCTTATTAGGGTGACTAGGATAGTGCTTCTGTGGAGTTCAAATTGCCTATTGTGCCAAAAAGGATTAGTTTTCAAGAATGTCAAAACAAAGAGGTTTTCACAGATTGCCCAAATCAGACTGATAATTTGAGCTTCAAATAAGAGTTTCATTGTGGTAAATTGGAATATACTAAACCCGCGAAAGATTCTATGCTCATAATGATAACCAAAGGATGAAAAGCAATATAAAGTATTGATAAAGGTAGTTGTAACACAAAAGATAAATATTATCAAATATGCTCTACATTTTAACAGAAGAGTATTAATATATAGAAATTTTGTTTATTCTATTAATGATATGTTTGTAAGTGACATGTATTTATATTATACATATTGGAAATATATAAAAGACATCATCATAAAAGCAGGGAAGGAACTAGTAAGTGCAACTGAGTAATGGTGGGGATCGCATATAGTCCGCCCCAACCAGGAAGGACTGAGAAGCACCAAAGTTCACATTGGAAGCAATTGCCACCTGTGACACATGCAATTACCAAGTCAAAGAAGGGTTCACCTGTGTGTTCCAAAGTGATATGCCGGAGTCCAGCTCCTGTGCACAGGGTTAGAGAGGAATCCGATTGAAGCGTGAAAACAAAGAAATGACAGGCACAATATAGAGTTCGAGAGAAGTGGGGCCCAGGGGACACAAGGCCTCTCATTTGTGCTCAAGCATCCCGAGTGTTGATGCAACTCGTTTTTATTGATACAAGGAGCCCCTCCACCACCCCCGCCCACCTCAGGTTAGTTACTAGACAATGAAGTATTTTCTTAGCATTTGGCCTTGTCTGGGCACACATTTGCCACCAAGATTTTGTGCCATCAGGTCATTTTGTTGTTGTTGTTGTTGTTTTAATTTAGTTTGTCCCCTAGACATAGCTTCACAGACACCAGAAGGAACACGGGCCTGTCCTCCAACCCGAGCGGATCAGTTTTTTAGCCATGACCTTGAATGTTTTTTGTCTCAGCACTGCATGCCTTAGGGGTTTCCCACAGTGATAGATTAGCGAAATTTCTAAAGAGAAGGAGTAATGACACACCCAATCTTCATATCCTAGGAGAATATTTAGATGGTCCTGCTGATTATAATGAAATTCTTTGATGAAAGGCTACAATTTAATACCAACACACCAGGTCAATAAAATATGACAATGCTGGTTAACGGAAATGTAAATATTAAATCACTTTTGGGACAAACACCAAATTTCAAAAGTTAAAATCTGTATGAAAGGTAAATATGTAAGTCTCGTGATATAACAGGTAAAACTCCTAACGTAACTGTTAAAGAAAATGGGGAGGAGAACTCAAGTTAATGTTCCTTTAATCAGGTCCAATATCTCAACCAATAATTAACTGTACTCAATTATTTCATGTGATAAAATTAAGAAAACCCTGGGCAATAATAAAAATGTTGTAATAACCCTAGGAAGCTATCAAAAAGCATATATAACAATAACCCTTGGGAAATACAGGCTCTAACATAGAAATAATGAATTAAAGCCATGGTGTTGATGTTTTAGGTTTAGTCATAGTTCTAGAAATTTTTGTAAGTCATTATATTCATGTATATTTTATCTGTTTTTTAATAAGGCCAAGATAATCCACTAGTTTGAAACTGCCATTTAAATAACTTCAAGGAATTTTATCAGTTAATTTATAATCACTGTTTAAAAGTTTGGGATAGTTAGGCTTTAAAATTTTATGTTTACTAATTGACCATTCGTTGTTTTTTTTTTTTTTTTTTTTTTTTTAAAGCAAATGTTTTTTTGTTTTTTTTTTTTATAGAGGCATGTTTTTTTTTTTTTTTAATTTTATTTGTTTGTTTTTTGTTTATACAAGCACTGGGTACAGTCAGAAGAACGGGAGGGTGAGAGAACTCACCAGAGCCAGAGCGGGGAGCAGAGCAGGCAGAAGGACCGAAGGACACTGCTGAGGGGAGCAGCGGGCGGCAGGAGAGGTCTGCGCGCGATGCGGGACCCTCCTCCGGTGGCCGGGGAGCAGCCGGGGATCGAACCGGCGCCCAGAGGCCACGGGCAGCCTCGCAACCCAGCGCTCAACCGCTGCGCCACCGGGAAGGCCCGACCATTCGTTGTTGATGCTGTTTGTTTCCATGTTCAGAAGTCTCCAAGAAAAAGGATCTATCAAATATTTTCTGCCAAGCACCTGGTAAATATGTGTAAGTTTTAAACATGTGTTTCACAAGATTTGTAAATTTGTACAACTCAACTTTTTTTTTGCATCACTCATTTTTTTACTAAGTTGTAACACCTTCTTAGCATATTCCCCTTCATGAACCGATCAATTTTTCTTAGCTTCTTTGATATATTTCTCCTTAAGTTGCAACATGCAGACTCTCCACAGGGGCCAGTTCTTTTATTACTCTAAACGTGGCATAAAAAGTAGTATCAGTAACATCTTTTGGGCTCATCAAGAGTCATGAGAATTCATTGAGATAATTTGCACTGATTTTTAATTGACTTGATATTTCTTCCATATCATCAACTATTCTCTGCAAAAGGCTAACAATCTTAAGTTTATTTTCTATGGACACATTCCTACAGTGCTACAGTTAATCACAAGTTAATTAACCCACTATTTGCAAACAGTTTTTCTTATTTGGCTAATAAATAACCCATTCAAATTTACTGTGGTTTCAGGCTGTTTTATTTTTATGAAGAAATTCTGCTGTGATGATTTACAGTTTCTTTCTAAATTAATTGTGGCTTTTCTGAGTTGGAAATATTGTGATCAGTGCTTAGTGTAACAGTGTTAGATTGCATTCTTTTATTTTTGTCATGAAATATTAGCCATCTTATCAATTGTATTCAATCATCTTTTAAAAGTAAAAATTCTTAGTTTGTGGACTATCCAGAAACCAGCAGCAGGTCAGACTTGACCTGTAGGTCATAGTTTATCACATTTCTCCAGATCATTCTCTCCACCCCCAAACTTACAACCCAAGATCATTCAGGAAAGTGTACATTGAGAATCAGTTAATCACCATTTGTTGTCTTCTCTTCCAGGTAGGGTGGATCCTGCTTTATTAAAAGGATTACTATATTTACTAGACTGTTTATAATCTAGTTCCAGCAGAATCAGAGGTTGCTTTTAGTTACATCAATAATTCTTGAGATACCTCTTAGTCTATATATGCACCTCTTATTTCAACTCCATCAACATTAAGAGCACGCCTATTTTGGCCCCTTATGAGGGCAGAATGTTTGGACAAGATCCTCTTCAAATTAGTAAGCTAAAGCCCTAGTTTGTCCTCCTTGACAAGTGAGGCCTTCCAATAACCACAAAGGCTCATGCTACACAGTTGATGCTGAGAGTTTGAACATTTTCATTTTATGCTGACATGAGATCATAGGGAATGTTACAAAAAAATATGTGCTTATGACATCTAAAAATTTCTAGAACCTGTAACTGTACAAAAGGAACTTTAGCTCTGTTTTACAATTCAGGATCCTACAGAGATGACTCAAAAGGGCAACCCTTTTTCTGTCCCCACTGGGCATTAGAGAGCCCCCAATATTGCACTCATCTGGCAGATCCTCCACTCTACTCCTCATCCATTCTCCATTCTTTACCTTTCATGTTTGGGGGCTCTCCTTTGTGGCAACAGCTAAGTAGACATGACACAGTAGCTGGGTTCCTGATATTGACATCCACTGTATGCAATAAATATGACATGGAGACTTAAATTGTGGGTATTTACCAGCTCCTGTCTTTGTAGGCATGGTCACTAGGAAGAAATCTGAGGGTCCTGCTAATCCATGAAAAAAAATCATCTAAAGAGGATTTTAGTTCAAAACACTGATGTCAGTTTGCATTTCACGTTTTGTTGCATTATCTGCCTTTCCTTTTCCCTTGCCTTACATCTTCTCTTTTCTCTGACATAAATAATAAGAGAAGTTGAGGATGTTGTAGCTTCCCAGATAAACTTGTTAGTCTATCGGATAAGCTTGCTTTAATCATATATGAAGGAAGGGGCAGCAATGAGTAGTTGTAATGAGGGTACTTCTCTTGAAACTTCTATCTCGCCAGGTCAAGACTATGCTTTTCTGAAGACCTCACATACTCTTTCAAGAGCTACACCTTTATAATTGCAAAAGCACGGGCCAAGGCTCAAACTCCCTCAGGGAGGGTGACAAGGAAAAGCCCCAACATGTGCTAGTGCGTTAGAGGTCTCACAGGGACTGTGGGGCTGAAGCGTGCTCAAGGGAGAGAATTAAGGTCTCAAGTACAATGTCTTAAGTCTAAACAGTATATACCTGGTTTACAGAACGGAAAAAAGATGTTTCTCCAATCTCAAAAGTTATACCTTGATGTGCAAAGGGAGATGAAGAAAAAGGATGAGCATTTCTTAACATATTCCAACAGTCTTCAAGAGCTGTAACTGGAGAATGAATGCCAGGGACTGAGCTCAAAACCAAGATTAAAAGGTGTGGACTAATCCTGCAGTTTCTTAATCTTGTAACTGTCTTAACAGACAGTGCCCTCTTGTGGGAAAAATTTTATAAACAGTCCTTACTAACGCTGACTTGTAACTCCACAAAATATTCAGAGGCAGCTAAGTGGCACAAATTATAATCAGTTGAAATTTTGAATACAAGAATTGACGTAGGGCCTCCCTGATGGCGCAAGGGGTTAAGCATCACACTACAAAGCAATCTGCAGCCTCTGTAGCATGAGTTCGATCCCGGCCAGCCAGGGAGCAACCCACATGGCGCAGCAGACCTCTCCTGACTCACCTGCTGCTCCCCTCAGCAGTGTATTTCAGTCAGTCTGCCTGTTCTGTTTCCCACTGTCTCTGGTGAATCCTCTCACCCTCCCGTGCATCTGGCCTGTACCCTGATTCTTGTATAAATAAATAAATCTTTAAAAATATATATATGTACTGATATAATTGTATTGACCAGTAATATCTAACTCTGGGTACTTATTGTGAGGAACTGTGCTAAATAAATACTTTAACTTACTTAGTCATTACGACTATGTGAGACAGTTACTATTACCTGTTTATAAATGGAAACTTAAAAGATTCAATTTCCCAGAGTACTCCCAACTAACAGGGGAAGATGGTATTTAAATGTTAGACTCTCTTAAGAAACCTGATTTAAAAAACCACACACATAAAGAACAAGAATAGCAAAAATTTGGGAAACATTTCCTACACTTTGCTCTTTTTTAAGACTATTGATTCTGCTTTAACTTTTTTTTTTTTAAGATTTAATTTATGCACACAAAAGCTGGGATACAGACCAGAGATAGAGTAGGGAGCAAAACAGGCAGACTAACTGAAATACACTGCTGAGGGGAGCAGCGGGTGAGACAGGAGAGGTCTGCTTAGCCATGTGGGTTCCTCCTTGGCCGACCAGGATCAAACCCGTGCTGCGAAGGCTAGGACTGCTTCATAGTGCGGTGCTTAACCCCTTGGACCACCAGGGAGGCCCCTCTGCTTTCACTTCTAATAAAATGTTACCACATAGCTGGTTTTAAACTGTTAGGAACATCACATTTACTCTGAAAGAGGAGCCACTGGAAATTTTGATAAGAGATGCAACATCATCAGTTATGCTTTTAAAAGACAATTCTTGCTAGTGTGGTCAGAATGGGGAGGCACAAGGGTAGAAGCCAGCCTAGATCTTATTCCTATGTACTTCTCCCAACCAGATTTATTAACCAAGCATAATTTATCTCATTTAATCATTGAAACAGTACTGCAATGTAGCTGTGGTACAGCTAATAAACCAGTGGTACAGCTAATAAATGTTGGGATCAAAATCCAAATCTGATAGTGAAGCACAGGTTTCTTCTTAGTACAAAAGACAACATACTGAGTCAATAAATTATCAGACTTTTCTACTAGTCTATGCACGTATTACCCTCTGCCCGGCATGCTCTTCCAGCCACTCTCTTTGTTGGCAAACTAAATCGACTCAAGTATTCCCAGTGAACAGCTGCAGTTTTCCAGCACCTTGAAGGGCGGCTCCCTACTTGCCTCAAGTGACTAAGACCAACTCTGGTGTGAGCAAACCAGTAATCATCCCTGATTTTTCCCAGGCCACTTTACTGCTCCGTTTTCTGTCCTTGATAGCGGTTGCTCCATCTTCATTTCCCTGAAAACAATACTTACTGGTTGCAAAGTAACTGTGTCCACTTAGATTATTTCTAATATTCAGTTCCTTATGATAATCATTCCCTCTTATTTCTCATCAGCTCTCCCAGCCCTACATGACTCAGTCCTCCACACACCTCCATGCACATCTCACTCAGTAACAGGAGCCAAATAAATGGCAGTTGATGGAATATTTGTAAAAGAATCAAAGGCAGACTGCCATTGTACTCCAAGTATCTTGGGTGTCTGGACAACATTTTTTAAAAAATGAGGTGATTGATATGTTAACTAGATGGGGGGAAAATCCCTTCACAATGTGCATATATATCAAATCATCATGATGTACACTTGAAATATTTTATAATTTTGCCAATTATATCTCATTAAAAGGGGAAAAAAAGCTACAGGTGGCAGTGAGAAAAAATTAAGTAGATGGATTGTAATCATCTCATTATATATCAAATCATTGTTAATGCATCTAAAATTACTATGTCACTTGTCAATTTTTTTTTCTGTTAAGCAGAGTTCTGGATTATTTGTAAAATACAGATATTTAAAGAAACTAGACAACAATCATAAAAGTGAACAATAATGAAGAAACTCTATCCAAAGAAATCACTTAGAAACTAGAAACAGTCAGAAAGGCAAGAAAGCATTACTTTTGTTAGTTTTAGTATTAGGAAGTTTGACATATACATGTGAATGAAAGGCAACATTTTAAGAAAACAATATATGAAAGATAGAAAAAAGCAAATTATGGTTTAACTAAAGTAAAAATATACTACAAAACAGTGTTCTAACTGCAGGGAACTCCTGCAGGTAACATTCAGATATGATGAAAAATAAAGGATGCACTCTATTCCTATCTCTGATATTCTGAATGAACCATTCATGTAAAATTCTTAAAATAGTACCAGGTTAATAGTTCAGACTATGTTCTGTAGCAAACTTATCAAATTCACTAGATTTTAAAAGATATTGGCACTAGTATTTTTGCTATTTTACTTTATGCCCAGCTTTTAAACAGGTTATAAAATTGCAAAACAGGTAACCAAGTGAGGCATTTTGCATTTCCCTTGTTCTCTTCCAAAGAACCTGATCAGTTTCTGTGCCAGTTAATTTATGGTCTCTCAGTTCCAGATTCATCCAGAAGAGGCTCTCCTGCTGCTGTCTGGCAGCTACACCATTAATGAAAAATGTGGGGAAGAAAACACTCGATGGGGTCCTGCCCCAGTCACAATGCCGGAATGTGTGGTTCTCTGCTGAAAACTCACAAACCTGGCCAAGTTGGTGATCATACTACAACCTTCCACATGACAACCAGGTATTCAGCCAGCACTGGTGCTTGCCACGCTCTCTGTATGCTGACATACCCAGTGACCAGCTGCAGGTTCCCAGAACCTTATACGTGGCTCCCCGCTTGCCTAGTGACTAAAGACCAAGTCTGGTCTCGGTACACCAGTAAACATCTCTGCTACTCAGTATGCTATACAGTATCCAGTATCCGTCACCCCTACATTTCAGTAAGACCTGAACTATGCCCTCTTCCAAGATTGTTTCTCATTGAGTACTGTCCCCCTCAACTCTTGGGTACCAATTTTTTTCTTATACTGCATTCCTTTTATCATAAACTTTTTACATTAAATTTCCCTTATTTAAAAATCAGTGTTTATTTCTACATTGGACCCATTATTGATACATTTCCCCATCAAGTCAGGCTCAAAGAAGCAACACAATGAAAACCAGCCTAAAAATTGTCCTTGACTTAGTCCCAGATGGATAAAGTATTTCACATATCTGATGAGGTACAAGAGATAAAACAGTTTTGAAGGATCAAAAGATGAGGCTGACAGCTAAGTCATCCAAAATACTTACACAAATGTTGATTTTATTTGATATACAGCAGCAACATCAAAAAATAATTTACTTCAAAATATTTGGATAAAAATAATCCAATATAATTTACTTCATTAAAAAAATAATTTGCATACCATGTTTTTGTCTCTCCTATTTTGAGCTTATAATCTTTATATAAAGAATCATTGATCAACACTTTTAAGACCACTGCAAAAGTTAACATATTCCTGACTATACATTATTTAAGAGACACTATGCATATGGAGATAACAAGTTATCTGACATTTTTTGCGACACCACCTTCCCTAGAGATACAACATCACAGAGGCACTATCCAAAACGCTCACACAAGAAATCATGGCTACAGAAGTGATGGGGAAAAGAAAGAGAGAAGCCAACCTACCAGAGTTTGGGAAGAATGTTACCATGTTTAGAAACAAAAACACAGGACCCAGAAGTTTTTAAAAAATGTCAAAGTACATTTTAATTAATCAGAATTAAAGAAAACTGTTAAAAAGTTTGAGAAACTATATCCACAAAGTTGAGACTATACATAGAAAGTTTTTAGGAGAATCTAAGTAAAGCTGTTTAGCTACTGCAAATCTGCTGAAATAAATCAGTAAGATTACAACAGTGTCTTACAGACAGTCCAGTGTAATATTTAAAAGTAAGGAGTAAATATTTTAAGTATTAGGCAAATGGACTGGTCTTGGTTCAGGTATTAAAGAATGGATAGCTATTGTTTTCATTTGCTACATTGTGATAAAAGTTGCTACATTGTTACATAGTCACATCTCACCTAGGATAAGAACAATGTGAAAAACTGGGAGGGTAAAAGATTATGGAGTGGTTTTTTTTTTTTTTTTTGGTCCAAAAAAGGAAAATAGTCTTAGTGACAGATGAGTGCACAAGAAGAAAGGAAGCAAGGAATTAAGGAATACTTTCAAATATCACAGGAAAAATATCTAACACTATAACCTGCTGTGTGTGTTCAGATAAGGTCAAGTTTGCCCCAACATATGAGGCACAACCCAACACAACATACAACCATTCATGAAACTTCCAGTCAATACATGGAACAGAAAGCTACATAAACATCTTTCACATTTAAAGAAACTTAAGTTGTTCAGGAATTAACAATTTTATTGGCCTTTTGCTTCTTACATCTCATTGCACCTTCTGACAAGTTTTCTTCTACCAAGTAAGTTTCCAGACATAATGAAAGGTGAGACAGGAAAAATGAAATGAAATTTCAATTCAAAACATGGAGAGGGGGAAGGTGGAATCTTGTCATGATTTATATTCAGGTAACATTTTGGTTTAACAATATATAATTGAACAAAATATCATCCCAAATACTAAGGCAAAATACCCCAAAATCCCACATTCATAAATTTCACCCATAATACTAGAGACATATAGTCCAAACAAAACCAAGAAGACAAAATTCTTCAATTTGGTCAGAAATCTCCATGATGCCAAAATACTATCATAGAAAAAACTGAGAGGTCTTGCTGACAATAAAGAAACTATAGTTGTTTTGAATCTTTCACATTCATCAAACTTTTATGCCTTGATTTCAAATAAATTTTGGGATTGGAATTTGTTAAATTTTTCCATGCTCAAACATCTTAAATAATTTTAACATTTTTCAACATAGCTAAACGAAAGAAAAAGGTTGATAGTTTTCTACTCACAATATAATTTTTAAAATTGAATTGTTCTCATCTGCTTTAAATAACTCCGCAATCTCAAAACTGTTGTCTCCCTTTTTCCCTCAAAACCTCAAAATAGTGAAATACTAAACATGTTAATTAAATTGATTACTTAGAGAATGTCACAATTATTTAGATTTTTCTTAGCTACTTTTATCTTTAACCTTTAACAAAGTTAGAGATAATCATTTTGATAAAATTAATTTCCTTTTTAATAGAAGACTAGACTCCCATATTTAACACAAAAGAAAACATACTCCTTTGGTGAGTATAATCAAATTTCTTGAAATATTAGTACAAAATTTTAGAACAGATATTAGAGTTAGTATTTGAGATATGTTGTTGCAAATGGGAGCACTAACCAAATCGGTGTTATTCAGTCATTATAGCATAATCATTCTAGAGGTGCCTTTCAAGTATATTAAATATCAATGTCTTATACAAACATAATGGACAAGAAGAAGCCTATTAACTGATGCCTTTATCTTCTTGACTCATTTAAAATGTATCTAATAATGGATTTCACCAAGCTTGGAACATGGTTGACACAGATCCACCTGTTCATCTACTTAAAAATCTGCCTTTTTAATAGCTAGCCATACTTCAATCATCAAAGCAATGCCTTGTTTGATTATCCGAACTATTTTATATGAAGCAAAAAATTATCAGTGCCAGAAACACATAGAAAAAAACAAACTTATTGGCAAGTATCTCTCAAACTGGGTGAAAAGAACAGTATGGTGACTTTGACTAACTCATCAAGGATTAATACAGGGCTCACACTACAATCTCTGATACGCCAGTTATATAACAAGGGTAGTACAGAGCTTTAATCAAGGGGGGGAGAACAAACTCTCTATAAGCCAATTAAAACATTCTTGCTTCACAATAAAGTTATCTAGTAGAGATGCTATCATTAGGGCAACATGTGATTTTGTAGCATTTGTAACATACCTTGATACTCCCTAATCAAGTTTTTAAAATTATGCTTCACAGTCTTGCTTTATGACTTAATTCTTTTGATGATAAAATCTATCTTGCTTATTAGAAGTTCATTTGGATAAAGCGGCAAAATTACAGAGCTCTGCTCAGTTTCAGCTACAGACAAACTTTAAAGACTGCAGACTGCTTTAAAGAAAGTTCACCTCTTACAAAATAACTTTTTTAGAGTTGCCTTCCTGATATTTTATATTCCTTTTCTTTAAGTTTAGTTATCAGATTTCATAAATCAATTGGCCACTGACCTCAGTTTTTACTAGCTTGAGTTAACTGCAAAACTAAAAGCTAGGAAATTTTTTAAAGTCTCAAATATCTCCTCTAAAAATATTTTGTAGTATTAAGAATTATCAAAATATCTTACACACAAAGTGTTAATTAAATAAGGTTGTCATGAATTTCACAAAATGAAACTTCCTTTCAGCATTGCATCATCCTGCTATTGTTACTTGCAAATACAACATATCTTAAATATGTGATTTATGAAAGCTTAAAAGTAACAAACTTCCATAATATTAATAAGATACACCATAACAGTTTTGATATTCCTTTAAATTTCTTAACAGTATATAACAGTATCCATTTAACTTTAAAAACAGGTAAAAACCAGATAGAATTTATTGATCCAAAACCAGAAAATAAAATGATACTGACGAAGGGTAATGAGTCCATGTAAGGTTCGAGAATAGAAATCAATCACTGAATATTAGACATTTCTGGGCCAAAAGTCCAAAGTCAGACTACAGGACATAGAGCTGATCATTCCTGTTCCCATTTTGGTATTTTGGCACAAGACGATAGGTCACAAAATCTATGCACATTTTCAAGTTTGGCTCACATATACATACATATATATATACACACATACACACGCACACACACATATAGATAAAATACTTGCTCAAATCGTAGACTGCAGAATGTATGGATTATAACTGTCAGTTAAAGCAATAGGAAAAATACATTTTTGTTCTATGTTGACTATTTATTGGTTAGACAGTTTTATTTTCCTCTTCACAGTTTCGGTGACTGTCTCCCACTGGTATCATCAACCAGGTCTCTCAGACGAGATAAATGGTGCAATGCCCTTCATTAAAAAGTATAAAACACATTATAAACCAATATTAAGGATTGAACAGGCAATGCAGACAGTAAGAAATGGAGATTTACATTGTTTATTAACTTCAAAATTAGTATGATAAATGAAACGATACAATAAGTATAACTGAGGGTTAAAATAATTCATCAAAAATGTATAAACGCCTAATTAAAATTCTTTATATATCAATCTTTTTTAAAAAAAATATAAGTAGTCTAGTAAGAAATATCAGTAGGTATAAACTGTACCACATTTTCCATGTAATTTTCACAACAGCTTTATGAAATGACAACCTTTTCTTGGTTACTGTGTATATCATGCAGGAAAGTACATAATTCAATTTTAACATGTATATTTCAAGATAGCTAAATTAAAAAAAATAGCACTGAAGGATCAATTATAGTTCTGAAGAAAACCCATTTTATTGAGGAAGGGAACAATCAGTAACAATCAGCAACAATTACGTCAAATAATGTAGTATAGCAACAACCTGGTTTTTCTCTAAAATAAAACGAAGCCTATCAGTCAAGATCAGATCTTGATGAGAAAACTCAATCACCCTTGGAGCAAACCAGGAAAACAGAGGCCTTTAACTTCCCAGTCTTCCTCTAAAATTACTCTTCCAGATTTTCTTCTCCCCTTATCCTTCAAATCCTTAAGGACCACTCAGAAAATGTCAGTTAGTCAACCATATTTCAGATCTCTAATAAGAGAACTAAGAAAAACAATTATAATGTGCAGTTATCTCTATTTGTAAGGGAGCTATATATTGTTATATAATTATATAATACAAATATATTGTTTTACTTTAAACAATGTTAGTAATTTCTATTTGTAAGAGGAGTTGAAAGAGTTCTACAGTCTCTAACACAGGTTTAATAAATGTTAAATAAATATTGGATAATATTAAATAAAAAAATCTCCTATTTTATCCAGAATAAGGGGATGGGAGAAAACTAGTAGTGCTAATTACTACATTTTATCTGTGTTTCCCTGCACTTTACTTCTTGAACACTTTACTCAAATGTAATAAAAATCTGGATTATGTCACCCTTTAGACAACTTAATTGAATTTTTTAGATTCTCATCTTCAGTAACTAAAGGATAACTCACCCAAAGTTACTGAACAATCAGAGGTAAAATTAACTAGACTCTATCATTTCTACATTCTATTGTAAATCTCTCTCTGAAGAATTGTCTTCTTCCTAGAGATACATTTATGAGAAAGAAGATATTCTGTAAATACATTTGGGATTTAATTTTCTTTTTCTCTTCAGGCTTATTTTTAACTACTGTGATTCAAAAGAAAGAAAAAGTTAAATGGCTAGAATCCTAATTATTCACAACTTTGAGGGCCATAGATCCCTTGGAGTCAGAATCTCTAAAATTAGATGGTAAAAAAAAAAAAAAAAATACACATTTTTGTTTTCACCAAATGGTATCAAAAATTAGCATTTTCTTCAATTAGGAAAATAAGCAACAGACCAAAATTTGTGACCTTATAAGCCAAAAAAAACGGCTTTTCTTAACCACATAATAGTCACTGTAAATATCCCAAAGTATCTTTTATACTCACCACCACTTCAAAATTATGCACTCACATAATAATCCCAAAATTACAATAGTTATTAAAGTCACTGCTAGAAAAATATGTAATCTAAGTTTTTCTGACTATAGTTTTACAGTCCAAAAGATTGTAAGACATAAATGGCCAACTATTAGACAACTTTAAGCCTAGTTATCCACTGAATAGTTTAGTCTCACTAGTAAGCCAGACATCAATGCTTTTCAATATTCCCTTTCTCCAACTGTTTGTTGATTAAATATGAAAGTAAATAAAAGGTCACACTGAGGTTTAATGCTTTCATTAAAGCTATGCGAAAGGACTTCATACTAACATACTTTTAGAAAATGAATTTTAACCTAACTGCATGTTAAATATATTCTTTTAAACAATAAACACATATTCCTAATTAGATATTTTACTATTTTTATGGCCATAATTCAATATAACAGATTTCCTTCTACTCCTATGTAATTTATGCCTTGAGGAAACAATTTCAGGGAGAAAGGCAAGAAAGGTAGATGGGTGAAGTATATGAAAGAATAAAAAGGCTAAGTAGAAATGTGTCATATTCAGTCCCCCTTCCTCAGCTAACAATCACCTGGCAGCTCCTTTCATTTAACCTTTATTTGCCCTAAGAATAAAACAATCAATCCACTTAGAGGTTTTCAAAAGTAATTACTATTTCATAGATACCTGTAGGGAGACATGGACGATACAATTATATGAAATTATTCTTGATTCTCTTTAAAAAAGTGAGAAAGCATGCTAATAGGGAAAAATTTAAGGGTGATATTACAACAATGAGTAGTCAATCATCTTAGAACTGAAATAAAAGAAACTTTTTTAATGATAATGTAGCTATTGATGAACAGTAAGAGTTAATACAAATCAACAAAGCATCAATCTTGCTCTCTGAAAATGGCATTCTATATGTAGACAAGATTACTGATGGTCAGGTCGAAAAATGTTAACAATATTATTAAATAATCCCAGCAAATAGTAAAAGCACCTTCAATCCGTATCAATTATAGTGATCATTTAATTACTTAAGGCACACTACCTATTTTCACTAAGAAAAATTTCTTCCAGGGTATGTACTTTAACTCAGAAAATACATTTAAGTTTGTGACACAAGTTCAATACCAGTGTTTAAGAGACATGGTAAGCTTGATGTCATCCATTTGAAAGTTTAAAGCAGAAAAAGATCTTTATCCTAGGTAACTGAGGCCCTGCATCTAGTCTGCATGGATACTACCCCACTAACATTAATTAGAAGTGTGTTAGATTCAGAGAACCTGTAGAGTCAGATTCTCTGGTTTGAACCCCAGGACTACATCTTGCTAGCTATGCAATAACTGTGTAAGTTACTTTATTATTTGATCTTTATTGCTTGATCTGTCCTACTAGGTACAGAACACTATAACCAAGTACTCTGGTAAGCTAGAGAGAGGCATTATTTTTAAGCTGAAGATTATAAATTAAGTAGAGTTTGGGGGGAAAAAAAATCACACATACATAGTTTCTAAACTATAAAAACAAAAAGATATAATAACAACCTTAACAAATTCTGGAGGAACTCCCCCTTAAAGCTAAGTGATTCATTGTTATAAGAGCAAAAATTTTTAGTCTTAATACTTCCTAAGTTCAGGATTCCATCTTCTGAAAGCACTTCATGTACACACACAAACAATCTCTTAAATACTCTTCTATCAATGTTGTGACTAAAGGAAAGACTTGTATGCTTCCCACTTTATTTAAGGTAATATAACTAAGAAAAAGGATTAACACCCTTAGGATAGTCAGACCTATTCTTATAATCAGGATTCTATAGTCTGTAGAGATATCAAATAATGATATATTTCTGATTATTATATTTATTCTAGAGGAAATATATGAAAACACATTTCATGAACATGTTGTTCTTACAGAATATCCACACCAAAAATATCTCTAATTGCTGCTATTACTCAGAAATGAAAAGACAATCTCACTAGACCATTCTCATATATCATACTTTAGTTGTCTCAGGTATTCTTGTAAGAGCCCAAGAACATTTTATTTTTCATTTTTTTTCCCCAAGAACATTTTAAATAGGCAATAAAATAAGCTCAAGAGAAAGCCTCAGAATTAAATTAATATGCTCAAAGAAGCAGTATATCTGTTCTTAGAACTACTTAATTCTACCCTGTAACATTCTGATTTCAATCAAGGAATGACTAAAATGGATTAGTAACCATAACATATTTATAAATTTAGTGGACAATACTTACTTTTGAAGTGACCTAGTAATAGGAACCATGCTTTCCTTCAATTGTAATTTAGAGAAATCATCTTCTGAAACCTATTATTAAAAACACCAAATGTAACAAAATATTGAAATTATGTAACTGAAAACTTAAATGCTATTTAATATGTAATTAATAAGAACATTTAAAAATACTGTTTTCATTTCCAAGAAAACAATTTAGCCAATACATTTTAGTAAAGCATTAAGTATTTTATTTTTTCTTTATTTTAAATATTTTTCAAGCCATCTTTCAATAAGCTTTTAAACTTATGTCCAATAAAAATCAAGTCTGGATTGAAATTACAAATTTACTAAACAGGGTCACACCTCAATGTTGTTTGAAGGGGAGGGAAAAGAAGAGTGGGTCACAGTCTATTGTTAACGGTACGATCATTAGAATATAGTAAGAAAAATTATGAAATATAATTTAAATAATTAGGCTGTGAGAGCTCTCAAGAGCTGATCCATTTATTTGAAATGAAAATTAAATTTCATAAAGTTTCACTGCTTCAAAGCTCCACAAAACAATTACTATTTCCTAGGTACCAAATTTTTGCCAGACACCAAGCACTACATTAATACTTCACATGTTATGTCTCAATTTATCTTCTGAACAACCTCATTTTACCGAAGAGGAAACAAACTAAAAAGGTTAAATGATTTACTTGTACAAACACTGCAATTGCTAGTAAGTAGCAGAATTAGAACTGAAAATCAGACTTGGAAGAATATGTGTGTAAACACTACATTATTATGAAAAAAAATTCAACCTCCACAGAATAGCATCCCAAAGTAGAAAAAGATTTTCAGATTCCTAGGAAATACACAAAAATACAACAGTTTTAAAATAAAACTTTAAGGGGTGGTAGAGTTGTAAGGAATAGTACTAAGGATTGACTGGATAATAGCGGATATTAGACCATTAAGTGGTGGAATATATATACTTGTTGAAATGTGAAGCTATACTTCTAAAACTTATACAGTTGTAAACCAATGTTACCTTAGTTAAAAAATAAAAATAAAACTTTACGTAACTATATTCAGTAGAGTCAATAAATAAAACAACAAAATTAAATTTCAGATGGTAGTTACAGAGAGAAATCTAATGTCAAAAAGGTCTTCCAGGCCTTCCCAAATATAAATGTAGCAAGTTGTGGACGATACAGAATAATTTTGTAGGACATTAAAAAACAACTCTTACCACCCTTTCATACTATAGTTGTACTATCGTATCTCAAGATTTATTTATAACCATAAACTGAACAGTAATACCCATTCAGAGATATACAACTGCAGAAATTTAATGATATTAAATTTGAATAAATTACTTTCTAAAAATAGGCCTCTTCCAGGGATGGTGTCTAGAGGCATTCAGAATGGTTCAGTGGCTGATATACCATCATAGGCTACCCTACAAATACAGTCTCTAACACAACTAGTCTTTCCCAAATCCCTGGTAAACAACAGAATTGTTTCCCTTTAACCAAGAAAGTTGGGACAGCACCAAATCCATGTGTGGAATGCACATGGGATGTGACCAGGCTGGCTTCAAGGAGCTCATGCTGTTGAGACCTACAGTTTCTAGGAGGCAATCTAAAAACGTATCAGCAGGGCTTAAGGTGGTTCCATGTGTGCTAAGTGTGTCCAGCACAGGATCAAGCAGACTTTTCTTATTGAGAAGCAGAAAATTGTTGTGAAAGTGTTAAAGACATAAGCAGAGTCAGAAAGCTAAATAAAAAATGAAACTTTTATGAGTAATAAAATAATAGTACAACTCTACAACATGTGTTATGTGACATCTTACTAACATAAAACTAAAAGCCAATCTGAAAAAATAACTGGGAAGAAATCTTTTCACAGACCTCAATTCATAAATCAAGTTTCTGCTTACTTGCTTAAGGTCATCTTTTGGATCTGTGGTTTTATTCTGATTAAAACTTTCTTGTACAGCTTGAAGATTAAATAACATTTGCTTCAAGGCTTCAACAGGACCATGATGTTTCCCACCAGAAAGTGTACAGCTCTAAGATTAAAACAAATGAGTGATTAAACCTGGAGGGGAGTATATTTTGTATACTTTTTCCACAACATAAATTAATACAAAAATCCAAACAATGCCTGCCACAGTATTTCAAGAAAAAAAAATGTAATCTGCGACTTTCCCATATCTAGCCCCCAGATGGAGCTAATCACTAACACTTTGACATATCCTTTCCAGTTCCTGCTCTTTTAAAATAAATATTATGCTTACATTTGCAAGGAACCCATTTAGTACATTTAAATCATAGATTAGAACTGAGAAGTCCTCAGCACATAAGTAAATATGCTCTTTTCAGGTATATAAATAAAGCTGATTATAGAATTTCAAATATTCTCTGCATACTTTTATTTTCTTTTCATACCAACCATCTTCTCTGACCATGAAGGCATCAAACTAGAAATAAACCATAAAAAGAAGGCAAGGACATCTCCCACCTCATGGAGATTAAAACCCACACTGCCGGAAGCTCACTGGACTAATGAGGAAATCAAAGAAGAAATTAAAAAAATACTTTGAGTTGTATGACAAGGAGGACACCAATTTCCTAAATGTATGGGATGCAGCAAAAGCAGTAATAAGAGGAAAATACACAGCAAAACAGGCTCATATCAAGAAACAAGAAAGAACTCAAAGAAACAACCTAATCTCACATCTCAAGGAACTAGAAAAAGAACAACAAAAAACTGCATACTTTTAAATGTCACACAGAGAATACCAGTTTTTTAGCTCTTCATGAACACTATGTACTTATTACCACTAATCCAACCTGTGTCAAAAGAAGGAAACGGCACTTGGCCACATTAAGGTAGTTAAGATTCTTTTAAGAGAATCAACAAAGAATATTTTAAATTTTCTTTTAAAAGATTTACCAACCGTTATTTTTACATATTTCAAATGAGTTGCTAGTGTCCTGATAAATAGCCACAAAGGAGCAATAATGCCTCTCAAGATGTCTGTAATTTAACAACAGTTCAGCATAGGCAAAATATGTATTATTTACATTTCAAGTCTAGAGGAAATTGTTGACTAACATTAAAATATTAGAAGCTGACTCACTCGTGAACAGATTCAAAGTTAAGCATAATAGCTAAAGATTTTAAAGACACTCCACAGTTTAGAGAACAAGTTAACAGGAATGTAAAATGGTGTAGCTGATGTAAAAATAGCATATTTATTACAAAAAGCCCAAACTGACTTAGATACATATCAATAATACCAATTTATCATGAACCCTCTGACAGATGCACAGAATCATTTTCATTACATTGTTTTCAAAAAAGCTTAACCTCATTCTAAAGGGAAAACTTCAGACAAACCCAAATTGGGAAACAATCTACAAATTGACCAGCACTCTTCCAAAGTGTCAAGGTAATGACAAGGAAGAATGAGAAGATGTCAGATTCAAACAGATTAAGGAGCACTGACAATGAAATGCTGGATCCTGGAATAATACAGTAGACAAACTGGTGAAATCAGAAAAAGGTCTGTAATTAATAGAACATGCCATTGTTAACTGCCTGTCTGATCATTATAAAATGATTATGTGAAATATTAACATTAGGGAAGCAAAAAGAAGGGTGACAGGAACAATCTGTATTATTTTTGAAAATTTCTGTATATCTAAAATTATTTTCAGAAAATAAAAACATGTGAATGGGCAGAGAAAAGGGTCAAACTGGTTTTTAATATTCACCCATCTCAAATTTTAAGAATTTCTGAGAATTTCTTCCTCTAAGTAACTGGTACCACCCAACCTGGGATTCATTCTCTGCATCCTCTTTAACTACATCTTACCAGATGTACCTTCAAAATGCATCTCAAGTCTAACAATTTCTGATCACCTCCAATATACCCACAATAATCCAAGCCTCCATAATTCCTATCATAAAATATTATAAAAGCCTCCTGAGATTCTCGCTCCTTTTCCAACTCCTCTTAAGTCTATGTTCCATATAGCTGACATTTTATATTTTAAAATGCAGATCTGATCATTTCATTCTTACACTCAAAACCCTCCAGTGACTTCTATCTCACTTAAATAAAACAGATTTTACATGCCATGGTTTATAAGACCCTATATGATCTGGCTCCTGGTTACCTCTCTAATTTTAACTGTTACTATGCCTTCCCAAGTTCATTCTGATTGAGCTACAATGAATAGACATTGATAGTCCCCAACCATGCCAAACCCATTTCTATCTTAGGGTTTCTGCCCTATTACCTCTACAGCTAAATTTATTCCCCTATTGGGTACCTGGCTTATTCACTTACTCTAGGTTTCTGCTCAAATACTTCATTAGAAAGGCCCTTCTTTTTTTTTTTTTTTTTAAATATTTATTTTATTATTTTATTTATTTAGTATTTATTTATTTATTCATACAGCACTGGGCACAGTCAGAAGCGCGGGAGGGTGAGAGAATTCACCAGAGCCAGAGCGGGGAGCAGAGCAGGCAGAAGGACCGAAGTACACTGCTGAGGGGAGCAGCGGGCGGCAGGAGAGGTCCGCGAGCCATGTGGGACCCTCCCTCGGTGGCCGGGGAGCAGCCGGGGATCGAACCGGCGCTGCAGAGGCTGCGGGCAGCTTCGCAACCCAGCGCTCAACCGCTGCACCACCGGGGAGGCCCAGAAAGGCCCTTCTTGACCACTCTATCAAATTGTACCCTCACTTCTCTATCCCAATTTTTCTTCACTATACATAGAGTAACCACATAGTTATCATGTCATATTTTTGCTTAGTTTATCTCTCCAACCAGAATAAAAAGTCCAAAGACACAAGGGTTTCCTCTTATAGTAAAAACACAGTTCCTAGAAAAGTTTAGTACTCTGTACTACCTCATATACAGCTATAAGGTCAGACATATTCTGACAGCCTCTACTTTCTCTAATAGAGAAAGACACACAAAAGGAAAAGATTAAATTTTTCAGTTAATTTTTGTTTGAGTGCTCAACCTCTCAAATCATCCAGATGTTAAGATCCCAAAACAATTATTTCAATATTTGATGGTCATGGTTTATATTCCCAAAAAAATTATATCTCATTTCTCGTGTGCATAAATATACATTTATGCTTTATTTGAGGATTACCTACAAAATGCACATATGCTGATTTTATAAAATTGGTTAGGGCCTCCCCGGTGGCGCAGCGGTTGAGCACTGGGGTTGCGAAGCTGCCCGCAGCCTCTGCAGCGCTGGTTCAATCCCCGGCCACCAGGCGAGGGTCCCACAATGGTGTGCAGACCTCTCCTGCCGCACGCTGCTCCCCTCAGAAGTGTACTTCGGTCCTTCTGCCTGTTCTGCTCCCCACTCTGGCTCTGGTGAATTCTCTCACCCTCCCACGCTTCTGACTGTACCCAGTGCTTATATAAATAAATAAAAATAAATAAATAAAATTGGTTAACATCCTATTTTAAATTACAAGATTATAACTGTATCTTAATTAGAAACACAACTCTCAATAATCAATCACCCAATGGGAAAATATAATTTACTCTATGATAACGTTTTGTCTTGCAGAAGAAAAAATAAAACATTGTAAAGACAACTTAGGCTTTCATTGTAAAATTCAATCCCAGATCTCTTCACTCTAGAAATCTAAAATAATATTATCAGTCATTCTAGGAATGATGGCTTTATGGATATGTATTGGAGAAGAGGATATCGGGGTCTGTCTTTATAATTTCTAAATAATTTAGAAATTAATATCTATATATTAATCATAAGTCACCTTTAATAAGTTAAAAGAATTTAATTTCACCCACCTGATTATCATTATTTAAAAAGTCTTCAAGGAACCCTTTAGAACACTTTGTCCCTGAAGTTGGTTGAGGGCTATCATCAGAATTAACAGGAACAGGAGATTTGCTAAATAGAATTTAAGAATAAGAGATAGAAATTAAGTTCTTAGTATTCAAAAATTAGTACATAGTTGAACAGTTATCATTTAAAAACAAATGGTCACCAAGAAATAACTATTTGGACACGATTTGTATTGCTATCGCTTGGTAATTTCCTCATCCCCCGAAATGGGTACCAGAATCTAACTCCTTGTTTTTCTTTTAAAACTTTAAGGAAAAACTATAACGGAACTGGACACTGGTCTTCAACCAAACAAAGACACTTTCAACTATAGGCAATGTTCTAAAACTCATTTGTTTCAAATAGCACTACATTTTTTCAATTAGCCACTATTGGTTAATGATAATATTCAAAATCCCCACAAATTATGAATGTATTCAAAATTATTACTCTTAATTTAAACATATGATATTATTTACTCACCCGCTTTAGTTTCAATTGATAGCAAAGTATTAACTGCTACAATATTTTACAAACCAATTGAAGAAAATAAGAAATTAAGAAAAAAGAATTAAGTGAGCTGATTATCAACCCATTTTTAAAAGATCATTGAACCAACAATTGAATAATAAAGCTAAACGGGGAAAAACCACTTACTGTTTATAAGAGAACTCACCGTAAGTCAGCAACTGTCATGATTATTTTCTAATTAACTGAATCCTTGCCAACAATGCCCAAGTATTTTGCATAAGTATTTGTACAAAGTCTCTCTCAGCAAGGAAGTGACACTGTAGGGATTCCAAATTGGAATAGTGTCTACATTCCAAACAATAAGACATGCAACTGAGAAGTAATCAGAAATGATTCAGGAATTTAATAGATTCTGACAATTACAGAATGAAAGTTTAGACAACTGAAGATAATAAATTATCAGAATCTAAGGCAGCATGATATAGAATTACCAAGAATGCATTTTCTACATTTCTGATGAGTCCAGATGTAGTAATTGCACTAAAAATAAAAGCTTTCCTATGTGAGCTCCCAATTCTTACTACATGCTCACATTCACAGGTATCTAGGCAAACACTGCAAGTGATGCTGAGATGCTAGATCATAGAAAAGTTAAGCACAAAAATGAAAACAATCTCAGAAACTACAAAAATTTATGCAATAGACCACACAAGAAAAATGCACCATCATTTAAGCAAAAAAAAAGCTAAGAAAAATTAAAATGTAAATGAAAAAAAAATAATATAGAAAAAGAAAAGAGACAGGTAAGCTTAAAAAGAAACAAGAATTTCATACCATTTCTCATTCTGCAAAATAGCTGCTTTCAGTTCTAATTCAAACTAACCATACACCAATATTTCAATAGTGCAACAAAAAGAACACATCACACCATCTTGTGGCAACAAATGAAAAATACAACTTAAAGCACACAGCACAGCTATGCTCTACTGAAGGACCACATTATTTATCACTAAATTATTTAAAAGAGCATATATTCACGTGATATTTTTCATGTGGAAAACTAAACAGTTTTTGCATTGTAACTTACAAAGTAACAGGAATATTTTCCCATGATCTTTCTGCTTCAAGTTTATCTAATGAGCAAGGACTGTCATCCTTTTTCATAGACTTTGGTAATTCTTCAGAACAAGGTTCTAGATTTCTCTTGGCCTTCAGAATAAGCAATTCAATTTTGTCACCTAATTTAAAAGATTACATTAATTCTTTCAAGGAGAAAAATTAAAGCAAAGTACAGCAAAATCACAAAAGCAACATGAATTCAGATACTTTGGAATATACACTTATCTATGACATTAAATTATGTTAAAATGTGTTTCATAGGAAGAAAGACATTTTCTTGACACAAAAATGCTACATAAATGAAGACCATAACAGTTCAAAAAACATGGATCACCTGATCATCACATCAGGAATACAACACAAAATCTTCTAGAGGTTATCAAACATACAAGCACTGTCTTTGGTTCTTAAAAACAAAACAAAACAATTACCACTGAATGGCTTTTTGGAATGTCCTGGGAGAAGCAGACTTTCACATTGACACTGGCTATGATCACAATCACATGTATATTCATTAACTAATCCTTTATCATCATTCAAGGAATTTGAAATGTTTGAAGGTTCAAAAGAATATTCAAAACAATCTAATTTATTCATAAGCCGAGAAGTTCTTTGTGCCTGGTAACTATGTCTAGGGGAACAATGATCTTCTTTAAATATTTTATAAATTCTTTTACTACTTGTATCAGGTAGCAAATCTTGATTGTGGAGCCAGACTGGGTATTTGAAATCAGGTATGCTAGTTATCCCTGAAACATTGAGTTCAGATTTCTGGCTAGTGAACCATCTTGGGTAATTTTGTTCAAGATTGTGTTCTGAATTGCCCTTGAAAGATGGTTTCTTCAAAAAAGATGGTTCAGGAATGCATTTATTAGTCTTTTTCACAAGTTTTGGGTTTCTCAGCCTACCACACTGCTTTCCAGTCATATTTGTATATGTAACAGGAGTAACTAAATTATCATTGCCCATGAGAGGGGAGAGCTCTTCAAAAGTTTCATTCTTTTTAGTGTTTGATGAATTCAGTCTTCCAGTGCCTTTCTTGATTTTCTTACTAGTTCGGTGACCTGGTCCAAGGTAAGTGAAAGAAAATGATCCATCTGCTGGAAGTTTTAATAGATCATCAGTTGTTAGGCTAATAGAATCTATGTCGTTAACAGTCTGTCTTCTATAAGATAAGGAAAAGGAGTTCTTTTTGTGATCAATAGTTTCAAAAGCTGAAAAACAAAGTAATTTTTATTTTTCTTTAGCACATAAAAATATTTCATCATATTCAATAGCAAGTGAGAATCAAGAATTTAAGAATCATTTTTACCACTCTATCCTCACTAAAGCTCTGATTAAAGTATTAAAAGTATAGGTTGATGACACAGGATGTGCTTTTCCCCCCCCTCATATCTTTTTAATTTCAACACCTTTTTTTCCAACCTCCTGAATTTTCCCATGTGCATTAATTTACTGTTTGTCACCTTTTTTCATCTTACACATACCCAAAGTACTAATACACTCACATTAATATCAATGACCCAATACTGGCTTCAGCAACAGCATTAACAATGACAGAACAGCTACTCTAATTCTCCTCTTCTGGAGTATACTGCCCACATCTCTCTAAGAGTTGAATGCAATTTTTCTTCCATTCTATAGTCATTCCCTAAGTGTTCGGCAAAATATAAACTAGGTTATCAACAGCTGCATTTTCTAAATTTGTCTTCATGGAAGCCTTATCAAGAAAAATTCAACATTATGTGACATATAACAGAGATCTGGAAGACTAATGTAGTCCGAACCTAGCAACTGGGATGATCAATTATAAACTTACAAAGGTTGAGTTTAAATTAAAAAATTTCATTAATGAAAACTAGAACCCCTAAGTCAATGTTTTTTCCATTATGCTACAATAAAATGGCTGAAGAGTTTAGAAACAGCTACCCACTATTATTAAATACATTCATCAGCTTCTCCTCCAAGGTCAAAAGATGATCTTAGTTGAAAATTACCAAGAATTATAGAATATTTAAGAAACGATCCAGATCTCAATATTATAAGTTATTTTACCCTCAAAACAACATCAAAAAAGTCTAGCTTTCCAAGGCTACAACATATCTCTCAAAAGCTTTAAATCACCTCACAAAAAGAAAACAAAGAATAAAAGCATACCATTGTTTGGTTTATAAATATGGTTGGAGAATTCTGGCATAGTAGTAGAACATTTATCAATGTTAATCTTTCCAGTGCTTGTACCAGGACACATTTGGCTTAGATCATAATCATCTATATAGGCCTGCAGAGCCTGAGAAGCAGAGCTATACAATTTGTTCTTATACTGAAAGGAAGCATCAGACTTAGAGGAAGTACTATCACTCAGGCTGCAGCTTGACAACAGAGAAGACACTGAAGATTCCCGAGAGCAAACTCTGTATTTTGTATTTGATTTTGCCATGGCATCTTCAAAACAGATTATTTCTATTCATTTCTCTTAAAAACTGTAATACAAAAACAAAAGGTTCCAATTAAAGGAATAAGTCTTATGTAGAGGAATTACTAATTATGTAAACTTATGTTTTCTTTAAAGAATAAAATTCGTTATCTAGAAATACTCCTTTTTAGAAAATGTTTATTATAGATTTTCTGTTATTTTAATTATTGTGAATTTCTTCATCAATAATTAAAAAACATTTATTGAGCACCTACTATGTGTCTGGAATGATGTATTTAAAATTAGCTGAGAATATGTATGAAAAATACCAATGACAAGTACTCACTTTTTTAAAAAAAAGTCCTATTACTGATATAGTATTTTCTTATGGTGATAGAGACTATGACATCACAATACCTAACATTTCCCTAAACAGAATATTTTTCAATTCATAAGTCCACCATCATGTACTGCAGATAGTGGCCATCTGCAAAAAAACTTAAAGGCATCAAATAAGATAACATAAACAAGAAAGAATAAGGAAGAATTTCCACTTTCAATTTTGTAGATGTCAGTATGTAATGTTAGCCAACATTTTCCCTCCAAAAAAAAGGTTCATGAACAAAATAATTTACAATACTTACCCATAAAGAGCTAAACTACAAATCCTACTATAAAATGAGCTAATAAAATGTTGTTTTCCTAAAATAACATTGTTAATTATCATACTTCTGTCCTTAATTTTGGTCTACGCTATATTCAACTCTTGTGTTAAACACCCAGCCCACCTCTTTCAAAAAAGACAAATAATTTGAAAATCATCTTACTGTTTTTCCATGATCAAATTTAAGGGAATTCCTGTCTACTTTTACATAGTAATAACAGGATCTATATTGAAAACCTAAGGTACTACTTTAGTACAGGAATGCCATTCTTTTAAAATTAATTGGAAATGTTCTAAATTACCACAACTTTTAATATAATCTTAATAGCTGTCAAATTTCACTTTAAAATACTGAAAGTTTTCAATTTAAAGGCAAGGTCATTCTGACTCACCCTTAGAGCTTGTCAACCACCTTTGCAAGAGAGCTGACAGCAGTCAATGGAAGCAGCAGCACAACAGTAAGATAATATTTAGCCTCTTTGAATACTGTGATTTTGCTGTATCGCTAAAGAATGGCTAGACAAAGTCAGCTTTGCCCTTTCTTCACCCTCTCAATAATGACACTTAAAGCAAATTATTGCTTAAACTTCACTAAACATTTTCATCCTTATTCAAACCAATATAGGTCCACCAATTTTATTTTACAAAATTGTAAAAGCAAAAACAAAGCCCTAAAAGGGAAAGGTGTCAATTCTCAGTAAATGTGTAACATTTTCATCAGGCAAAACAAAACCCACAATTCCGTTATTAAGGAACATTTTCAAAAGCATATAAAAGTCAAATGCACAATTTAATCAACCCCCTATAAAATACACCCATTACGTGCTTCAAACACTTACCACCCGGTCCACATATTTTGTCCACCCACTTCGACCACCACCCACATCCACAGAGCTTACCATTTCCTCCATAAATACCGTCATTCTTATCTTCAAAAGGAAATCCATCCTTCCAAATAGAATGTTAAACCGATGGCCAGAAACTTCAACTTCCTTGATTCAAAATAAAAGTGTTCAGCGTTAAGTAACCAACGAGACTAAAACACAGGACAGTGAGAACAAATCTTAGAAATAATAGCTCATTATATAAAAGCTCAATAACAGAACATTTGTTTATTCTTTTTTTTTTTGGTCTTTCTCATTTTGATTTATTTCCCTTAACATCATCCCCTCTTGTTTCA
Organism: Talpa europaea; assembly: GCF_964194135.1. NCBI lineage: Eukaryota > Metazoa > Chordata > Mammalia > Eulipotyphla > Talpidae > Talpa > Talpa europaea. Next base: position 85,111,925 of record NC_140080.1, on the reverse strand, counting down.
TCCATTCTGTTGAAAATGGCCACAGTTCATCTTTTTTTTTTTTAAATTTTTAAAGTGAAATGCTATTCTTATCTCTTCAGATTAGGCAATACATTATAACCATATCACATTAGAGATAAGATACTTTCTTTAAAGTATACTACTTTTTTCTTATAGCCCTTTTTGGAATAATGATTGCATTGAATCTGCAGATCATATTAGGCAGAAAAGACTTTTTTAAATTTAGTTTACATATTTTTTACATCATTTTTCATTTTTGCACAATGCATGCATTTTCATCGTGTTTGCAGTCCCCATACAATTCCTACCCCCCTTATTTTGACCCTAATCCCTTCTCACCCCCACCCATAGTGTGTCTCTGGTTTATAGTTGCTTGTTGACTCTGACTTTATTATAATTGGTCTTTTTCCTGGTCCCTTATAAAAGAAAAATACCTCATGGTCTCACTCATAGCAGGAATTTAAAACATTTGTTTATTCTATCAAAAAAAAAAAAATGCATTAGGCAGCCCCGCGCGCGCCAGTGTGGGCGAAGGGCGCCCCTTCAAGGGGACGACCCCGAAGCCCAAGGGGACCACTCGAGGCCCCGAGCCCCACGTCCAAGGTCCCCCGTCCGGCTCCGCCCCGTCCCCCAACAGCGCCCCCTCCCCACAAGGCTCCCCACCTCCCACGAATCCCCTGATCTCGCGACCCCTCAGGAAACGACTCCCCCAGTTCGGGCTGTCAAAAGACGAACGCCCCACGAGAACACACCCCCTTTTCGGTCGAACTCACCGACGAAGGCCCAAAAGGAGATAAAAACACACACTTCAGCTCTCCCCCGCAAGCCCAGGCCCGTTACCGGACTGGACGCGCGACAAAGCATCCCCGAAGCGGACGCGACCCCGCCTGCGGCCCCGGCGGCGCCCTCCGCCGTCACAGCGCAGCGCGACGCCCGCGCTCGCTTTCAAACAGCAAAACATGGCGCCGGCCGCGGTGCGCATGCGTAGTGTCGCGCGCGGGGGGGGGTTTGCGAACCGGGGAGAGGGGCGGGGCCTGGGGAGGGGAGGGGCGGGGCCTGGGGAGGGGAAGGGCGGGGCGTTAGACCGCAACCCCTGCTGGGAAGTGTAGTTTCTCCCTCCTCCTCTTCGGAGGGAAGGGAGCTCACTGCACCGGGTCACCGAGGCCAGTCTGCGCACAGGACACGCTGAACTAACTGCGTTTGGCTGGCTGGTCACACATCTGGGGGCTGTGTGAGAAGATCGAGTGGGGAAGGGGATTTGGGGTGCTGGAGACTGCCCTTTAGGTCACCGAGAGCCAGCCCTACGGCCGCATTCCGTCCAAGTGAGCTGGGCACCCCGACTGTGAGAGCACCCCGACTGTGAGAGCACCCTCTCGCAGGATGAGACACCTCTCCACTAGGGACGCAGCTCCCCTGACTTCTTCCCTCTAGCTGCCCCAGCACTGACCCCCCACAGCCCCCACTTCCAACCAGCCCCTCGCACGCAGACCAGTTGTGGGGTTGGAAAAAGGAGTTTGGCCAGGGATGGGGGTTAACACACTCCATGGGACTTCGATTCCCAGGTAAGAATGGCAGTGACCCAGCACGGCTTGGGGACCCAGTTAGGGGGCCCAGAAAGAGGGAGATTTATTCAAACAAATGTAAAGACCCCGTAACAACATGTGTGAACCTGACTGCAAGGCTGGGACAAGATATGAGGTGCAAAGAATCCAGTTTCAATCAAGTAAGTGGTGTATAAAAAAAAAAAGATTCCATCTCTATATTGGTTTATATTTATTTTCCACTGACCGTGTGGGTGAAGATATCTTAGACCATTATGGCTTCTGAATGTGTTCAAGCTCATCTGAAGTTAACGTCACCAAGTAATACTAGTATAGTCTTACTGTTTACTCTTTCTTCTTTTCAACTTCTGTAGCCTGCTGAATGAACTTAATCTTCCCTTTTTAGGAAATGAAGAAATCCAGAAGTTATAAAATTTAGTTGAGTGGTCAAACATATGTATATTGTGGCAGTAAGTGATAGTGATTTGAAAATGAGTAAGACCAAGTTCCTACAGGAGTTTACACTTCATAGGTATGTTCTATGATATGATAGGGAGTAAAGATCTATGTTACATATGCTAGAACAAGCCCCAGTCAGAGAACAACCAAGGAAGAGTTAATGTCATGAACTCAGATTTTTTTAAACCCTCATTCCACCTACATGTCTTTTTGTCTCGTCCTTCTTTAAAATAATTTTTTGAAAATTCTTTTCATAAACAGTATCTTTGACATTTCTCATATTGCCTTTTTCTTCCTTCTTGGGACATATATAGCAAATGTTCCTTAATATGAACACCAAGTATAAATACAGGACACTGATAAAATAGAAAGGAAATTTTCAAATGCATTGACCTATTTCATGGATCAAAATAATTCTACTTCCACTTTGTTCCTTCACAGGTTGAGATGGCCGTCTCCAGGAGGATTTGGAGAAGAATCCCAGTAGTAATTAAAATTCTCAACTAGCTCTATTAGGAAAGGTAAAGAAACCAAAAATCTAGAAGAAAGAGGCAATTATAATGGTTTACTAAAGCTTTTCAAATCTAGATGTTAGGTAGGTGCTGTGCCTACCTGAAAACTAAACAAAAAATATACATCTGTGATATAACTTGAAGAGCTTCAGATGAGAGCGAAGGGAGACATGTCTGCAACAGTTATTGAGGCTGCTCTTTAGAGAGATTTTTAAAAGGTAGATCTGAATTTATCCATTTTAAGAAATTAACCTTGATCCCTAAAGGGGACTACAAACTATTTTGATTGCTTTTACATTTTAACTAAATTAATCCTTATAATGACCCCAAGAGATGGGATTATTATTCCCATTCTACAGATGTGAAAATTGAAGTTCACAGTTAAGCAGTTTAGCCAAAATAATATAGCTAGTGCAATCAGAGTTCAGGAGATGAATCAGGCTCTGTGTCGTCAACATTATTTTCACCATACCAACAAGTACCCCCTAACTGAAAACTGGAGGGTGGTCAAAAGGACCAGTGAAACTCCAGCTTCTTGAACTCATCATTCACAGAATAAACAGTATCTTACTGAACTGTTTTTACCAAACCTCCCATAGTACCTAACTCCTATTATGTTCAGTAAGTGTGTTTAAAGTCAATGAATTTGAACTTGATTCTCTCTAAAGAGGTGACATTTAATCAGACACTGATAAAGACATTTATATTGTAAAAGAATGTTATAAGCAAAGGGAACAGCAAGTATAAGACCCTGAGGTAGTCAATTGCTTGGTTGTATTTGAGGAATAGCCACGCAGCCAATACAATCGGGAGAGAAGATAAATAGGAGTTATCTTTGAGAATAGTGAAGGGTCAGCTCACTGGGTGCCACTGCTTCTCACTTTATAAAGTTTTATTCCAAAAGCACAGTATTAACAGATTGCTTTACAAGACAAAGGATTTGTGATAAAGCTGTTAGATATAATGATTTATTGAATGAGTAGTATGTGTCAGATGTTATCCCAGCTTTGTATCATGAGCAAATGGGGAAACAAATATTATTTAACATGGTTAAAACAATTAGTGACAGAGAAAGGACCTGACCCAGGTCTCACTACCTCCAAAACCAACTCTTTGTACTCTACCACATTTTCGCATTTGAAAGACTATGAGTAAGGAGGAAGAGATTCGTGCATTTATGCTTCAACAAGTAGTTATTGTTCATTGTTATGTGACAGGCACTGTAGAAATAGTATTAAAACATAATACCACATTTTAAAAAACATTTTGCGTCATGGCATTTTTACCATCATTTGTTTTTAAAACTTTGCAGGTAGATGGACTATAAGGCCATTGCCCAACAAACTGTCCAAGAACTTATAGGTTACAATCAAGACACATCAGGCTGGAAAGTGGTTAAAACTGCAGTAAGAAAACAAGTTATATGTGTTTCAAGAGTTTGTTTTTTTAATGAGAAAGAATTCACTGTAAAGACATTTAAATTTTTTTTCTTTTATCAAACAAAAATATGTATGATCTTACTTTTGTTTTATTTTTTTGGTTTCTGCTTTTCATTTTTTTCTGACAGCTAATTTTTTTGTGGATTTTTTATTCCCCTTTGAGAAAAAGATCACTGTGTACAGCAAGCCTTCCAAAATATTCCCTGGAAATCTGTGAGTGTAATTTCTTATTTTCAATCATTTTTTTAAATTCAGTGGTATTGATATATCTAGACTTCAGTGCTGCTTCATTAGCTAAAATAAATGATTTGATAGTTATCAGGAAATAAAAATTAATTCATTGTAGACAGTAGTTTGAAATGTAATATTAAAATAATAGAGCAGGGCCTCCCCTGGTGGCTCAGCGGTTGAGCACTGGGCTGCAAAGCTGCCCGCAGCCTCTGCAGTGCCCTTTCAACCCTGGCCACCGGCAAGGGTCCTACATGGTGCACAGACCTCTCCTGCTGTGCCTGCTGCTCCCCTCAGCAGTGTATTTCTTCGTCAGCCTGCCTGTTCTGTTCCCCGCTCTGGCTCTAGTGAATTCTCTCAGCCTCCCATGCTTCTGGCTGTACCCAGTGCTTGTATAAATAAATAAATAAATCTTTTTTAAAAATAAATAAATAAAATAAAATAATAGAGCATTGTGTATCATGTAATCATTTTCAAACCTGAAGAGAGTCAGAAAAAAATCCCTTCAATTGAATACTTCACTAAAATAGGAAATTTCCACTTCAAGGAATAATTGCTATGAAAGTAGATTGGTATTTTCATGTTAACAGTAGTATTTTGTGGTCTTTTAAACACTTCACCTTTCCATTAAATGAATCACTACAAAGTTTGTTTTCCCAATTTGCTTCTCTTGCTGGTAGATGTAATTTTTTTTTCTATAAGCAGCATTTATGGATACATTTGAAGAGCCCATTATTTCAAATATAAGCACAGTAAGGGAAATTGTGCTGATTTTAAACTTTTTTTTTAGAGTTCATTTACTCCTCCTGATAACCAGATTAATACCAAATCATCATACTATTGAGAAAGCCATTTTTTTTTTCTTTTTCTTTTTTTTTTTTCTTTTTCTTTTTTTTTTTTTTTTTGGAGTGTATTCCTTTCAACAGCTTCACTTTGTGCTTCTTTCTCCTTTTGTCATCTAAAATTTACCTATCTTGTATTTCAAATTTTTCAAGTTTTTTACTAAAGGATAAACTGGTATACTTCCTCCTATTCATTTTAATAATTACAGAAGAAAATTCCTACCTTTGTTATCCAAATAATTAGTGATTCTAACAGTGGCATTTTCAAAAACAATGAAAAAGGAGAGGTGTGTATAAGCAGCAGAGTTAACCTTGGGATATTGTAGCATTTGGTGCCTTACAGATCAGACCAGTATAGACAGTAATGTTGGAAGTTATTCATTCACTTTACAAATATTTCCTGAGTATTTATGTACAGGATGCTAACACAGTGCCTAGTGCCATTTAAGAACCATCTCAATTAGGTTGTGTTGTGTTGTTTTTAAATTTTTTTTTAAAGATTTATTTATTTATTTATTTATTTATTTATACACGCAATGGGTACAGTCAGAAGCATGGGAGAGTGAGAGAATTCACCAGAGCCAGAGCGGGGAACAGAACAGGCAGACTGATGAAATACACTGCTGAGGGGAGCAACAGGCGCGGCAGGAGAGGTCTGCACACCATGTGGGACCCTCGCAGGTGGCCGGGCACCGAACCGGTGCTGCAAAGGCTGTGGGCAGCTTCGCAGCCCAGCGCTCAAACACTGCACCACCAGGGGAAGCCCTCAGTTAGGTTGTTTTAAAGCTTTCTTGAAATTTATTATCAGAGCCTAGTTCCCCTTTGTTGGAGACAAACTATGGCCTAAGACCAAATCTGTTCTGTTTGCTTCTGTACAACCTGCAAGCTAAGTAAGAATGATTTTTTACATTTTTAAATGGATGAAACAGCGTAAAAATGAGACTATTTCCTAATGTGAAACATAAGTAAAATATAAGTCAGTCTCTATGAATAAAGTGTAGTATAACAAAGATATGTCCATTCATTATATATTGTCTATGGCTGGTTGGTTACTATACTAGTAAATTTGAATAGTTGCAATAGCGACCGTGTGGACCACAAAACCTAAATTATTTACCATGAGTCCCCCTACTGAAAAATTTGCTAACCTCTGCTTGAGATCACACTATATCCTTAAATTAAGAATTGAGGCCACAAGATATTGTATAACCATACAACTTTCTCATCAGTTACTATTGGCTTATAAATGTAACAGGTATATGTTTATGAGAAAGATTTTAGAATAATCCTAACTAAAAGTAGCCCCTTTAAAAAGATGAGTATAAAAACGTTATAAACAATAATTATTGAAAAAAAATGAAATTTTAAAATAATTCATATTTATTATTACAACACATATTTAATAAACCTGGCTACTCCCAATTGAATATCAGTATGTTAAATTGCTGAAATTACTTTCATGTTTTCTTCATTGTTATTTGCTAAATTAGTCTATATTTTAATGGCATTATATTTTCAAGTTAGACTAAACCTGCTAAATGTTGAATTTTCTCATTGTTAACCATAGATACCGTGTTGAAGGAATAATTCCAGAATCAACTTCTAAACTATCTGATTTCCTCTACAAGCCTGAAAACAGAGTTACATGGGATAAATCACTGAAAGTGTGCGATGTGGTGCAGAAGGTTGATAAGGTAATTTGTAGTTTAATATTAGACTTTTACTACATTGCTATATTATTAGGTTTTTATCTCAGTGATATGAGTTCAATAATCCTTAGACACCTTATGTTTTATAAATTCAAGTTGAACTGAAATCTTTATAAAAGGTTTAAAGCTTCCTTCTCTGTTAATAAGAGTTTAATTCTAATTAGCTTTGTAAATACGTGCCACATTCTGAATCTGGTCAATTCCCCTGTACATGTGTGAGATATCTAAACTTAATTATTGCCCTTTTTCCATTACGTGGGAAAAAAGATTGAGCATATTTGTTTAATGGCAATTTAGTGTATTATTCTTGATTTATTAGATAGTGGGAACAGTGCAGTAGGGACTTAGGAACAAACCATGTAATTTTTTTTTCAAGAGTTAGGACAAAGCTGGCAGTAATGTCATCTGGACCTTTGCAGTTTTAGAAACACTTCAAATATACCATCTCAATTAAATGAAAATAAAGAGAAAAGACAAACATAACTAAGCAGAGGAAAATGTTAAAGCCATCAAGATTAGAGAAAGACAGAATGTGAGAGGCAAGTAGAGGGGGAGAGAAGAAAAGTATGAAATGAAGATAGACTCTTCCTCAGGAGGAGGAAAAATATGAATGAAATGACAGAAGAATGACACCTGGTAACACGAGGTAGAAATAAGGAAGAAGCCAGAAGTAGGACAAAGTTTCTGAATTTCAGTGCAACACAATAGAGTCACTTATTTGCTTAGACCACCATCAAAATAACCGTCTAAATTATTTACTATTTGAAATTTGTTCTTCACGTCTGTTGTTGTTTGTAGTTTTTCCCTCTTATAGATCTGTTAATGGGAGAATCCGGACTTTGTTCTCCAACTCCTCCTCATACAGATATTTATGTTCTTTTGACTGATTAATTCATTCTACAAATAACTTCTTGAGCAACTCTTGTGAACTGCATACTGTTTCAAGCACCGGGCATACATCAGTGGACAAGACAGGAAATGGCCCTGGTTTCACTGCACTTATAACTCTAGTCAGGACAGACATAATAAACAAGCAAACGATTTTTTTAAAACAAAATATCATATAATCATAAGTATTATGAAGGCTAGCATTAATAATAATAATGCAAGTATTATGAATAATAGTATAGAGGGTGGGGCTCTGTACCTCACTGAACGGATCATTTTGACCTGCTTAGGATTTAGAACTGTAGGTAACAAAATGGTAGCCGAACAGGCTGCTTAGGAGTAGCAGACCCACGGGTGGGGGGGTGGGGGGATGGGAGTGGAGGGTGGGGGGTGGGGGAGCGAGGCGGAGAGTGAAATGAAAGCTGAAATAGGCCCTGTTTTTGTCATGGTGATTTGATAACCTGCCATAGAAATGGTAATTTGATTTTCTCCTTGGTTGAACACCACCTAGGAAGTCAGCCCTCTGTCTGGGGAATCAAACTGTTCAGCAGCCATGAGGGAAATGAGAAATAAATAAATAAGTAAATAATTGCACGGACATGAAATCCAAAAATAATAGTATAGGCAATGACCAGGTGACGCTAATTTGTAGTTAATCAGGGAAGGCCTCTCTGAGACATGTGGGTGGAAGGCTGAGTAACAAAGTAGAGGTGATAGAGGTAGTGTTATAGGACAGGGAGAGAGGCAGCCCAAACCCCGCAAACCTGTCTATTTTAAATGGGTTTTGTCATCCGCCGCATCAACACAAAACATAGGAGACTTTAATGGGAAGGAACTTTAATAAAACTAGGAAACAATACAGGAAAGGCAAAGGATATAGTTTCTAAATAAAGCACCCAAAGTGACCCCTCCCCTCGTGGGTAAAAGTCCATCCATATGGGATTGGCCCAGAGCAAGGCCCCAAAGCCTGCCACAAGTCTAAAGCATCTTTTAGTGGGGACCTACAGAAAAGGGTCAGAAACAACCAGACAAGCCCGGAAGGAAAAGAGTAAAATTAACATTAAGATAAAAGCTGTCATTGTCACCTCCCCTTGGGTCTCACCCACATCTGTGTCACCCAGTCCACGACCAAAAGACAAGCACAGTTTCTTCACGTGTCTCTAGGCTCCACACGCCTCCTCCAGGTCTTCTGGCTCCATCCTGCTTCCTTCCTCAGTATCTTCTGCTGTTTTTTCTCTCTTTTTTTTTTTTAAATGTTTTTTTTTTTAATAGAGGCATGTTTTATTTATTTGTTTGTTTGTTTTGTTTATACATGCACTGGGTACAGTCAGAAGCACGGGAGGGTGAGAGAATTCACCAGAGCCAGAGCGGGGAGCAGAGCAGGCAGAAAAACCGAAGCACACTGCTGAGGGGAGCAGCGGGCGGCAGGAGAGGTCTGCGCGCCATGTGGGACCCTCCTCTGGTGGCCAGGGAGCAGCTGGGGATTGAACCGGCGCTGCAGAGGCTGCGGGCAGCTTCACAACCCAGCGCTCAACCACTGCGCCACCGAGGAGGCCCTGTTTTTTCTCTTTTTGCTCAGCTCCACCCTCCCTTGGGTGGGGCAGGGAACCTCCTCCTTTCCTGGGGACCACCCTGTTACAATCCCCCTGTTACAGTAGCACTTGGGGTGGAGAGTGTAGCTGACAGAGATGAAAGTTGATGCAAAGCCCCTGAGGTTAGAGAGAGGCTTAAATTTAATGAACAGGAAATCAAAGTCCCATAGGTCATAGGGAGAAATTTTATTTTAAGTTCACCAAGAAGCCATTGGAGTCTTTTAAGCAGGAAAGTGACTGATTTGACTTGAGATAGTCGCTGAAAGGGGAAGGGGATATAAAGAGGCCAGAGTGAAATCAGCAAGACCAGGCTGTCATGAGGATAAGGCCTAGGGTGGTAGCGGTGAAGAGGGGTAGAAATCAAAGAATTCAGGGACACATGTTAGAGATGCAGTGGGTGGAGTTACTGAGAGAGAGAGAGGAATCAAAGATGAATCTTCTAAAGCTGAACTGTGGCAAAATTTGTACAACTAACTAAATAAGTTTGCTTTAAATAAATTTACTAAGTAATTTAGCAAACTTGTTGAACTGTATGTTTAAAAGGACTAGATTTAATGTACACTTAAAAGGACAGAATCATACTTAACCTTTTTAAAAACCATGTCCTAGGTATTTGACTGATAATTACTCTATGAGAAAGAGGTGGTAAATGTGAATGTTAAAGTAAATCAAGCTTTTATGGTTTTCATAAACAATCGCTTTTATAAAATTCCAGATCCTGGGCCTTTGTTCTTTGAGTCCCCAAGGCTCATCCACTCATCAAAAAAAAAAAAAAAAAACAAATGTCTCTTGTGGATAGCATGGATATCTGCTACCACCTTATCATTTATCTCAAACTCTGTAGGTTAGTTTTACCTCCTTTTATTAATCTGATCTTGAATTCTGGGAGGGGAGAGATATTTTAGGTCCTGCCGTCCTCACCCACATAAAACACATGTCCATGACTCTCTTCTGATTTAAACATTCTATGGGAGGAACATGCACCATCACACATGAAAATTCAAACATCACACTGAGTTCCAACAAAGAGTTCCACTAGCACTTCAGATAGTTCTGCTCCTGCTTCAAACCAACTCTAATAACAGAAAGGATACTAGATTTGGCATCCAAAAAAAACTTAAAAAACAGATTCAGAGAAATAATGTGACTTGCCCAAGATTCCCACAGCCCATATGTGATAAAAACAGGACTGATACCTGATTTCTTAATTCCAAATTTCATTCACCTTTTAGTAAACCACAGTTTTCTCTGAAGAGTATTACACTGTAAGGAGAATTCTCTTACCATCCTATGAGTGCTTATTATATTCATCTCCAGGAGTTGGTTTTAATTGACTCGCATGGAGCCTGTTGGTGAGGGAGGGATTACTGTGGTAAGGTTATGGAGGTGGTCAAACACTTGACATCCCACACTATACAAGTGAGACCATCAACGGTTTATCAGTTATTACTCACAGCCGCAGTTCAACAAAAGACCACAACCACAACTGAAATAAAGAAGTTTATGACTCACAGATTCTGGAAGAAGTAAGCAACATGCTTTGAAGGGCCGCATGGGAAGGTCAAGGCAAAGTGCAGAGAGAGGCATGACCCAAGACACATCCTTTTATTACTATCCCTGGGTGAGGAGTCATAGGGCAAGGCTGGAGTTGCCAATTCAAATCAAAACCAGCAGGCTTTTGGTAAGCTCCTTTCAGGGGTACACAGGAGAAGGCCCTGGGCAGCAAGAGAGACTACTGATCACAAGGACACTTGGGAAAGTATATCTGGAATTCACATTTACTGTGATTCTTTAGGCTGTTTTCTAAGCATGCAAATCCATGAGGGGTTAGTGTTAGTTTAAGGACCCTCACTAGTTGCTTGGCCAAACAAAATAGATTCCAAGGTGGCAATAGCATGGAGTAGCTTAGCTAAACTCTCAACAAGGACATGCCATGCAGGGCAAATGGGAGTTGTACTCAGAAACAGTAAGTGACCAGAGGCTGTGCAGAGCAGACTGTGGCGCGCAAGACGTTAAGTGACCTCTGACTCCTGTAAAAGGAAACAAAAAGGAGCTACCCAGGGACTAGCAAGAACTATGCCTGGTGCTGTTGGTAAGAAGGGTCTTTTGGCTAAGGAACAGAGTCGGGGGAGACACTCGCAATTAGGACATTCAGGACCCTCCTGATTTACCAGATGTCAAAGCAGCACCTACCATTGGTGTGGAACTTTAGGCCTTACACCACAGGGTGCTAACCTAGTATATTTTTCAGAATATGTTTCTTAGCTGATACAGAATAGTAGAAATTGTGCTGTACTAGGGATCAAGAAGGTTTGCTTCTTGTTCTGCACTGATCTCTAGTAATGCACATGATTTAATCTGTTCGGTTTCGACTTCTCCATCTAAAGTTACCAAGAGGAGATAATCTCAAGATTTCTTTCTGAATTTTCTGCAATTATATGAAGTCCATATCAGATCTATGACTGGCAAATATTTCCTACTGTTCCCGAAGTTGCCTTTTCATTTTGTTAAAAGTTTTTTGTTGAAGCTTTTTAGTTTGATATAGTCCCACTTGTTTTGTTTTTTTTTTTGGGGGGGGGGTGGTTTTGTGCTTGGGTTGCCTTCCACCTGTAATTATGGGTCTAATGTTTCTTTAATACTTAAAATGTATGTTGTTTTGATGTTAAGTTCTAAAATCTTCAAAGCTCTGCTTTTTCCAAAGAGTTCAATAGTATGCAATGAAATTCTTTGGGGGAGCAATACAAACAATAAATGGTAAATAACTGTTTCAATCTCTCTGTTTCCATCTGTCGCAGGATACATTCATATGTCACACCATTACACAAAGTTTTGCCATGGGCTCCATTTCCCCCCGAGACTTTATCGACGTGGTATACATCAAGCACTATGAAGGAAACGTGTATGTTATCAGTTGTAAGTTGAAACATTTTGCCCATATTTGGAATTACTATGAGTCGTAATATTTTTCTTTTAACTGATAGTTTGGAAGAAACTATATTGTTAATTATTTTTTTTCTATATTTACTTAGTAAGACCAATAAATACACGCATAAGGTAGATAAAGCCTGCTGTTTTCCCAGTTCCGGAGGTGTCATTCACATCATAGTCAGCGATTATGGCATCTCCTGGGCTTTTATGCAGAAACCCTGCAGCAATGAGTATAGAGACTTCTAAGCTAGTACTTCACAGCATCCATTTAAAAACTACCAAGAAGCAAATTTAATCTTTCCATATATACTCTTATGTTCGAATTGTATACAATGCCATATCTAGTAACTAGTAAGGCTCCTGAAGAAATTTTTACTAGATGAAAATTCTTTAAAAAAATCACTTAATAGAACTGTGTTCCTATTTCTTTGAGAAACTAGAGCTTTTGGTATATCTTGGCCCCTTCCCCCGAAATGTGTGTTCTGTCAAGTGCAAATGTGCATCCATTTCCTTGTTTGCAAGTATTCACTGGCAGTTATTCACTTAAAGCATGTCAGTTCATACCACAAAGATCTTCTCACTCATGCAGCTCAAGGTACCTCAGTGTGAAGGGACTTAAGTAGGCCATTGGCAGAAAGCCTTGTTTTCTTCATAACTCAATTTAATCTCATCATTCCTAGCTTGAAAATGTTTGAGGAGACAGTAGTGCTCATATGGTATTTTGTTTTGACCTGTCTTCACACTCATAAGTGTAATCATACGTGCACTTGTGTTCATGTTAATGCTGATAATAGCTAAGTTAAATTACTTACTATTCATACATTGTTAATGCCACTGGAAATAGAATTTTTCATGTGAAATCGGTTTCATTTAATTTTTTTTTAATTTCTTAGCTAAGAGTGTGGATTTTTCAGCATGTCCTCCATCTCCAAATTACATCCGTGGTTTTAACCATGCTTGTGGCTATATATGCTCACCTCTGAAAGAGTAAGTGTTATTTGTATTTATTTTTTTAAACAGTTTTCTAGTTCAATTTGTGATTTGTTAACAAAGGGATTCTTAGTTCATCAGTAGAAATATATGCCAGTATATTCTATTTGGGAAAAATGATTGCCCCTAAATGCAATTTTAGAACACACTTCAAAAGTATTTTTATCTTAAGTATAATTAAAATGGGTAATTCTCTATCAAGTATGATTTGAAATTTTTTTTTAAGATTTATTTTTTATTTATACAATATCTGGGGTATAGGCCAGCGGTGTGGAGGGTGAGAGGATTCACTAGAGACAGAGTGGGGAATAGAACAGGCAGACAGACTGAAAGTACTGCTGAGGGGAGCAGCCGGTGAGACAGGAGAGGCCTGCCCTGCCATGTGGGAATCTCCCTGGCCGGCTGGAAATCAAACCCGCGCTGCAGAGGATAACGACAGCTTCACAGCGCTGTGCTCAACCCGTTGCGCCAACAGGGAGGCCCATGATTTGAAGTTTCTGAGGCTAATCATTCACAAACATTTCCCTTCAAGTTAACTTTAACTTGATTTTTATATTTATCCTTTAGGGTCATTTCTGTGATTGATTAATGAATTTCTGTGAATTAAAAATAAATTGCCCTAGAATTATAACACACATTTATCATTAACTGCTTTACCATAACGGCTTTTCCTCAAATGGTTTTTTTCCAATGGACTATCTACTGAGAGCAAATACCTGCAGAATGAGTCATTTATAGGTAAATTTGGAAAAGGGAGGAGATAGAGAAATCAGAAATGAATCACTGCTTGGGCCTCCCCTGGTGGCGCAGCGGTTGAGAGCTGGGCTGCCCGCAGCCTCTGCAGCGCTGGTTCCATCCCTGGCCACTGGCGAGGGTCCCACATGGCACGACAGACCTCTCCTGCTGCCCACTGCTCCCCTCAGCAGTGTATTTCGTCACTGCCTGTTCTGTTCCCTGCTCTGGCTCTGGTGAATTCTCTCACCCTCCTGCGTTTCTGACTGTACCGGTGCTTATATAAACAAACAAACAAACAAACAAACAAATGAATAAATCTTAAAAAAAAAAAAAAAGAAATGAATCACTGCTTAAGGTAGCAAGCCCAAGAATAGTATAGTAACATAACATATATACCCTGTAAGTGCATGTATACCAATCCATTATATATCATTTCACAAATTCCTTGTTAATTTTTGCTAAGTGATTATTATATTGAGTAAAAATCATTTGCACATTTAAAAAAGGTGTAAAACTTTATATTGGTCAGATAAAAATTTCTCAGTATAAAAAAATTATATGAAGGACGCCAAAATAAAATTACATTGTTGGGCCTGTATTCCTTAATGTTTTCACTACTGAATTAAAGAACAAAAAGAAACTTACAGTGATTTACAATAATGGACAGGATGATTGAACAGATAATGTTGATAATGATGATGATGATGTATGGTCTTACCATGCACCTGTCAATTGTCCATAGATGGCCAGTACATTATTCTTCATAGCAGTAGAGAGGCAAAACAAGGGGAGAGTTTTTGTTCCAAATCAATTGCTGATAAGGATCCTAGTTGGTAAGGATCTTACAGTGTGCTTCACGGGTAAAGTTCCCTTCTTGCACTTGGTCAGCTTTCCCTTTCACTGCAAAAAAAAGGCGGGGGTAGGTGGACAAAAGCTCAGGTGTAGACCTCGCATCTAGTGCAAGAACTCTACCTAATGTCCTGTTGGAGAAGATATAATCTCATTCATAGTCTCAGGCAAGGGTACTGACAAAAAGTGATACTTTCGTATTCTCTTCTCTCAAGCTTGCAGTCTCAAGCCAGCCATCGGAGATACTGGACTGTATAGAGAAGGGTGTCTGGACTGTATAGAGAAGTCTGGACTGTAGAGAAGGGTGCAGGAAAATGAACACTCACACCATTGGTTGGAACAGAGGTCTTTATACCCTGCAAAAGAATTTTGTAAAACTGTATTTTGCCTTACATATGATTAAGTTGATATTAAAATATGTAGCCACTAAAATCTCAAAACCATTAACAACTTGAAACCAATCATCACATTATCAATTTCAGAATACATACAACCTTTAATAGTCAGAATTTTACATCACTCTTTTTCTCCTTAAACCCACATTTTAATTTTTCCCCAATATAATTTTATCCTAATAGAATATATTTTATACTTTGGATTCTTTTATTAATCCCCATCATACTTCTGTGCAAAAATAAGTATTTTTTTAAATTTTATACTTTATTTCCCATGACCGTAAACATCTTAATAAAATATGTGTATGTATGACTTCCATTGATCAAAATAAAATAATAAATTATAAAATATGGTATATAATTATTAAATATTAAAAAACTGGTTGTTGAAACACATTATTACTATTAGCAAAACTTAGCATCATGTACCAGGCACTTTTGTAAGCAACTTACATATATTGACTCATGTTGTCCTCACAATAGCTCCATGAAGTATTACTATTCCATTTTGCAGACAAGAAAATGGAAGCCCAGAGAGGTTAAGTAACTTTCTCAAGGTTACAAATAAATACTAG
Source organism: Talpa europaea (assembly GCF_964194135.1). Classification (NCBI taxonomy): domain Eukaryota; kingdom Metazoa; phylum Chordata; class Mammalia; order Eulipotyphla; family Talpidae; genus Talpa; species Talpa europaea. The sequence goes on along the minus strand of NC_140080.1, from coordinate 85,096,243 downwards.
TAAAACTCAACTTCAAAGCAAGGCAGACAAAGTGTCTATCAATTATAACCATTTAATATAACTATGGATTTAATTACTAATAAATTGGTAATGCATATACTATCAAGTCTACTCCTATTGTGCATTTTTATAAACATAAGCACTAAGAAACTTTTCTCACATTAGTAAGTGGGTGAAAATGGAAAAAATATAATTCTGATACTGTCAATTCCTTTAAATTGTCCTCAATTATGCACCTTAAATTACATTTTGACCCATCATTATTGACCTATCAGCTAACAACTTAAGCAGATCCTTACATTTTATTAAAGCAGAGAATTGACATGGCTTGGAAATGGATTGAATACCAAGTCATCAGTCATTCACTTTATTACTTCACTTCTAATAGATCAGATTTTCTCTTTGGCATTTCAAAGAATTTTGTATGTCAGGGTAAAGTATCAACACTATTCAGGATGGATGACAGTTGTATCTTTGTTCTATAATGTGAAAGAGATGACTGCGAACAGGTAGTGAGAAAGGAAAATCTACATCTCATTCAGAGACTAATTCTTAGATCAGTTTAAGGAATTATTTGAAAATCTATTCCTGCGAATGTTATTAATCCTCTCATACCCCTCAGAAAGTTTTCACACATTCCAGTTTGAATGTCACTAGGTTAGCATATGGAATACTTGAGTCCTCTTGGAGGGAAATTTGAAATAATATTTCAAAATGCTAAGTGCACAAAACCTTTGACCTAGAAATTTTTGTACGTATTTATAGAAGTATAAATGGACACATTACAAGGATGTTTTATTGCAGCTTTATTTATAGTAGCAAAAAGTGAGAAGCAATCTAAATTGTAGTCAATAAAGGACTGGTTAATCAGTACGAAGTATCATATGCAGCTGTGAAAAACAATTAAGGAGCTCTGTATATTTTGACAGAGTGCAAGTTATGCCATTAAACAAAAAATAAAGCTAGTTGCAAGGAAAATGTAATTTTTTATAAAAACAAAAATGTAAATGTGGGGTACATGTATTACATATATATGATTTCATGTATGATTTTTTTATACATACTTACGACAATAATCTGAAAAGAGAGTCAAATATCGTGACTATCTCTGGAGAACAGAGGAGAATAAGAGAGGAATAATGCTTTCATTTTAAATATTCTGTATTGTGGGGCCTTCCTTGTGACACAAGGGGTTAAGCACTGCACTATGAAGCAATCCGCAGCCTTGCAGCACAAGTTCGATCCCCGGCCGGACAGGGAGCAACCTACATGGCGAGGCAGACCTCTCCAGTCTTGCCCGCTGCTTCCCTCAGCAGTGTATTTCAGTCAGTCTGCCTGTTCTGCTCCTCACTCTGCCTCTGGTGAATCCTCTCACCACCCCCCGACCCCGCACCTCTGGCCTATACCCCAGCTCTTGAATACATAAATAAATCTTTTAAAATAAATAAACAAATAAATAAATAATATTCTGTATTGAAATTTTCATAATAGTTCACCTTTTATAACTGAAAAGTCAATAAAATGACAAAAAAGTGCTTCTAAAACTGAAATCTTTAATATATACTCTTATTTAATATCTTTATGTAAAATGTTTATTTTTATAGTTATTTTATGTAAAATGTTATTTTTTATGTAAAATATGTGACTGCAAATAACTCTATCTTCTTCCTTTCTTTCCTTCAATAACTATTTAACCTGTAAGTACTATAAAATAGTAAACTTGTAAATTCAGTAGATAAATCTATAAGTATCATATATTTTAGCTCTTCCTTTGCTTACAGGAACCCAGCATATTCCAAACTGGTGATGTTTGTCCAGACAGAAATGAAAGGAAAATTGTCCCCATCCATAGTTGATGCAACCATGCCTTCCAACTTAATAAACTTCATTCTCAGTGCAAAAGACGGAATAAAGATTCATAAAACTGCAAGACATGGATATCATCATAATGGTCACTCATCAATCTTAAAGAAGAAATGAAGCCGTTCTGCCATAAACTCATCTTTGGCATTTACTGTAGTTTGCCTCTAAATCAATATGCATAAATACTGTTAAACTATTCGAGACAGTATTCTTGTACAACTTACGGAAGGTACTTTGTGAAAATAAGAACTCATAGTTGCATAAGAGAACAACATTAAATATAGTTTTTAATCTCACTTGAGCATAATGTTAAATCACAAGCATTCTTATGCCCTTTTATCTTTTCTTTCCCATTCCCTGAAAATGCTCTGCAAGAGAATCAGAAAGAGAGCACATGCAGTCAGAGGTCAGCTTTAATTAAAGACTAAAATTATTTTAAACTCTTTTCCTGAAATTACTGCTTAAATTGATCATTGTAGGAAACATGAACATAAAATTTAAAAAAAAGTCCATTAGTATATGTGACCAGTGATATCTAGAATTTAAAATTGAATGAGTCAGGAATTAATTTCTGGTTCTGGCCAGAATGTAGCAGTCCATTCCCTCTAAGTCCTTCCTCTTACAACTAATGGACCCTGCATGTAACACAGCAAACAAGCATAGGTGGAAAGACAAGAAGGCAAACTGCCCGGGGACCTTGGGACTTACGGAGAGAGACAGCAGTGAGTTCTCTGAGTTTCCTTATTGCCTCCCATAGATTCCAGACAGTTGCTACAGAAACCCCCAACCTGGAACCACCAACAGGCAGGGGGAAAAAAGTCTTCAAGGAAAAGTCTGCCATACCAGTGGCTATGAACTGAAGGGTGGCCTAACAGAACAAAAATATTTTTGACAATACCGATCCTAGCCTAGTCAAATACCAACCTAAAAACTGCACCCACACCCTCTATGGTTTCAGTGGGTGAAAGCAGAGAGGTGATTTCCTACCCACCTCATCTCTGTCCCACAAAAGCTGGTGGAAGAACTGTCTGTGTGCATTTGTGTGTGCAAACACACACCTGCGTTAAGCAGGGAGCTAATCTTCCAACTTCGACCTGGCAGAATCAGACAGCATTGTGGTTACTCATCTGGCGATGGTGGTCATGGTATACACTGCAAAGCAAGGAGCTGATCTTCCATTTTCCACCCAGCAGCAGGCAGTAGTGTTTTAGTGGCCCTAATGGATAGTGTCAGTGGGGCCCAGTAGCAAAAGGAGCTTCCACTATTAAACTATTAACCTGGCAGCAGCAGACTTTACAGCTAGTGTAAAGTAGGGCCAGCTTCTCTGCCCTCCCAACTCCTAATAACACCAAGGCCCAGGCGTGCTGAACTTCTATCCTCACCCAGTGTCAGTGGTTTCCCCTCTGTAGTATATTAAATGGTGGCCATCAAAATATATGTCCATGTCAAATGCCTGGAACTCTGTCCACCATTTGGACAAAGGATCTTTGCAGACACAGCTAAGGACTTCAAGGTGAGAGCATCCTGAATTATCTGATTGGGCCCTTGATTTAATCAAAGTGTCTTATAATGAGAGATGCACAGAGAGACATGTAAAGGACAGGAGACCATGTGAAGACAGAGCAGAGAGGGGAGGTTTGTAGTTACAAGCGAAGGAACACCAAAAGACCAGAAGTGGGAAGAGGCAAGGAAGGATTCTCCCCTAAAGTCTTCAGTAGAAGTATGTCCCAGCTGACACTTTGATTTCAGACTTCCGGTCTCCAGAACTGGGACAGCCCCCACTTTTCCTACAGAAGCTGGTATGAGCAGACTCAGTGGGGATCTGGGTCTCCACACCCACCTGGCATCAACAGGGTGGAACAAGGTGGTGGGACTAATTAGCACTCCACTTCCCCATCCCCTCCTCTGGTGTCATGGGGGGTCAGTAGGGAGCTGAGTTCAGCTGAGTGCACTCAAGGGCACAAGACCATGCATATTAATGCCCATTTTTGCCAGGAACGAGCTGAACAGCCACCTCGCCATCTGTAAAGAATGTCAGCCGGTGCTCTACTTTTTGCAAGGGTGCTGATGGCAGGACCCAGTGGTAAGATGAATGTACAGACCACCCAGCCTTCCCACTACACCTTAATTAGAGGACTTACCTGCTGAAACAGAAGATTACATAGGATCTGGAGTTTGACATGTGGTCATGTCTTACTTTGATATTTTGCTAAATGGGAGCTAAGACAATAACTTATTTTCCAATTTAGTAACTCTGTCTCTATATTTAACTTCTACTTGTAACCTCTTTTTAAAGCTTTCTTGTACTACTTAAGTGTAGCCAGCAGGTGGCGCTTTCCACACTTTGAAGATATCCTTGCACAAAGTCAAAAGTTCATTAGGTATTTTTTGTAATTTACACAAAATTTTAAGTGAAGTACCACTGATTTACATTCTTGTAAATTTTTTGACAGTTTAGGATTTCGCTCCTCAGGTGTGGTCATTAGTAGCTCTCCTACCACCAAAGTATCCATAGTCCACTACCATAGTCCATTGTGCTCTTCCCCTGCCCCTTTTCTAGTGCCTCTCTCTCTCTCTCCCCGCAAATCATATATCTTATTTTTTGTTGCGCAGCTCCCCACTTCTAGTTACAAAATTTTGTAATAGTTATCTATCACCAACAAATAGTCAATATTATTGTTGACTCAAAAAGAATCTATGTTCATCATAGTTTTTGAATATTTGCACATTTTCAATATTCATATTGTCAATCTCTTTCCCTAACTCAATAATTTGAGAATTTTTAGTAATGGTTTTCTATATAAAAATAACAGCTTCTACAATAACCACATCTTGAGACTTACTTTGCAAACAATAATTATAAAATTATTTTTTGACTGATGGAATTAGAAGAGAAAGCTCTAAGATCTCATCTTGTCATATCGAGAATGCTTGTTTATATTTGAGAGTATTCAGATGTTGGTAGGTCAGTGATTTACCCAAGTGTTTCTAAAAATGCTTACACAGATACACACAGACACTATCAACAGCTGGTTTACTAAAAATGAATATTCTGAAGTGTAACATTTAAGAGAGAGAAAACTCTATTATGGTAAAATAAATAAATAAAAGTCCCACCCAAGCTACCAGAGCTTCCTATCAGATTCTTAGTCCATACTGTTTATCAAATAAAGGCAACTCAGACAGATTATGTGGTTCAAGAAAATCTTTGAAAGCTCTATCATTAATACCAGATGGCAATATGAGGAATGCCAGAAATATGGGTATAGTTAGCACTCCTTTCCATTATTTTCAAATCCCTTTTAAAAAATTGTATAAAGAAAAGCAAAAATATATATTGTGGTTACAATGTACACAGGAGCAAGATGTATAGTAACAATACCACAGAGGTTAGAGAAATTAAGTGAATGCACCCTTGCAAGGCCCTTAGACATATACTAGTTGTTCATGGCTTGAAGGTAGACTTTGATAAGTTAGACATAAAATAAATACCTAAAGAAATAACAAAATAGCAAAACAGAATTATGCAGTCACGCACTGCATAATGACATATCGGTCGACAATGGATCACACATATGTTGGTGGTCCCTATATACAACCAGCATGTGTAGTAAAGCTGCACCATTTAGGTTTGTGTAAGTACACACAATGGTGAAATCACCTCAAATAGATTTCTCAGAATATCTCTGGCATCATTAAGTGATAAGTAACTGTAATTTTTTTTTAAGATTAATTAATTTATTTATACAAGCACTGGGCACAGTCAGAAGCGCGGGAGGGTGAGAGAATTCACCAGAGCCAGAGCAGGGAGCAGAGCAGGCACACTGATGAAATACACTGCTGAGGGGAGCAGTGGGCGGCAGGAGAGATCTGCGTGCCATGTGGGACCCTCACCTGGCGGCCAGGGATCAATCTGGTGCTGCAGAGGCTGTGGACAGCTTCGCAACCCAACACTCAACCGTTGTGCCACTGGGGAGGCCCGGTAACGGTAATTATAAACCAATAAGGGAGAAAAATATATAGGATGATTTTTAAAAACCCTCAGTCCCTAAAGTGCATAAAAACAGGGAAAAAGAGAACATAGAATAAAGCAGAAAATAGGAAATAGGTAGATTCAATCCTAATCATATAAATAATGGTCTAAAAATTTCAATGAAAATGCAAAGTTATCAGATGAAATGAAAAAGTAAGACCCAGTGGGACTCCCCAGTGGCCTAAGGGTTAAGTCTCAGCACTATCATCATTACAGCCTGAGTATGATCCCCCAACCAGGGAGCTACCCACATATGGCACAGCACACATTTCCTGTCTCACCTGCTGCTTCCCTCAGCAGTGCATTTCAGAAAAATCTGCCTGTTCTGCTCCCCATTCTGTCTCCAGTGAATCCTCTTACTTTCTTCCCCAACTCTGGTCTACAGCCCAGTTATTCTATGAAAAAAAAAGGAAGAAAAAGCAAGACCCAACTGCTATATATTAAAAAATTTTTATGTACAGACACATAGTTTAAAAGGACTGGGAAAAGACACTGTTAACATTAATTTTTAAAAACCTATAAAGACAATCATTAGGAAAACTGATTTTCATAGCAAAGAATTTATCAGGGATAAAACAATCATATAAAAATATTAAATTCATCAGAACCTCATTTTCCTGAATAGTAATGCCTATTCAAAATACTTGAATCAAAAATTGATAAAACTGCAATGAGTAAAAGAATTCTGTAACAATTTAATAAATCCTCCCTACATAGTAAAACCCCAAGAAAAACTCTGAAATCTTGATTACTTGGGGTATTTTATTTCTTTTATTTTTTTTTAAGATTTTATTTATTTATTTATATAAGCACTGGGTACAGTCAGAAGCACAGGAGGGTGAGAGAATTCACCAGAGCCAGAGTGGGGAACAGAACAGGCAGACTGACGAAATACACTGCTGAGGGGAGCAGTGGGCATGGCAGGAGAGGTCTGTGCACCATGTGGGACCCTTGCCGGTGGCTGGGGATTGAACCGACACTGCAGAGGCTGCAGACAGCTTTGCAGCCCAGTGCTCAACAGCTGCACCTCCGGGGAGGCCTGGTATTTTATTTCTTGTCCTGGATAGTTACACAATTGTTGCTTATAATGATCCATTAATATGTCCATTTCTTAATGCATTTTTCTATATTACAGATTTCACAAAAGAAAAATGTTTATTGATGAAATTCAGCTTTGATGAAAGATACAAATCTACAGATTCATAAACACCTAAATCCCAAACATGATAAAAATAAATCTGTAGCTATATAATAAAAATTGCAGATCTCCAAAGACAAAATTATTTTAAAACAGCCCAAGAGAAGTCAATTTTAAATTTATAGTTCTAAACACATAATTTCAGAAATTAAAAGCTCTACTTAGAAGGAATGTCTGAGAATCATGAAAGTGAATTTAAAAAAAATTGGGCAAACCTAATCATTGACAATATAAAGCAATAATATTCAAGCTGAAAGTTAAATTAGGAATTTGTTTAGAATTAATATATTTAAACATACTGTGTTGTTTGGAAAGAGTGTATAGATATTTACTATTTTTGTTAACAGGGCAGTCCCTTGTAACAGGAAAAGGGGAGGTTCCAGGTTCCTGGCCTCACCCAAGGTAGGGAGCTAAGCAGGGAGGAGAAGAAGCTGGAGAGGAGACTAGTAAAGAAGGAAGCAGGATGAAACTGGAAGGAGACCAGGAGGAGGCACATGTTGCAGAGACATGTGAAGAAAGTGCAATTGCTTCTTGGTCCTGGACTGGTTGAAACAGATGTGGGTGAGAGACCCATGGGGAGGTTAACAATGGCAGCTTTTATCTTGATTTTGATTTTGCTCTTTTCCTCCCAGACTTGTCTGGATATTTCTGACCTTTTTCTATGGGTCCCTGCCAGAAGGTGCTTTAGACTTGGGGCAGGCTTTTGGGCCTGGCTTTGGGCCAACCCTGTTTGGCTGGACATTCACCCACAAAGGGATGGATAACTTCGGGGGCTTGATTTGCAAACTATATTCTTTTTCTTTTCTGTATTGCACACTAATTGTATTAAAGTTCCTTTCCATTAAAGGTCGTATATGTTTTGTCTTGATGCAGTGGATGACAGAATCTATTTAGAATGGGCAGGTTTGGGAGTTCTGGGGTGCCCCCTCCTTGCCCTGTAACATTTTTAGATGTTAAGCATGTAGAATTTTTGAGAATAATTAAAAGTATTTATAATAGAATGTTTAAATTACAAATAAGAAAAAAATAGAAAATTCAACCAATCCAAAAAAAAGATAGTAAAGGGATATGGGTAAGAATGGAATGGAGGGCCTCCTGGGGACGCAGGCAGTTGAGTGCAGCGCTGTGAAGCTGTCCACAGCCTCTGCAGTGCCACATGGTGAGCTGACCTCTCCTGTCTTGCCCACTGCTCCCCTCAGCAGTGTATTTTGGTTCTGTTCCCCACTCTGTCTTGGGTGAATCTTCTCACCCTCCCACACATCTGGCCTGTACCCCGGTTCTTGTATAAAAATAATAAAAATAATAAATCTTAGAAAAAAAAAAAGAATGGAATGAAAAAAAAAAGTACAAAATAGTGCAAATAGTGAACTGTAGTGGGATACTCTTAAGAGTTCTCCAGACAAAAAACACTAGAACCTGGAGAAAATGTTTCTTATTGGGTTGTACTATCTGAGGGAACTCTGCAGACTCCATGTCGCTACACTTACACAGGAAAAAAAAAAAAAAAAAAGCTGAAACAAAAGCAGGAAAGAAACAGGAAGCAAAGCATGAGGCAAGAAGCAAGCTTGAAAGGTGGGGCTTGCCCAGGGGCAGATACTATTAGTGGTCCACAGTTAACCTCTGGAAACAACCTTAGGACAGAAGTGAGGTGAGGCAGTTGGAGACAAATGTGTTCGGTCAGGACCTCTCAAGGGGCTAAAAAGGTGTCAGTAGGTTGTTACTGACCTCTGGAAGAAAAAATAAATTATTCGGCATCTAAGTTAAAACTGCCTACCTAGAAGAGAGGATGTTAAAGTTACTTTTAATTCACACTTGTATATTTTTATCAAATCTTTTCTTTAGATTATATTGGCAAAAATAACAAACTTGAGAACAAGACTCCTTGGAACCAGTCCTGAAAAGTTCTTGAGTGTATTCTAGAAACATCCTTATGTCTCACAAATTATAAGTTCACAATTTTATTGGCAAGCAAAAGTGAAGGCACAATGGTAGAACAAGGACACATACTAATTTATTAACTTTATACATTTGTTGTGTGTTTGACAACCCTTCTCTCCAAATAGGAAAGAAGACAGTAAATATCTAATCCATTGCTTATCCCTACAGACTAACTAAAATGAAAAGGATTTATTATCCAGCATTCTTATACATCCATCACCTTCCACTTGTGATATCCATCCTTCCCTTAACCCCCCTGCATGGAGAGTTCCTTCTCTACAACATATATTCTCCCCACCCAGTCCCTACCATATCATTCACTCATTCATTATTTATTGAGTGCCCTCTAGGCATGACATTGTGGTAGGTTCTAGGTGCACTAAGAAGCATTAATTGAATAAACACTGCTTTGGTATTTTAAATAGTCTACTTACTAAATGATATGTAGTATGGGCTGTCAAACTTAAATCAAAGATATGTACATGTTTAGTAGGCTAACTGGCAGAATTTCTTATCTGGCTGTTTCCTAACAGGATGAATTTCTTGAACAATTCCTTATTTCACAGAAAAATATTGTTCTTTGCTACAGCATAGCAGTGATTCCGCTATTTTTATATGTAAATATGTGTATCATCCCCCCCTCCCCACACAAAACTTATGGAAAAATGTACCAATGCTGACCATGATATTCTTTTTATTGAAAAGCAATATAAAACAGTTTTAGAAATAATTGGACGATAATATTTTACATTATTTCTTCTGTAATGTGTATTTTTATGCTTCCTGTCAGAATTTACTTCCTGTAACTATTCTTGTTTTATCTGGAACATTTTATGTTAAATTTCTACATTATTGAATAATTATTAGTGTTTAACTTAAAAGAGCTTAATAAACTGCTAATCTGAGAACAACAGTCATCTTTCCCTTGCTTTTTATAGACCTTTTCCTGAACATACTTATTTATGTACAATGTGGAAATCTGATCCTGTTCTCTTCCAATCAGCCAAGAGTTCCTTTTGTACCTCTTCTGGGAGTTCATAAAAAACCTCAGGATCAACATCAGAAGGAAAAGTAATTTTCTCATCAGTTGAATCTTGTTCTCTGATTTCTGTAAGTCTGTCATGATGAGGGACTGTTGCTAATGGTTCCTTATGGCTATCTGCATTGCGATTTTTGGAGAAAAGTTGCTCACACTGCATATTTGGAAAAGAATGGATAATAGAGACTGCAGGGTTGGTATTTGAAAAGTGGAATCCTTGAGATTCTTTAGGTCCTTGACTCATTCCTTCATCTTTTAATCTACTGTCTAAGTAATGTGGATAATCCTTCTGGTGTGATAGGTAAGAAGAACTACTGCTATTTAAACCCGATGTTCCTGGTTCACAGGGAGGTACAGAGGATGTCTGTTTGCTACTGGATAAATGATCTCTAGGATTTATGGGACTATCTTGCTTTTGTTTTGTAGAAAAGAAAGATAATACTCCTCTGGAAGCATGCAATGGGTAGCTTAAACTTCCTTTCCTTTGAACCTGTTCTTTAGATTTTCCAGAAAGAATTTCTTCTTGAATATCTATTGGAAGTTGCTTAAAGACTTCTTGGTCAACACCCTCAGGAAGTGGGCAGACTGGGACTTCATTAATATCTCTTTGTTTAGAAAAATTTGTACTATCAAGTGGAGATTGCCCCGTACTTATACTTTCAATTCTTCCAGTTGGTAGACAATCCCAATTTGTTTCTTTGTCTTTGAAAAAATCTTCTATGTGAGTGTCTTTCATTTTCTAGAACACAAGAATAAGAATAACTTAGATACTTGATAATTGCTTAAAGATTTATGCTGCTGAAGTGGGATTTAGCTATTATCTGACCAACATATTTTTATTCTACTCAATACTTCAAAGCTTTTGGCCAGTTCCAAATAACCAGAGATCCACTGGAATTATTCTCACTGTTGTATGGATCTTTATTCACTGTTTCAAGAAAAGGCTTCCTTCCTAGATAGCTCTGAGCCAGAAGGTAGGTATGAATTGGGAGACCTAGGAAGGATCTTCAGATTCATGTATTCAAGTTAACAATTCTGTGAATAAAAGAATGGTGGCCTATTAAAAGTCAATGGTTTACAACTCAAAATGGATTAAAGAACTAGACATAAGACCTGAAACCATAAAATACATAGAAGGAAATATAGGCGAAACACTACATGATGTGCACATCAAAGACATCTTTACAGACACATCACCCAAAGCAGTGATAGTGAAGGCAAAGATAAACAGCTGGGACTACATCAAATTAAAGAGCTTCTGCACAGCAAAAGAGACAATAACCAAAACAAAGAGAAACCCCACCGACTGGGAGAACATTTTTGCACCCAACACTAATGATAAAGGACTGATCACAAAAATCTACAAAGAGCTGATGAGACTCAACAAAAACAAAGAAAATAATCCAGTCAAAAAATGGGCAGAAGAGCTAAAAAGAAACTTCTCTGAAGAGGAAATGCAAATGGCCAACAGGCATATGAAAAAATGTTCAACATCACTTGTAATCTGGGAAATGCAAATCAAAACTATAATGAGATACCATCTGACACCAGTGAGAATGGCACATATTAAAAAAAACTAGCAACAACAAATGTTGGCGAGGTTGTGGAGAAAAAGGAACTCTCCTGCACTGTTGGTGGGAGTGCAAACTGATCCAACCACTATGGAGAGCTGTGTGGAGATTTCTTGACCTACTAAACATTGAGCTTCCATATATGATCCAGCAATTCCACTCCTAGGTATTCACCCAAAGGACACAGAAACATCAATTCCAAAGAGCACCTACACCCCTATGTTTACAGCAGCACTATTTACAATAGCTAAGCTTTGGAAACAACCCAAATGCCCAAAAATAGATGACTGGATCAAGATGTGGTACATATACACCATGGAATATTACTCAGCATTCAAAAAAGATAAACACATGCAATTTGCAGCAATATGGATGGAGCTGGAAGGGATCATGCTTAGTGAAATAAGCCAGAAAGAAAAAGAAAAATACCAGATGGTCTCACTCATAGCAGGAATCTAGAAAACTTAAATAAGGAACCAGGAAAAAGAATAACTATAAGAAAGAAAATATCAAAATCAACAAACAACTATGAACCAGAGACACTCTATGGGGGATGGAGGGGTGGGGAAAGGAGGGCTTGGGGTCAAAATAAGGAAATTATAATTGTATGGGGAATATAAAAAATAAAATTGAAATAATAATAAAAAAAGTCAATGGTTTACCCAAGGGTTTTCAAAAATACAGACACACACAAAGGCGCACACACACAGCATCAATAGCTGGTTTACTAAAAATTACTACTTCAAAGTGAAACATTTAACAGAAAGGAAGAATAATTTCATGGTAAAGATATAACATTCATATTTACATAAAATAAAGGTTTTTAAAAAACTTCAATTCTAACTTCCATATGTCTCATTAAAGTTTTTCACTTAAATTTTCCCTGTAGTTTTAAGCACCACAAAATGTATATGCAGTCAAATATAACTCAGGAAACATTAACACAATAGTAACTTCAAAAAAATGAGATATTAGAGCCATTGTATTCTGAGTCCTCACTGTGTGACAGACAAATACAAAGAACTTTCACTTAGGATATTTAATTCTCATTCTACAGATCAATTAAAGTATAAACACCTTTTTAATTTTAGTTAATAAATGGAATAAAATAGTCACAGAAAGAGATAATTTGAAGACAGTACTAAATTATTATTCCCATACCATCTGTTCCCCTTTTAAGCTTAAATGTAAATGAATCTAACTGAAAAGCATATCAAATTTAGTAAACATAAGTTTGCCAAATGGTCATATATAGGGGCTTAATTTTAGCCATTTGAAAATATAACTGGCTTCTCTTTCTCTACCATCACACTGTTAATTTCTTTAATTGTAAAACAAGTGGTCATATTAATATTATAAAAATTTTAAATAATTTTACAACCAAGAAAATTTAAATATGTTAACAAAGATATTGGTGGGCAGGGTGCTAGTAACTTATGTATAAATTATCAGACCCAAATATTTGATTTCCAATGTCTGGAAATATTTTCATATTATGAACTTATCATCATATTCCTCTATACTGGTATATATAAAATGTCTTAACATTTCCAAATTAGGGAACCTCCGTGATGGTTTCTCTTTTATCCTGTAATGCTTATGTTTTCATCTTAGATCACAGTACAGTGTACATAAGGAAAGCAGCTAATATGACAGGTACAATCTACTGGTATGTCAAACAGTAGCACCCAACACAAACTTAGATTTGTAATTTAACCACGCAAATCCAATTAATAATGTACTTACAAAACTGCGCTTGCCAGAGTGTGAGGCTGTTGAAAATGATGGTGTCAAATAATAATCAATAGTCCCTTTCTTAGCAGTATTTATTGTTTTAAGGTTGCAGAAGCACACACTTAAAAGGGTAAGATGAAATGGCATCTTCACATTCACCATATTTCGAAAAAGTTTCATAAGTATATCAACCATTGGTGCCATCACATCACAATTTCCTGAACAAAATGTTTAAGAAGACAACATCAAAACCATTATATCATAATTAATATTATATCATAACAGCTTAATCTAACTGGCATTAGGTAACAAATTAAGATCCTATTGTACAAAAATGAACAATAATGTAATATATATAGTATATATAAATATTAAAAGAAAAAAAAGAAATTAAGATCCTAAATAGCTATTGGGATATCTTGATATTATATGCTAAACTGGGATATCGCAATATTGATATTAAATGCCAAAAGAGCTAAAGTTTTCAAGAGATTTTGAGATAAGGGATTTCTAGTTATGACAGAGTAAAGAGGTGAGAACATCTCCCCATAAAATTGAATGATATTGGGGCCTCCCTGGTGGCGCAGCGGTTGAGTGCTGGGTTGCGAAGATGCCCGCGGCCTCCTCAGCACTGGTTTGATCCCCAGCCACCAGCGAGGGTCCCACATGGCGCACAGACCTCTCCTGCCGCCCACTGCTCCCCTCAGCAGTGTACTTCGGTCCTTCTGCCTGCTCTGCTCCCCGCTCTGGCTCTGGTGAATTCTCTCACCCTCCTGCGCTTCTGACTGTACCCAGTGATTGTATAAATAAATAAATAAATCTTTAAAAATAAAAAAAGAAATAAAATTGAATGATATTGTCAAAAACAACCGTTTTGAGAATCTGGAAATGAGTCAAAGACAAAGTGAGAAGCAATGATTGTGAAAAGCTGCTAGAACTTAAGTAGGAAAGTGGGAGACAGCAACCGTACTGGTAGGAACTGTTGGCATTTCCCTTTACACAGCTCAGGTGGTACAGTAGTTCTAAACTCTGCGAGGCAGCTGAAAGCCAGCAAATTTACTGGCAGAGAGGACGGGCCTGATCTGAGGCAGAGGGCAACAGTACACTCTCAGCGGTGCTGCCAATAAAATGAACAAACTTGGTAGGAAACACAGGGAAATCACATCGCTCTCTAGAATGAAAATGCAGTTGAGGCTGGAGTGAGTGAAAGATCGTGGACCAACCAAAAAATTAGGTAGAGATCTGGAAAACAAATAACCAAAGAGGGACTAAATAAATTCTCCTCATGATTAGTTTTTGACAGAGATGCCATGAGATATTTCAACAGGGAGAAAAAATAGTTGTTTCAACAAATTCTGCATGATCAATTAGATACAAGCACACACAAATGTAGTAAGATTCTTACTTTATACAACAAAAAATAACTAAACATGGGATAGAAAACAAAAAGCTTAAAACTATAAAATCTCTAAGTAGTATGCAAATGTTCACCATTTTATGTAACAGTCAAACTAAGGAAGCAATCTAAATAGTCATAAGAAAATGACATAAAATTATCATAGTTTTATTTTCTCTAAACTTTGGAAACATCCATAACTGCTTACTTTTACTATCTACTAAAAAACTGAAGTTTTCTAGTGACAATTACTGATAGTTTAAAGATATTTAATAACTCATCAGTATCCCTGGTGGCAGAAGGGTTAAAGTCTTAGCGCTATCAAGCTATCACCAGCCACTGCAGCAGGAGTTCAATCCCCGGCTGACCAACATGGTACAGCAGACCTCTCCATTCTCACCCGCTGATCCCCTCAGCAGTGTATTTCAGTAGATCTGCCTGTTCTGCTCCCCACTCTGTCTCTAGTGAATCCTCTCAACCGTGGCACCTCTGGCTTACAACCCAGTTCTTGCATGCATAAATAAATAAATAAATAAATAAATATATTTAAAAAAAAAAATAGCTCACTAACTCCCTCTGAAGACCTTCCATCTTTGGATGGTATTTCTAAGTCAAAGTTTGTTTTCATAAGAGTTCAACTTGTCAACAAAATTATTAGAAAATTAAACCATACCTGTCCCTAACTTCTGAATTATATGGGATGGAATAGGGCACTGCCGACTCTCACGGCTATAGTGTTTCTCAGATGTATATCGACGGATTGTTAATCTTATTGTATGTGGCTTCCTTCCATCTTGGCATACTCTAAAAACAGAGAATGTGGAAAGATTTTTTTAATAGTTTAGAAATATTAAAGGTGCCAGATTTGATAACAATTCTAAATACAGTTGGTAATAGGGCAGTAACCAATAAAAACCCTAGAATAGCCCAAATTAGTCTATATAATAAAACTCTGAAATTTTAATTTGCAAAGCTCTCAGACCTTAAGCAAATTGAGTGCTATCAAAAAAAGAACAAAAATAAGGCATAATTATAACAAGCTGTTTTATAAACCAAGTCCAAAATAAACCAAGTCCAAACTAAAAGCATATAAAAACAATAGCAGTAAACTTAAGAAGCTGAATTATTCACTGATAGAAGCAAATATATGAAAACTGACAGAAAATATTTTTATAAAATAAGATTACAAAAAGAAAAAAACATCGTAACAAGATTACTGTGGTAAAACAACACTCCCCAAATAAATCTGAGAGAGTCGGTGCTATCACCATTACACAGTATATTAGAGCAATAACTTGAACGCTCAACTGTATAAAACTGTAAAGGATATATACACATGCACTATATACTATATTTAGAAAAATAAGCTCATGTACATGTATTGTACAAAGCAGTCCATCCAAGTGCTCTTAATTTTGGTATTAAAAATAAAAGCTTTAAGAAAATTGAAAATTCACATGAAAAGAAGAAACCTATTTACTAGAGCAATTAAATGTCATTAAATAGTAACATTTTCATTTTTACATGTTTGGCAATGCATCAAAAATATCACAATGGTAAAATATAAATTTTAAATTGTTAAGTATACTCAAATTGAAAATTTTGAATTGGAAATTTTAGGTATTGATAGTGAATACTTTTTTTCTCTTAATGCCTTATCACAAAACTTTTCATTTGCTGCTTTAGTAAGATAATGAAATATCTTAAATGGTTCCTATAAACATATTTGAATAACTTTCAGCTTGGTTTATTAAGTCACTACGCAATTAAAAGGGTGTAACTTGGTACTTATATCTAATTAGGACATTTGGGGGAAAAAAGCTATATTCTATGAATCTTATACTAGTGCTGGAAAACGGCTTAAAAATTATATTTTACACCTCTTACATACCTATATTATTAATTATATACTCTATAAGTCAAACACATATATATACAATAATTTTTTGGCTAGTAAATTAGATGATTTTATACCTCAGTCACTGAAATAAGGGGCTCTTCATAAAAGGGGGATGTCAAGCAGAAATAAGGACAGTAAATGGTACTTCACAAGTTTAGAGCACACAGTCTCACTTCTGGGTCTTTCAGTAAGAGAACCCATAACACCTATACTTCCTGTGGTTTCGCTACATGCAGAACTGTTTCCAATGGTGAGGCATTTTGTAGTAGCTTTATAATAAGCTGAAGCGAACCAAATGACCCAGTTTCATCAGCACACTCGCAGGACCAGCCTGAGTCACATCACTGGACTTGGATCACAGTCGCCTCAGCTGCATGCAGCAAACATGGGCAGCGTAGCTCTGCTCAGGGCATGAGAACCAGACTGCATGGGAATTGTAGGAAATTTCCTTCATCAGTTTTCTGATACTTAAAATTATCCCAAAGCTGTAGTCACAGCTATTTATCCTAGCATCATCACAGAAGCACATTTACCTAAATTGCTAAACACGTCATATACCATTTTGAAAAATCAAAGAAATGAAAGAAAACACTCTTCAATAGAATACTAGAATACACACACACTCACACATATATGATGGCAAAGGAGTATCAGAAAATTAAATATCTTCTTTCATTGATGCCATGCTATTCATACACTCATAATCCAAGTCGACACTATTCGTGTATTTATAGATCAGCAACCCTGCACACTCCACTATCACTCACTGCACACACAGCCTCACATAACTGTCCCTTCATCTGACAGTATTTCTTTCACCAAGTCTGAGGCAAAGGAGATATAAGCGTTCTTCTGTTCTCACCATCGTTGCTGTCCTTAATAATTTCCTATTTTTAACCACCACCCATGTACATAAACTTATGCCTATGGCAAGCTTTAGAACTGTAACTCCTCTTTACCTTTTTTTCATTAATGAAAAGCAAGTAACTATTAGATTAAAGACAAAGCCTTAAACTGACACTGGGGAAAAAATAAAACTTGTTTCTTTTCAATGAACTAAAATAGATAGAGGTATACTAGAGGTATCCATAAAAAGCTTTGTGGTAGCTATCAGTAGCTTAAGATCTATGTACATGCATGTTATCAAAATTAAGACCAAAAGAAAAGATGGATTAAATTAGAAGCTTATGACATTGGCAGCTGCAAATTCTCATGTATCAATAAATCACCTTTAATAAATGGCACAGAGTGGCTGGTTAAAAAGCACAGAAAACAAAACCCAACTTTCTCCTATCTGAGCTACAAAGATAAACAAAGGTTCCAAATAAATGGCTGGAAAACAATCCAACAAGCAAAATGAGACAGGCATGGACAGTCACATCGGATAAAATAGACTTCCAGCTGAAAAGGTAGCAAGAGACAGGGATGGACATATACAATGATTAAAGGCTCAATAAAGATGACACATGACACATCACACATCATGACACACACATGACACACACATGACACATGGCACATCAATATATGCACAAAGGAACATCAAAATATATAAGGCAACAATTAACAAATCTAGAAATACCAGTAGCAGGGGATTACTACCTCACACTATACATAAAAATTAAATGAAAAATAGGTTAAAGACTTGGATGTAAGACCTGAAACCATGAAATACATAGAACGAAACAGGAAATATACTCCATGATAATGGCTTCACAGCAATATCTCTGGGAATTTGACTCCAAAGGAAACAAAAATAAACAAGTGGGAATATGTAAAACAAAAAATGCTTCTGCACAGTGAAACTATTCTTAAATGAAAAGACACCATGTTAAATGAAAGAAGGTATTTATATATCATATATGTGACAAGGTGTTAATATCCAAGATATAAGAAAAGAGAAAACACAATTAAGAAATGAACAGAAATGTAAACAACAACCCAAATTCCCCCAAACAGACAAATGGATCAAAAAGCTGTGGTATATATACACAGTGGAATACTCGATGGTCAAAAAAGACAAACTCATGCTATTTGCAGCAACATGGATGGAACTGGAAGTCATTAGGCTAAGCAAAATAAGACTGAACAAAAAAGACATTGGATGGTTTCACTTACATGTGGAATACAGCAAAACCAAACAAAAGTTCAATAAAAAGACAAAATTTTCAAGCTCACCATTGATCTGAGGCATACAGCAAGGGAGGTGGAGGGAGAGGGGTCAAAACAGGGGTGGGAAGGAAGAGCACAAGGGAATATGGTGATGGATTTTGGGTGCTATGGGGGTGGAACTATGGGGACTACATCTGAGGTGAGATGTAGTTACAATTACAAACAAAAATAAATGATGTAAGAAAATAAATCTAGACAAAAAAAATGGACAGAAGAGTTGGATACCTCTCCAAAGACGACATACAGATAGCCAACAAGCACATGAAAAACTGCTCATCATCACCTACTGGGGAAATGCAAATCAAAACCACAATGAGATACATCACCCACCTATGAGAATGGCCCTTATCAGAAAGCCCAGAAACAAATGTTGGTTAGGGTGTAGAGAAAAAGGATCCCTCACACAATGTTAGAGGGAGTGTAAACTGGTCCAGCCCCTAATGAAAACAGCCTGGGGGAATTCTTAAAATGTTAAAAATGGAGTTTTCAGGTGACCCAGCAATTCTACTCATTAGTATCTATCTGAAAAATGCAGGAATACTAATTCAAAGGGATTAATGCATTAATTTCAATACAGCATTATTTATAATAGACAAGTTACGGAAACAACCTAAGTGCCTAGGGACAGATGAGTGAATTAAGACGATGTGGTATATATACACACACACACACACACACAATGGAGCACTACTCAGCTATTAAAAAAATAAGATGAATTCTTACCATTTGCAAGAATATGGATGGAACTGGAGGGGATTATGCTTAGCAAAACAAGTGAGAAGGAGAAAGACAAGTATTAGACGATTTCACTCATATGTGGAATATATGAGTGAACAAAACAAAGGAACAGACTAAACTTAACCAAACAAAACCTTGACATCTGACTGCAGCATTGAGAGCACCAGAGGAGGGAGTGGAGTGTGAGCATCAAGGTGGGGAAGGGAGGTCACTGGACTAGGGTGGAGGTGTTTAGAGGTGAGTGTGGTGTGGTAACACATATCTTACAAGGTGTGACCCTAAGCCTGTAAGTCACATACAGTGTTGTAAACAAATGTTACCTCAATAAGAGATAATACAATTAAAAAAATAAAAGAGCCTCTGTCACTATCTTTACAATAGTTTATAATGTAGAGAAATTTAGTGAGAAATGATCTTAACACTGTTTAGTTTCCAGCTAATCTGTAAATTGCAAGGCAAAGTGTCAAGTATTCTAAAGAACATATAGAATTATATGGCAAAATGGAAAAATCACCTGTTCAAAAGACTAGCAAGTAGTTCTTCAATCTTATTTTTAGCTTCAACCTCTGATGAACATTTTTTAAATGACTCCTCTTCACTAAAGGACTACCAAAGAAACACAAATAAGGATTATTGCAAACTCAAACTAGTGTATTCAATTTTCAATGTGTATGTCAAATAAATTTAACACATTCTTTACTAACTTACCTCAAATGCTTAGATTGAGGCATTTAGTTCACTTTTATATTAACTCTTTTAATCTGCAACTTATTGTACTCCACTAGAAAGTGCACTGGAAGTCAAGAAAATTATAAAGCTCTAACATCAACTCCAGGTTTTAGTGCATGGTTAGTGAGACACTTAATCTCTTAGGACTTGCATCTGAGTATGATTTGGGGCAAGTTATATAACCTTTCTGAAATACAGAATCCTTATCTTCAAAAAAGGGAATACAGGGAGAAGGAAAGGCAGGCAGGGGATACTATCTACCTCAAAGGTTTGTAGTAAGGAATGAACGGACTAATACAGATACTAAATATGTATATATAAAGCTCTTACTAAAGTGCCCCTCACATAGGGAACAAAACCAGTGCTAACTGGATGATTATACTTTTCTCAATTTCCAAAATTGTTAAAATATATAAGAACAAAGTGCTGAAGCTAAAATCTTTATCTAAAATAATGTAACAGGGCCTCCCCTGGTGACACAGCAGTTGAGCGATAGGCTGTGAAGTTGCCCGCAGCCTCTGTAGCACCGGTTCGATCCCCGGCTGCCAATGAGGGTCCCATATGGCACGCAGACCTCTCCTGCCATGCCCGCTGCTCCCCTCAGCAGTGTATTTTGTCAGTCTGCCTGTTCTTTTCCCCGCTCTGGCTCTGGTGAATTCTCTCACCTTCCTGCGCTTCTGACTGTACCCAGTGCTTGTATAAATAAATAAATATTTTTTAAAAAATAAAAATAAAATAAAACAACGTGACAACCAGTACTCATTTAAAATAAATATTAGCACATACCTGAGGTGGTCCTGAGGGTATCACAGAAGAGTTATCCTCTCCAAAACTGAGCTTCTGGATGCGCTGAGCAACTGAAATTCCTAATTCCTTTTCTAACGTTTTAGATGGAAAGATCTGAAGATCATGCACACTACTTATACCCAGGGCTTCAAGACGTTTAGCAGTTTTATAGCCAATACCTAAGCAAAAAGAAATGCATAGAGTATTACAAAGGCTTTTCTTCTGATAACAGAGCTAACTGAAATATTATAATGTGTTCTTAAATTTCACAATATTTTGCTACATTCCAACTTTTCTGCAAATTAGGTTATTGTCCTACTATTCAAGGCCTCTGTGTTGTATGATCCACTTTGAAAACCTAACAACCCTAGTAAAATAGCATGAATATGGAGGTAACCAGTAAATGCTGTCTTATAAACTGAGTGTTTTACTACGTTATGTAACACTATGCAAGTATTTAAGAATCATGTTTATTACTCATGTAAAGAAAGCCTGTCACTAGAAAAATTAAATTAGCATGTGCTTATTAGCTAACTTGATTCCTATATACAACACTACACATTTATCTATAAGTCATAAGTACCAAATTTTACCATCTCTAATACAAACAAGAGCTAGAAAGTAAATCAATAGAAATTCTTCTTATTAGCAAAACTCCTATCACAAAGTTGTTGCACTACAATTCAGTCACACTTGATCATAGGAGAAATACTCGGGCAATTTAATGTCCTTTGATTCTCTAATTTTTAAAAAATTAATTCTGATTTCCTTGCACAATAAAAGTAATAAAGCAAAGGCAATGCACGTGTAGGGGGAATTACTAAATTAGCTGTGGAGTGACAGGTATTTTCACATTTAACTTAAAAGTGAGGTGTCAACTTGGCAATAAAAAAGAAAATAGAAAGCCTGCAAAATAAAAAATGTAAGGACTCAAAAAGTAAGGCCAAGTAGTAATGTTATGTCTTAGAATACAGTCCTTAATTTTTTTTACAACTTCGCATAGTGATTGTTCTTAGATCAGTCACAAAATCATCCAAAAATATTCAAATTACAACTGTACTCTATTAAGGAAGGAAAGGCAATGCATAACACATTTGAGAATCACACAAACATGGGTTAAAAGTTATGACATCTAAAGGTTAAATTTTAGTTGTCTTGAAGTCATTTCCACAGAATTCTATTAAAACATGTTATTCTCTAGCACGGTCATAGAAATGAAGTTTAACAGATCCATTATTGATGGTCTATGAAAACTCATTTGATCTTTAAAGATAAATGATCCGAATAGGTCACTGAAGCCCTCAAGAAAATCAGTTTCCTTATCTTTAAAATAAAAGCTTGGCCCAGAAGCTTTAGAATGTCCCTTGTAGTTGTGATATTTTAAATATAATCCCAAAAGACCAACTGTCCTCTTTACTATAGTGTACTGTATGAGAGTATGAACCATGATGGGAAATAAAGGACCACGTTTCCAGCTTGTAATTTTCATGATCATAATCAAACTATAAAAAAGTAGATGAAACTGAAAAAGCTTTCATATATTTCCTAATATCAATTCGCTCCAAAAAACAGGTTTTTGTTTATTTGCTTTCACCAAAAGTCAAGTACACAGGCTCATAGAATTAATGACATGTATCTATAGTTTTTAAAATTAAATATAATAAAATCAATGTATATTTTTCTAATTACTTGTTTTACCTGGCATTTCCTTAATGTGATTCAAACTATGAATAAGATCTTGAGAACTTTCAGGTAGTAAGACTGTTTGTTGATTTGGTTTAAAGACGCCAGAGACTAATTTTGCCAGTAGTTTATTAGAAGCCACTCCAGCACAGCCAGTGAGACCCAACTGATTATGCATGGCTTCCCTCATCTCTGCTGCAATCTGAGATCCAATAAGTAGTCTGATGTGCAAGATGTCAAGCAGGTTTACAGCTATAAAATCAGAGAATGCTGTTAAAAGTCATCACAAAAAATTTTAATTTTCTTTTCTTTTCTACAAATGCATTTTCAAAGGGTACCGGTTTAACTTACCATCACTAACACCACCATCCTGCCACCTATTTCTCTAATCTTTTTCATTCACAACTCTGTAAACTGCCACAAGTGAATTCCAAGGACCTGTGATAGTAAATGCATACTGGGAGTGCTTAATGATTAACAGATTATGAAAACTAATCTCTCATAGAAAATTTCTACTGACATTAGTAAAACTTTTACTCATGCTCACCTGTTCATGAGAATAAAGAAAGTATTATATTAATAAGGAGCTAAGACTACAGCTTTAAAGATCGGAATTTAAACTTTACACCCTAAAAATATATGCTACTGAAAATAATTACAAATTTGTACATAATTTAAGAGATTTTTTAATGAAAAGTATAGGGAAAGTATATAAAAATATTTTCTTAGGTGTGAAAATAGTATTGGGATGTCATAGGAAACAGCCTTTATCCACAAGAATATTAGGGATGCAGTGTCATGTTGTCTGCAACTTACTTTCAAGTGGCTCTGATCAGTCAACCAATCTACAAAGAGCAAAACAGAACAAATATGGCAAACTACCAAGAAGATCATAATAAGTGTTTACTGTACCATTCAGACAACTTTTCAATAGCTCTGGGGAAAAAAATTTAATAAAAGCTTGTGGGAAAGGGGAAGAATTCATGAAGAATTGGATATTTTCTTTTTCTTTTTTTTAAAAAAGATTTATTTATTTATGCATACAAGAGCCGGGGCACAGGCCAGAGATGTGGGGCGTGAGAGGATTCACCAGAGACAGTGGAGAACAGAACAGGCAGACTGACTGAAATACACTGCTGAGGGGAGCAGCGGGCGAGTCAGGAGAGGTCTGCTTTGCCATGTGGGTTTCTCTCTGGCCAGCCGGGGATCGAACTTTTGCTGCAGAGGCTGCAGATTGCTTCATAGTGCGGTGCTTAACCCCCTGTACCACTAGGGAGGCCCTGGATATTTTCTTTTTAGGCAATGAAACCTAGCTCTCTATAATATTTTCCAACCAATGAAATTTGAATTTGCTTGAAAAATTATATAAAAACATATATGGAACCTTTTTCTACTTAGACCCTGCAAGTGACAAAAGAGCACAAGGTACAAAAGACATATGAGAAACTTCATGACTTCTTCTGAAGAGAAATGTAATTCTACTCTTTTTCTTCTTTAATATTAGGAAAATGGAGCACTACCCTGGAGGTTGGTCACCAACTCTCAAAAGGGGGGAAATGAGGAAGCTGAGACCAAGGAACAGCAAGAGGGTCAGGGCAACTCTTACAGAAAATCAAAGTAGCTTGTCTTCTCTGTAGTGTGGCATGGAAGTCACCAGCAGAGTCAGAAGAAATTTCAAGAGTCTAATTAAATATTTACAGGTACTTATTGCAGCTTATTTTCAAATGCAAATAGTCCTGGAAACACAATTTCCATTCACATCTTAATATGTGAAGGAGAGGAACCATTCTGCTTTCTTGTAAAAGAGATGGCAAAGTTATTGAAACTGATTAAACATGAGCTTGCAAATGATGGCACTTAGGCCTGGACTTCCAGGAGGTATAAATAGGGAAGTCAAAGGGCAACATGTAGGTCTTGGTGCCTCAGGACAATCAAAGGGAACAAGGAAAAGGGGCAACAGGGGCAAATATAGCCAATCTCAAAATTTCACTTTGAGATAGTTCTAGGAAAATCAAAGCTTATTATAAAATGCATATTATCAAGCCAACCTCTTAACTAAAGGATTACCTAAAGTAAGACGACCCTTAAAAATGGTGACACATGAACTATGTCAGAGAAATGCAAACTGCATGGAGCACTGAGCGACTTGTCATCAAAATCTCATCTTCTGCACACTTAGTACAACATAGCCACACTTATTTATAGTAATTTCAGATTACTTAACAGTGGCTATACTGCTAACAGAAGTCAAAAGCTTTCAGAAAGACGGTCAATTCACTGAACATTAAGAAATAAATGTACTTTCAGGTGCTAAGTAAAATAAGAATTTACTTACACTGATTATTGTATACATGACCTGACACAGTCATGGCTGAAAGTTCATTGCTTTGAAACTGCTGTAGTCTCTTCTCAACCACTTCTGTCAGATCCACAAAATTTTCATCAAATCCAAGTCTCTCAACAACTGGACTGAATTCTTCCAACAACTCTAAGTTGAAATAATATTGGAGCACAAATGCAACTGAAGTTATCATGAGGACAGACGTCGCTATTTTTTGCTTAAAGATACAATATGTTGTTAAAGGTTTTGCGCATGATCACAGTCCCACAGTATCTTTAAATAAAGTCCTCAGTTAGCTGAGACATTTTTTTTCCTGCATCATATTTTGAGTAAAGGCAATATTTCCCAACAAAGAAAGTTCAAAATGATATTCCCCGGACAGTAAGAGTAAAAACAAGCAACAAATATTCTGACTGCATTTTCCACAAGAGTTTTTAAAAGGCAAAACAAACTTTAAAAGTTCCAATTAGTACTGAGTCAAAAAGGTCACTTAATTTTCAAAATATACTACAAAGCAAAATTTTGATTAATTATTCCTCCGGCTTATTACACAAAGACAGTGATGGAATGGGACTTAGAAGATATGAATATCCAGCATCTAGCACAATATCTAGTCCTTAAATCAAGTGTTTACTAAGTGGAACTGAACTAAGATTTGAAATAAATTCAGGATTATCAATTCTCATTTTTAGGATTGAAGACTAATAATAGCTTTGAAATCACAGAGAATTTCTCTTAACCATCTATTGATACCAGCTAGATGGCAGAAAACAATTATTAACTTTTTATTAGATAATAATGTGACCTGGTGACCATCGAAAATCACTTCCAACATAGCAAGAAAAAAAAATAATCTTTTTTTTAAAATTAAAAAAAAAATGTATTTATTTATTTATTCATACAAGCACTGGGTATAGTCAGAAGCGCAGGAGGGTGAGAGAATTCACCAGAGCAAGAGCGGGGAACAGAACAGGCAGACTGATAAAATTCACTGCTGAAGGGAGCAGCGGGCACGGCAGGAGAGGTCTACGCACCATGTGGGACCCTCATCCCCTGGCCAGGGATTGAACCGGTGCTGCAGAGGCTGCGGGCAGCTTCACAGCCCAGCGCTCAACCGCTGCACCACCAGGGGAGGCCCAACAAAAAATCTTTTCTAAGGAGAGACTGATAATGTAAAAAGATCATATAAAAAGATTATTTTGCATTTCCCTCATCAATTTCTGCAACTTTTCCCCCAATGTATATACCTGATGTATAACATGCAGAAAATAAAAGCTTATATAAGCAATGCTGTATAGGAAAAAAAAAAAAGGACAGGGTTTTAAATACTAAGAAGAAAAGCAAGTTAAATACAGAATCATGGGCAAAGGTGGAGGATCACTGACTATTGATTGGTGATATTGACTCTATTACTAGGTCACAAGGACAAATCATTTAACCCATTCCTAAAGTTTTATATAAACATGGCAGTTAAATTCAAAATTAAAAATATTGGTTTCCTTTATGGTATTATCTTCCCATTTTCTCTCTTAAATTTTATTTTACTTTTTTCCCTCATATTTATATAAACACCCATCATGACAGAGTTGAAATTCCTTCCAACTACATATTTGCTAACATCACTTGTAACACATAATCATCCTCTTATACACTGTTTTTAAAAATCAGGTAGGGGCCTCCCTGGTGGCACAGGTGGTTGAGCGCAGCGCTGTGGAGCTGTCCCCAGCCTCTGCATTGCGGGTTCGATCCCCACCGGCCTCGGAGCAACCCACATTGCGCAGCAGACCTCTCCTGTCTTGCCCGCTGCTCCCCTCAGCAGTGTATTTTATCAGTCTGCCTGTTCTGTTCTCCACTCTGTCTCTGGTGAATCCTCTCAACCTCCTGCGCATCTGGCCTGTACCCCGATTCTTGTATAAGTAAAATAAATCTTTAAAAAAAAAATCATGCAGGGCCTCCCCTGGTGGCGCAGCGGTTGAGTGCTGGGCTGTGAGGCTGCCCGCAGCCTCTGCAGCGCCAGTTCGTTCCCCGGCCACTGGCAAGGGTCCCATAAAATAATAATAATAATAATAACAGTACAAAACACAACAAAGCAAAAACAGACAATTATAAACCAGATATACTGCAGGGGAGGAGGAGGGAGAGGGATAAGAGGGAGGGAGGGAGGAGCACAGGGGACTGTAGTGATGGTGCACGGGTGCCTTGGGGAAGGCACTCAACCTGAGGGGGTGGGGGGAAGCAAATATTGTCTAAAAAATTTTAAAAAATGATAAATGTTTAAAGTAAAAACAAAAAGAGAAAAATCAGGTAGGACCTAAAATAAAAAGTTATTAGAAAAAAGAAAGTAATTTATAGCATTTCACTTTTATTAAAAGACTGATGGACTGAATAGGCATCCTATATAAAAATTAATGTTAAAAGTATATTGCATATACTCTGTACCTGTAACCTTATATGACATCTCTCTATAACGAGTCAAGTCTTCTCCATTAACTAATACCAGCTGTGGACACTTTTCTTTTGCATCTCTGACACTCATAAGTTTCTTAACTCCAAGTTTCCTAGCTTCATAGTTGCAGGTAACGACCAAATATTTCTGCTGAACTCCTATGAAAAAATAAACACATTGAGAAAAATGAGGCACACTTTTAACATCTTTATTTATAACTTACTAGTTATGAATTATAATTGAATTATAATATACATTTTATAAAATGTATTTTATTATATAATTATAAAATCATAATTTAAGTTTTAATACAATCTACTTTGCTAAGAATAAAAAAGCTATCTCATTTTAAAAGGACAGACTCCATGTATCAAAATTCTCTGAAGTGCAAAGAAAAAGTTTTCAAGCTACCTCCTACCTATGAATTATGACACCAACATATTATTTTTCCCAGTGCCATTTTTAATCTTTAGTGCTTTATCTACTTGAAGAGAAAAACTTACTATTAAACTGAATAGTAAAAATTATGACATGGTAGATATGGATCAATTATTTCATATATAAAAGACAATTTATGTATTTCTAGAGTTAAAAAAAGTTACCCTAAGTCAACATTATTGTATGAAATTCTTCAGTGATGAAGTACAAATAAAATGCTTCCAGGAATTTTTACAGACAATACAAAACCAGGTTAATATATATTGCCATATATAAATCTAGGTCGTTTTACCAAAAAAAAAAAAAATTTAAGCAGATGAAGAAAATTAAGTACAATTAAGTACCAGTTGTTGAGAAAAACTCCCCTTCTGAGTAACTATCCAATGAATATAAGCAACGTTCTGTTACAAGTACCAAACTATAGTAATTACTAAGATTCTCTCTAATAAATATAATTATTGAATTATTCTTCATAGTACTCTGTAGAAAAGATTTGACAGTAAGGTGGCACCAAGTTCCCTCCTTAGCAAACATGATTAAATTATGATACTGTATAGACTATAAAAATTCTAGTTTACTGGTGGCTTGATTGCTGCAATGATCCGTGTTTCTTTCTATAAGTTGATTACTTGCTGTCCACTATAAAAGTAACATTCATCTAAAACACAATCCTGTAGAAGAGAAAAAAGTTATGGCCATTCCCTAATGGAAAACAATTGTTTCTAAAATTGATACTATAAACAAGGCAAAGAAACATTATTTCACATCATTTTTTTACCTATCAAATTATACCTCAAAAGAGAATCTCTTGGTAGAACATAATACTCATCAATGAACTGCATTAAAAATAAGATTGGTAAATTCCTTAGCCAAACATATAGTCTTTTAGTGCAAAATTAACTTATGTTGACTCACTACCATATATGGCCAGCAAGTAGTCATATATTTGTTAAGTATAAATGAAAGACTACTTTCGCTTTCTCCAAGAAACAGCATTCTCCACTTCCTTTCAGTTGTGTGTCTTAATTACACAGTGCTTTTTTATTAAGTATTATCTACAGAGCATTGTTACAATGTTAAGTAAGGGAAGTTAGGAGAAAATTTAGGTCCCCTAATCTTAACACTGTTGACACTTTCTTAGCAAAGTTTAAAGATTCTATACTAACCTTAGCATAGCCAAAACTAATCATCTCTTTGTTCTTTCTTTAGTAATCAACTAGTCGAAATGAACGGGGGTTGATCAAACCAAAGTAGGCACAAGAGGGTAGCAGCAGGTGTGCCTCATGTTTACACTAAAAAATAAATTCCTTACTGTATGCATAAAGGAAATTTTTGAAATTTTAATTATTTGGAATTCTGGAAATTATTTTTCCGATTTATGAATAACAATGTCAAAAACAAGTCAACAATGTAAAATTTCCCTTAGCCTTTTATTTAAAGATACTTGTGTTTTCACAGAAAGCTTGCTCTATACGCCTTGATATTTAAGACTGCTTAAAGTCCAATTACTTTGTCACAAGTTACACAAATCAAGAGTGAAATTCAAAACGGGAGGCTAGAGGGAAGCTTCCATTAAAATGCCTCTGAGTTAATGTTGTAATCCAGTTAACTCAATAAAAAATTAGAACTTTTTAAAAATAGAATATTTAACAGTATAGCAAAAATGTAGTAACAGAAGTTGTTGGGACAAGAGGCTTATTGAATTTCAATCACTGGGGAAAAGGATAAAATGTTCATCATGGTCTTTCTGTTCAGTTGGCTAAACTGGTGTCAAATTCACCCTTTATTAAATGAGGTTTTATGTATAATTTACAACTGTGGTGCAAAGATTGCTGTCTGTAAAGCACCTAAAGAACTAGCTTCTAAGATCTTTCTTCATTGGTTAATAAGAATACAACAAACACAAAGAGTAGCAAATTCTATTATACAGTGAAAACACTAACAACGTCCAGAATTACCTAGAGGTTTGCCCTTTAGTTCTGGATTTGTGATCATTTCTACTTGTGCATAAAAGCAATCCAGATCCACGTGCACTATGATCCTGGAGGAAGAACTTCCTGTTGGTACCACTTGATCTTGAACTGCTGTACAACAGGCAAAGAAATGCAAAAACACATTCAGGATTCAGGTTGCTTTATCACCTCTCAGCCATTGGTTGTTCCTTAAGATATGAGAAAAAATCCATCTAGTAAGGCTTCATTTATGTTTACTTCACATTTCTTCGTGCACTGCATTTTTTTTTTTTTGCTTTAGAACAATGAACATGAGGAGGGAATCCATGGATGATACCTACAAGAGCTAATCCTTTCACATGGAAAAGTAACATTTAGAGTAAATCCAAAGATGCAAAAAGTTTAAATGCTGATTTGCCACCAACTTGAAAATTAGTGTAAGTGGCACGTGCTTAAATTAAAAAAAAAAAAATCTGATATAAAACTGAAAACAAATACAGGGGTCCCACTGAACTATACTTAGTTCCTGTATGACAGCACGATGATCTGATTTAGTGCTGTATATTAGTAACTAGAACAGTGCTTGGCACATAACAGACTATCAAAAAATACTCCCTTTACTCAAGTATTTCCTAGCTTTTAAAAGGTAGTTCAGAGCCTCCCTGGTGGTGCAAGGGGTTACGCATCATACTGAAGTAATCCGCAGCCCCTGCAGCACGAGTTCGATCCCCAGTCAGGGAGCTACCCACATGGCCCAGCAGACCCCTCCTGACTCGCCCGCTGCTCCCCTCAGCAGTGTATTTCAGTCAATCTGCCTGTTCTGTTCCCCACTCTGTCGCTGGTGTCCTCTCACTGCCCCCCAATCTCTGGCCTGTACCCCAGCTCTTGTATGCATAAATATTAAAAAAAAAAAAAAAGGTAGTTCTTTGGGGAGCGGAAGGGGAGAGGGACGTTGGAGCAAAGAAAGGGTTAAGAGACAGATTCCAGCTCCTACATTAGCAAAAAACAAGGCCAACTAAATGCAAGGGAACAAAAAATGTGCAAAAAGTGACAAAACCCAGATTTCTTAGTGGTTAATTTCTTAGTGGTGACAAGTGTGCCATATAGCGTTGCTAACCTTTGCAAATCTAGAGTTTTTCCAGAAGTCTACAAAAAGTGGTGGTGGGGGGGAGGGTGGCCGAGGCAGGGAGCCCTGGTCCCAAGACCTCGAGTTGGGGGTGCAAGCACGGTCCAGGGGCCGGAGGCGGGTGGCGGGAGGCGGCCACTGAGACCCGCCTCGCCCGGGGATCCGAGCGGGGCCGCGCCTTCCCGCCCGGGCGGGGCCCACACCCAGGCCCTGCCGAGGGGGAGCCCCGACGCCCCGCTCCTGCACCCCCAAACCGCCGGGCGCCTCTTCAGCTTTCGTCCGGCCGCCACTGACCCACCCGCGAGCGCGCCCCCCTCCTGCTCCTCCCCCGCGCGCGGCGGCCCCAGGGCCGGCCCGAGCCCGGAAGCGCCAGGCGGCGCGGGCCGCGGACGCCGGGAACGGGGCGGGGACGGCCGCGCCCCAACGGCCCCCGCCGCCGCGCCGGCCTCCGCCCGCCCCGCCCTGCTCATTTACACAGAGGGCGGCCGCCGGGCTCCTCAGGCGGCGGCGCGCCCGGCAGGACG
Source organism: Talpa europaea (assembly GCF_964194135.1). Lineage (NCBI taxonomy): Eukaryota > Metazoa > Chordata > Mammalia > Eulipotyphla > Talpidae > Talpa > Talpa europaea. Next base: position 85,064,636 of record NC_140080.1, on the reverse strand, counting down.
CCCGCCGCCCCCGCCTCCGCCCGCTCCATGGCCCGGGCCGCGTCCTCACGCTCGTCGCAGCCGCCTTCCTCCGGCGACCCCACCCCCCGCGCCTCCATCCCCGCCGCGCGCGGCTTCCGGCCCTTCCGCCCGGCGTCCCGGAGACGGCCCGGCCTGCGCGCTCGCGCCTGCGCGCTCCGGCCGGCCGGCCCCGGGCCCCGCGTGTGCGCGTGGGCGCGTGTGGGGGTGTGTGTGCGCGTGCTTGTGCGCGTGTGGCGGGGGTGGGGGGGGCGTCGCGAGTTCGCGCCTGAGGGCGGTGTTGGGGCGCGGGGTGCCAGCCGTAAACGCTCTTTTTTTTTTTTCTTAAGGTCTTGGAATCTCGTCCCACACCACAAATTTCAACCTTTACATTTGCTTAGGGGTCAGTCTGTTATCCCGACCAACTGTTAGTAAAACTGTGAAGCTGTCCGCAGCCTCCTCAGCGCGGGTTCGATTCCCGGCTGGCCAGGGAGCAACCCACATGGCGCGGCAGACCTCTCCTGCCTCGCCCGCTGCTTCCCCTCAGCAGTGTATTTCTTCAGTTTGTCTGTTCTGCTCCCCACTCTGTCTCTGGTGAATCCTCTCACCCTCCCGCACCTCTGGCCTATACCCTAGCTATTGTGTGTGTGTGTGTGTGTATATATATATATATATATATATATATATATATATATAAAATTGGTAACCCTTAGACGAAGATTTATGGTGACGGGGTAGGGGTATAAGGTAGAAATTACATCCGTAGTATGAGTAAGGTGGACGTGTAAACTGGTATGATGAACTGCTAGGGCGCCTATTTGCGTCTCATGTATTAAAATACCTTAGTTGGTTGTGTTTGGTTTGTTGTTTGATTCATAGAGACTCTGATAAATTGGACGTCAGAATTTTTAATCAACTGAACTGAAGTGGATATTGAAACATTGGAATCAGAAAAATCTCCGAATTGCTATGTGACTGTGCAGGTTACATAATTGCTCTGAGCTTAAGTTTCTCCACTGTATAAAAATAAAATTGTCTTGACTGCCTTTGGAGTCAATGAGTGGATGAAAACTAACACATACTTTAATATCCCAGTGTATACAAAACGCCTGATAGAGGTGGTCAGTAAATGTTAACGCTCTTTGCCTTCAATTAAAATGCACAATGTGCCTGTGTGTGTGTGTGTATTTGCACATGCAATTTATAAAAATATAGTCACAGCTTATATATACATATATTCACACACATTGTGTTTTTTTACTTGATTCTGTTCTTATACATAGTATGTGAGAAACTTGTCAAACCCTTTAAAGGACATATTGATACATCCATAGAGGTGAAGGAATAACAGGCAGAGCTGGGGTTCAGTGGTTCGGAGATGAGGTCCTCTTTGCGTATTTTATTCTTAGATGTCTGGACCAATTCCCTACTGGACTCCAAGTTTAGGATCTAAGAAACTGATTAAGAGCTCTGCTGTTTTGTGAATGCTGTTTGAGAAATCTAGATAAAGAGCTTTTGAATTAAGTGCCTATTTGACCACTAAGTACCTCTTGGTCTGTCATTGAATCCAATTACTTGTAGACAACTAAGGTCTGTTTAATTCTAACATGTTCAAAACGATATAAACCTCTGAAATACCATGGCAGATTGAAATAGCACCTTTATAAGAGCCCTAGGCTCACTAACCCTCAAGAGCTTGAATAAAAATGAGCTAGCATTGAAAAACAGCACACATAATCTAGCCCTCTTTAGTTAATTGTTTGTCTGTCTCTGTGAATTGTCAAATTGAGAAGTACATTTTAATGGAAAGATAGACAAGTGGAACCTTAAAACTTCCAGGGGAGTAAGCAGAACTGGCTTTATGAGTGTGCAACCTATGTGGTAACACAGGACCCCACACTTAGAGGGGCCCCACACTTGGTTTAATAGATTGAAATTCTTAACAATGTTTGAACAAGAAAACTTGCATTTCCATTTTGCACTGAACCTCACAAGTTATTTAGCTAGTGCCAGGAACAAGAAAGGGAGGAGGTAGCACAGAAAATGACATACAAGACACCAGTATGCCAGGCATAGCGCTAACAATTTAATAGATATGTCATTCAATATAATAGCCCTGCAAGGTAAGGTATTGTCATTCTCATTTTACCAAAGATGAAACAGGTTGTGAGAAACTAAGGTGCTTACTCAAGTTTATGCCTCTAATAATGGTAGATCCACGTTTTTAGAGTTTTCCCTTAGAGAAGCATTCATTAATAAAGCTTCTCCCATAGAGAAAAATCACCCCCATGGCCTATTTTCCTTGGTACTTCAAACACCAGACAAGTTGGAATAGATAGAAAAAAAATTCCTCATATACATTAGGAGGTATAAAAATAAAATTTATGGAAGGTGATATGTGTTGCTTTGTTGTGGGATACATTAGGGAAAATGTGTGTGCGTTTGTGGTGTGTGTGTGTGTGTTTTATTCCTTAAATCCCTTCCCCCAGTTTTAATTAATAGGCAGTAGGATAATTTCAGAAAATAAGTATTTTGAGGTTGGATCATAATTGTATATTTAAGTGCCAAATAAGATAAACAATTGCAAGACAGAATAAATATATTTAATTAAATAAAATTGTAGTTTAAACAATATTCATGGAGGGAGCAAAGTGTAGTTTGTAGATAAAGAAACTGGGGGCATTTAAAGCCTCAGAAGTCAAGACATTGTTAACTTACATACATTTAAAATGATAATCACAAACACCCAAGCAAGTAGAGGGTGGGAGACAGTTTACAGTGTCGGCTTCTCTCCTACTGGCTAAACTGATCACACAGGGCTCAGAGAAAAACAGCTTTAAGTTCTTCAACATGTCAAGGCATTTGTGAGTGTCTATTTTGTGTTGGTGGATGACTAGGTAGATAGAGGTGAACCATGAGATCAAAGGAACAATCTGAATCGGCAAAGACACAACAATCTTGGTTTTTTAGTTCCTTAGTTTAGTGCAATGATAGTCAGTCAGGGTTGATTTTGTCCACTAGGATATATTGGCACTGTCTGGAGCCAGCTTGGAGATTTGAGCTCTGCACTCCTGACATCTACTAGGTAGAAGGCAGAGATATTGTGGAGCACCCTACAGTGCACAGAATAACCCTGCACAAGAACGAATTATCCAGCCCAAACTGTCACTTGGGCCAAGGTTGGAGCACCCTGGCCTTGAAGTGCCAACACCATCCTGCTCCCAACTCCCTTCTCAACTTAGAGCTCCATTGTGTCTTTGCCTATAAAAGAGGGAGACAAGAATTATTCAATTGCTTGTGTACATTGTGGAAATGTACTTTCTGAGGTTAAAAAGCAAGTGAAAGCACTTGGTAGAAAAGAGATTTCAGAAAAATATCCACACTTTTATGGAGCTTGTGAGTTACCCCTAGGGTGAAAGCTAATGAGTCAGAAATATTACAAGGTTTAGAAGTTAAAATGAAAAAACACAGAAAGGCTTCAGGTGATTGAAAGCACACTATAATTATGATATGATGTCGGACCAAGTGCACGTCTCCTAGAATTTACTTAGTAATTTTGATGCAAGGGTCTCAAAACCTTTGTGTTAAAACATTAATCACATAAAAACCTTTAAAGTTTTAGTCCTCATGAAGACATGAAGAAGCCTTCTTCAATCTCATATTCTCTTTCTCATCACACAGCACAAGAAAGCTGTATTTTCAAGCCTTCTCTGCGTAATCTTGAAGCATTTGCTGCATACCATGTAGCATTAGCTAACGAAGGCGGAAAAGGCTGGAGTTTTTCTAACCGTCAGCTTTTCTTTGACCTTTGTGGTTCTATAGAAGTCTGCTGAAAAGCCTGCATAGTCATTTTAGTAGTGACATTTTAAATGCTGCTTGTCAAGGCGTGCTTAATGGACCTTGCTTCATGATTTTGAATAGAGAGAAGTAGGGGCCAACGTGACCACAATACAATTCATTTAGTGTCAGTTTGTAAATAGTCTGCAAACTTCAGTCACTAAGAGAAAGAACTATTTTATGTCTTCTAGAAAGTGCAGGCAGATTTATATAGATCGGATATATTGTGTTAAATTTATAGGCACTTAACTTTATTTTGACTTTTTTCCTTAAAAAAAGAGCCTCTTTTTCTGATTGCAAAAGTAATTTAGGATTATTATGGAGAATTTGGAAAACGTAGAAAAGAGATAAGAAGACAATGGAAATAACTGATAACAATCTATAATCTTGGTAGTCAGAGAGAATCATGCTTTAATTATCCTTTATTTAATAAAGCACAACTTAAAAAGGAAAGTTTTTGTTTCATTTCATAAACAAATTTCTGTATCTGTTTCTTTACCAAACCACAGAAACCATTTTGAGATGCGTTGCCTGAATAAATGACATCGAAAAATCAGTATACACTTGTTTTTGATGTTAATTGGAAGGAAATTAATAAATATGATCTCAACATCATCCTGAAAGTGTTAGTAATTTCAATTTAATATCCATTTTACCAGTATGAATGTAATATAAACTCATTATAAAAGAAAATAATATTTATATTGATAGGCCTTATTTCTTAAAGTTGATTCAAAGACTTCATTTCCTATTAATCCTAAAAGAACTGCTTGTGCTTCTAATACATTTTTTCATATTATTCATTAAGATATTCTAATACAACAAGAAAGTATAAGGTATAAATTAATAACCCCAACCGTACTTTGAAATAACCGCTGTTAACAGCTAGCAACTGCTTTTGGGTTTTTTTTTTTTTTTTGCATATAAGAACTGGGGTATAGGACACAGTGCAAGGGGTGAGAGGATTCACCAGAGACAGAGTGGGGAGCAGAACAGGCAGATCTCCTGAGATACACTACTGAGGGGGGACAGCGGGTGAGACAGGAGAAGGACTGCTATGCCACACGTGGGTCAGCTCCCTGGCCAAGGATGGAACTCCAGTCATAGCGGTGATATCATTAAGACTTAACCCTAGGCTACCAGGGATGCCCCAACAGTTAGTAACTGTTAACCAAATATATTAATATGCTTTGTCAGGCTGCTTCTTATACTACTGAATATAGGTTAGACATGGTGATACTCGTTTATAATTCACGAGGAGGATCACACTAAGAAGACTCTTCTGCACCTGTGCTTTTTCATACTTTATTTTCCATGTACAAAAATCTACCTCAATACACAATGGAATATTACTCAGCAATCAAAAAGATAAACACATGCAGTTTGCAGCAACATGGATGGAGCTGGAAGGGATCATGCTTAGCGAAATAAGTCAGAAAGAAAAAGAAAAATACCAGATGGTCTCACTCATAGCAGGAATTTAGAAAACCTAAATAAGAGACCAGGAAAAAGACTAATTAATACAAAGCAAAAATCAAAATCAACAAGCAACTATAAACCAGAGACACACTATTGGGGGGGTGAGGGGTGGGGAAAGGAAGGACTAGAGTCAAAATAAGGCGGGGGTGCAATTGTATGGGGAATATAACCAAAATGAAAATGCATACATTGTGCAAAGATGAAAAAAGATGTAAGAATTATATAAAATAAAATATTTAAATAAAAAATCTACCTCATACTCATATTTTTTAGTGGAAACACAGTCTTACAAATTCAGTATTGATGGACACTTATTTCTGATTTTTTGCTGCAGTGAACACCCTTGTCCATATAACTTTATACCCTTCTTCAGGAGTTTGATCCCACTCTTTCCTAAGATAAATCTAACTGACAATTCTATTAGAATGTCCTCTTTATTTTTTAAAAATAATTTAAAAACATATGAAAGTAAGCCACGATACATATGATACATGGAGCCTGTCAGTTCTACCTCCAAACATTCTGTCAAATTCCTCTAATTCTCCCCATCTGCGCTGGTCTTCATCTGACCACACAGTCTTCCCTGGCTTAGCCTAAGGCAGTGGACTGATGGCGGCCCTTTACAACCTGTGGGCCCTAGAATTATCTTTTAATAATGTAATGTATAACTTCATTTTCACCCTAAAATCCTTTCAGAGATTCCCTACAACTTTTAGTTCAAGGCCCTCTTTTCCGTGGCCTTCTAGACCTGGCTGGGGCAGACTTCTTTCTTACCTACTTCTCATAACAGTTTACCATTTTTCCAAGCCACACCAGGCCACTTTCTGTTCTGGGCAAAAATATTAGCGTGTAGTCAGCAAACTGGAGATCCAGGAAAGCCGAAGAAATAGTTCTTGGTCAAGCCCAAAGGTCTGAGATCCAGGAGAGCCCACAGTAAGAATTTCAGGCCTAGAATGATTCTAAAGAACCAATGTCTCATCTTTAAGACAGTCAGACAGATAGAAAACATTCTCCTTAATGGCACATATTAAAAAAACTAGCAACAACAAATGTTGGCGAGGGTGTGGAGAAAAAGGAACTCTTCTGCACTGTTGGTGGGAGTGCAAACTGGTCCAACCACTGTGGAAAGCTGTGTGGAGATTTCTGGACCTACTAAACATAGAGCTTCCATATGATCCAGCAATTCCACTCCTAGGTATTTACCCAAAGGACACAGAAACATCAATTCCAAAGAACACCTGCACCCCTATGTTTATAGCAGCACTGTTTACAATAGCTAAGCTTTGGAAACAACCCAAATGCCCAAAAATAGATGACTGGATCAAGAAGATGTGGTACATATATACCATGGAATATTACTCAGCATTCAAAAAAGATAAACACATGCAATTTGCAGCAACATGGATGGCGCTGGAAGGGATCATGCTCAGCGAAATAAGCCAAAAAGAAAAAGAAAAATACCGGATGGTCTCACTCATAGCAGGAATCTAGAAAACTTAAATAAGGTACCAGGAAAATGAATAACTATAAGAAAGTGAAAATCAAAATCAACAAAAAACTATGAACCAGAGACACTTTTAGGGGGGCGGGGGTGGGAGGGGAGGGATTGGGGTCAGAATGGGGGGGCTGCAATTGTATGGGGAATATAACAATAAAATTTATTTAAAAAAAAAAAAAAAGAAAACATTCTCCTTTATTCTGCCTTTTTGTTCTACTCTACTCAAGTCTTCATCCAATTGGATGAGACTTGTCCACATTGGAGAGAGCAAATGTGGAGCAAATCTTCTTTACCAATTTAAATGTTAATCTGATCCAGACATATTCTGAGAGAGACACACCCAGCATAATGTTTAAATGTCTGTTCACCCTATAGCTCAGTCAAGTTGACACATGAAATTCACCATCACAGAAGAATTTCTGCTTGCATACCACTCTATCATTTGAAAGTTTTTTCACAAAACTATCTTGTTCTCATACTTCAGTTCTCAGTTTAAATGTCAACATATCTGGCTGACCTTCCAACCACACTCTCTCAAATGACCTCTCCCAGAATCATACTTTCTCTCATCTCATAACTGAATGTAACGTATAACACACATTCCAAGCTGTAATTAGTTACAGTTTTTTTTTTTATCTCTTTTTCCTACTAGAATATAAATTGCATTAGGCTCAGGGCCTGTCTATCCTTTGTTCCACAAAAAACACATATATAATAAATGAATAGCATTATTTCAACATTAATTAGAGAAATTTATGATATTATATTTAAAAGTACTTTATGATATTATATTTAAAAGTATTTTATAGTCAAATCTTCCTTATATATTAATTCCAAATAATATTGGTAGATAAGTCCCCCTCCAAAAGGTGGACCAGACTTTGTGACTTACTTTCTTTCTTTTTTTTTTTTTTTTAAATTTTTATTTATTTATTTATTTATACAAGCACTGGGTACAGTCAGAAGCGCGGAGGGTGAGAGAATTCACCAGAGCCAGAGCGGGGAGCAGAGCAGGCAGAAGGACGGAAGTACATTGCTGAGGGGAGCAGCGGGCGGCAGGAGAGGTCTGCGCGCCATGTGGGACCCTCCTCCGGTAGGGAGCAGCCGGGGATCGAACCGGTACTGCAGAGGCTGCGGACAGCTTCGCAACCCAGCGCTCAACCACTGCGCCACCGGGGAGGCCATTTTGTGACTTACTTTCAAAGAATAAAGGTTGGAAAGGGAGAAATAGTACCGTGGAGAAAGCTGGCAGTTGACACCTTAACTAAATGATCCAGTGGATAGTCTATATTCCTGTTAGGACACACTCGGAAGGATCCAGCACCACTTCTGGGGGATTCTTGCCAAAATCTGTAACCTCAGTGTAACTCTGAGAAAACTCAAATTGAGAGGTGGTCTATAAATGAGTCAAGAAGTATTTATCAAAAGTGTTGAAGTCATGAAAGACAACATAAGACTGAAAAACCTTCCCAGTTTGCAAAGACTAAGTAAGACTTGATGACTGAACACATGGTGGAGCCTTAGACTTGAGTCAGAGCAGAGGAGATTAGTGGAAAAACTGGTGAAATCCAAATAAAATGTCAAGTTTATAAAAATGTGTCAAAATTGGTTTCCAAGTTTGACAAAAGGAACGTGCTAAGATGTTAACCACAGGGGAAGCTGGTAAGAGCACATAGTAACTATTATCTCTGCAACTTCTCTGTAAACACAGTTTATTTTTTTTTTTAATTAGCTAAGCATAAAACAGAGTCTAAATATACCCTAATATTTTTCAAATCTTTGTAAATAAAAGAACAAAAACCTAAAAACAGAAAATCCTTCAGACTCACCATACCTCCCGCCCATCAAAGGTAATAATGTCAGTTGAGAGATGTGTTAATTAACTTGATTGTGGTAATCATTTCACAATTATATATACATATATGAAATCATCATCATTTTGAATACAGACAATTTTTTTTTAAGTATACATCACTAACGCTTGGGGGAATCCTCTAAAGAAATACTTATATGTTGGCTACTGATATTCAAAAAGTGCAGTGAAATTCTGCTTCTTTATGGTGATCAATTGATACATATATGGATAACTACTATTCTTTGAATTATGTCTACAAAATTTTGAAACCTTCCAAGTCTCATTTATTCATACCTGTGTCTCTCACCACACTTTAAAATCCTTAAAATATGCTAACATTGCAGGATGTTTTTAATTGAAGAACATTTTTTAACATACTGGTACCAAACAGATAATAACTGCTGTTTAAATTATCACTCCCCTTAAAGAGATTCTGTATGAAATGATTGTATCTTTTCTATAAATTTTACCTTATTTTTCTTTTGAATAAAAGCCAGAAAGACTATGATAAAATCAATAGTAATGAGTACCTAGAATCAGAATTCCTGAATCTCAAACTCATCTGAGGTGTCACAAATTAATTTCTACCAGTAGATTCCTCCACCAGTGTATGAAATAGCTACTATTTTACTTAGTTACTATTCCAAGAACAAGAGTAGCTTGTTCTTTTTGTTATTCTTTGTCAATGACAAATTAACAAAAATCCACTATGGAAAATATCCTGGCTTTGGATTTGCACAGAACAACCTATACAATCAATAGCTATTTAGAACATTTTTTTAACAAATGTTGACTAGATATACTTTTCTTTAAAAAAAAAATTTATTGGGCTTCCCCAGTGGTGTAACAGGTTGAGCGCAGTGCTCTGAAGCTGTCCACAGCCTCTGCAGTGCGGGTTCCATTCCCGCTGGCCAGGGAGATAGCCACATGGTGCGGCATACCTCTCCTGCTCGCCAGCTGCTCCCCTCAGCAGTGTATTTCAGTGATTAAGCCTGTTCTACTCCCCACTCTATCTCTGGTGAATCCTCTTACCCTCTTGCGCCTCTGGCCTGTACCCCAGATCTTGCATAAATAAATGAATCTTTAAAAAAAAAATGACCCATGATGTAAGAAAATAAATTAACTAATAAAAGAAAGATTTATTTATTTATGCAGATAGGAGCTGAGGTATAGGCCAGAGGTGTCGGGGGTGAGAGGATTAATTCACCAGAGACAGAATGGGGAACAGAACAGGCAGATTGACTGAAATACACTGCTCAGGGGAGCAGCGGGTGAGACAGGAGAGGTCTGGAGAGGTCTGCTACACCACGAGGGTCACCTCCTTGGCCAGGGATCAAACTTGTGATGCAGTGGCCATGGATAGCTTCATAGTGCTGGGTCTTAACCCCTTGCACCAGCAGAGAAACCCCTAGATTTACTTTTCTTTGCCTCCTTGGAGTCACAGATCAAAGTAAAGAGAGACAGAAAAACAGAGAATTGTCACAAATTGGAGTCTAAAAAAATGTAACAAGTAAATGAAAAGTAGATCCTGGATCAGATTCCATAAGGAAAAAGAAACTTGGGTCAAACTGGCAAAATTAAATAAGGGCTGTAATTTAGCCAATAGTTTTGTGCCAATATTTATCTATTTTTGATAATTTTATATAAGTTAACATTAGGGAAACTGGGTAAGGAGTAGACAACAACTTTATGCACTGTTTTGGCAGCTTTTTTGTAACTTGTGTAAGTCTAAAAAAAAAAACTTTAACTGCTTTAGAAAATTCCTCAGGAAGTTGTTACTTCAGAGAGAGACATCATAGTTCTCAGTTTTTCCCACAGACCCAATTTCCCCCCCAGTTTTGAAACAGAGCAGTGTTACTTCAGTCGAGCAACTGACAAGTTGAATAGAGAAAAAAAAAGTATATATATATATTTTTTTCAATGTACCAGAATTAAACTTTGTTCAGTCATATGTTCGTATTTAGAGAAGCCCATTGGAAGTGAGACCCACTGAAAAAAAAGATTCACATTTATCTTCATATTTATGCCAGAGTATTTGCTCATCAAATGGAATATTGAGTTAAATTTGAATAAATAAAATGTAGACCTTATATGACAGCACTGTAATCCAATGGAGGAAGTAAATATACATGAACTTTGCTCAATGGGCAGTGAAGGGGATTCACTCTGAGAATTCTTTATAAGTGGCATGATTACAAGGAGGTCCTTTTGGCAGTTCAGTAATTTATACCTTGTTGTATAATTACCATTCATTAATCGCCTACCACAGACTTGCCCATTAATTTATCTCTAGCCTAATACAAAACTCAGCAAGGAAATGCCCCTAATTTACAGTTGAGAGAAGGGAGGCTCAGAAAAGTTAGGTAACTGGACTGATCTAGGTTTCAAACTCAAACTGGGCTGTCCCCAAATGTATATTTATGTTATTTGACCTACCTCACAACAAATTCAACGCTTACTGAGCTGTGTCATAGTGATATTTCAGTAAAGTCTTTTGACATGTTTGCTAATTGTAAGAGATGTGGTGTTTCATTTGAACATAGTCATGTGATTATATTTTCTTCAAGGTCTTCTATTATTAAATTATTAGGTTCCTTTAGAAATAGAATATATTAAGCTAATAAATTACACATTTTATAGGTATATTTAACTATATTAAGATCCTGGAGTACTTTTTAATAATGTATACTATTGCAGTGTACTCAGTGGGCTTTTTCTTTTTTTTTTTTTTTTTAAATGTCAGTTAACTTTTTTTTTTTATAGAGGCATGTTTTTTATTTATTTATTTGTTTGTTTGTTTTGTTTACACATGCACTGGGTACAGTCAGAAGCACGGGAGGGTGAGAGAATTCACCAGAGCCAGAGCGGGGAGCTGAGCAGGCAGAAGGACTGAAGTACACTGCTGAGGGGAGCAGCGGGCTGCAGGAGAGGTCTGCGCGCCATGTGGGACCCTCCTCCGGTGGCCGGGGAGCAGCCGGGGATCGAACCCGCGCCGCAGAGGCTGCAGGCAGCTTCCTAACCCAGCGCTCAACCGCTGCGCCACCGGGGAGGCCCAGTGGGCTTTTTCTTAAGGCTAGAAAAATACATCAATGATCTAAAAGAAGTAATTCAAGGTTTACTCTTTTTACTTTTAAAAATTTATTCCCTTGGGCCTCCCTGGTGGCGCAGCGGTTGAGCGCTGGGTTGCGAAGCTGCCCGCAGCCTCAGCGGCACCGGTTCAATCCCCGGCTGCTCCCCGGCCACCGGAGGAGGGTCCCACATGGTGCGCAGACCTCTCCTGCCACCCGCTGCTCCCCTCAGCAGTGTACTTCGGTCCTTCTGCCTGCTCTGTTCTCCGCTCTGGCTCTGGTGAATTCTCTCACCCTCCCGTGCTTCTGACTGTACCCAGTGCATGTATAAACAAAACAAACAAACAAACAAATAAATAAATAAACATGCCTCTATAAAAAAAAAAAAAAAATTTATTCCCTTATTTCTTTATTTACTATTCAGAACTTACTGAAAATTTTATGGGTGATCTCCTTAGTGTAAAGATCTCTCTAAATCAGAGATAAAAAATTACACTTATTCTGATCTCATTGAGAGTTTCTACTAAAAAACTTAATTATGGACTTGGGATATGGGAAATATTCCGTTGAGTTTTCATTCTAGAATACAGATGCTCTACAATTGGATTGGTAGACGAGGATTATTTTCTTGATAAAGAGGGAAAGAAAACTTGACTGTTGTTGCTTTCACCTTACAATTAAAAGCGACATAATTAGATACTATGCTTTAGAGCCCTGTTATAAGATACAGGTCTAAACCTATCCCTTACATCATGAAACCAACAAGTTTCATTCCATGTGTCCAGGCAGCCCTGCTCAGTGAAGTTGAAAAGCATTAAGAGGAGTTCTGAGATCCTTTTTGCCTGAGTGGAAAATATACTTTCAAAGTTCTCCAATAAACATAGAACACCAAGTCTCCTTACTTGAGTTTTCAAAGTGACAATGTGACTTAGATGATCATTGTCTCCTACACCTTCCAGATTACAAGAATCACCTAGAAACTCGAAAATACCTGTCCTAGGTAAGTCATCTAGAAAGTCTAATTTAATTATTTGGGGTAGAATGTGAAGATCCAAATTTTAAACAATCATCACAGATGATCAGGCATATTTGCGACACAAATTTTTAAAAGCTAAAATAAAATAAAGGCTCTGTGACTCTCATGGGGTATTATTAGTATACTAGAAAGAGTAGGAACTTTGCTGTTAGACAAATGTCAGTTTTCTTCATTTACCAGTTATGTAACCTCTCCTTCAACATCTGTTTTGGAAGGTAAAGATAATATCTATCTCTCAAATTTAAAGTATTTTGAAGAACCTAGGTTCTTGTTACACAACATGTGGTCTAGGAACCAGCAAGCAGTGGTCACAGAGAACTTGTTAAAAATGCAGAATCTCAGGCCCTGCCCCAGACCTACTAAATATGGTCCTATAGGATTCATTTGCACATTAAAGTTGGCAAAGTCCTGCCCTTCAATGAGTGTTCAAGAAATGCTAGATTTCTTTCCTTCTCATTACCCTTTTTGTACCAATGATTCAATTCAGCTGGGGCTCAGTGTCTGTCACAACCATCCCTTACTGTTGGTTTACGCCCATCAGGTACACCTTCAACTCTTGCACTGTGGAAAGGAATTTATAAATAAACAAATGTATGGGCTGGAAATCAAGTTAGTGCAAATGTAACTCTGAGGTTTTTACTCCCAGGCCTTTGCTGCTCCACGCTACTGAAGATGTGAATCCCACAACATACAGTTTTTCTTCTTTTCTAAATATAATCTCAGAGCTGTTTCTATGTCCTTACTTCGAGCTTCCTTCAGTTTAGCAATTTTGGGGGGAACAGGGAATCCCTGTAGCTAATAATTAATGTAGTCACTAAAAATTTGGGGAAGATTTCATGAAAAGGTTTTGGGGTTTCTTTTTTTTTCCTTTTTATTTCCAGAATCCTGCAGAGTCAGACAAGGAGAAGTAGGTAGAACCTGTCTTACTGCATCAAAAACGTTTTCAGTAATTGCCTGCATGAAAATGTGCAGTGCGTGTTAGTACACGATAAATGAAATGAGACTATATTTTAAATGTAGGGGGTGTACTCAGAGAACAATGAAAATGGCTAGCTACAGCAATTAATATTTCAGTTGGAATGCTTTTCGTAAAACAGCTAATAAATTAGCTTAAAGTTAAAAAATAAACAGGTGAATTCTCAGATTGATAGATATTCCAGTCACAAAAACAAAGACTTTTTCTATGTTTATGAGGTTTATGTTCTTCTATGTTTATGTTTTCTTTTTCCGGACTCTTTACAAGGTTGCACAGGGATAGATAATTTCACATACCTGCTAGTCTATAAAAAGAAAAAAAAAAAAAGAGGCTACTTCTCTGATTCGTGTTTCTTAAAATGTGCTTTCCCTAAGAGAGTTTATTCAACTCTGGTTGTCAGTGTTTGATCACTATTAAGTTCCTTTTAAAATACTCATTTTGATTTTCCCCTTACTACAGTTGAACACCTATTCTTGGAGCCTTCTGATTTACTATATTCTGATCTAAGTGATTAAATGAGAAGCCTCGCTTCACACTGCAGACATACCTCTCTCATTTCTATGCTTTTGCAGAAAGTGGTAATGTGTTCTCTCACCTATTGCTCCCAAGTTCTTGGGAAAAAGAAGTGTGTATAGGGTCTACCTGGTGGAGCAGGTGGTTGAGCACAGCGCTGTGAAGCTCTCAGCAGCCTCTGCAGTGCAGGTTCAATTCCCGGCTGGCCAGAGAGATACCCACATGGCATGGCAGACCTCTCCTGTCATGCCCGCTGCTCCCCTCAGCAGTGTATTTTCAGTCAATCTGCCTGTTCTGTTCCCCACTCTGTCTCTGGTGAATCCTCTCACTCCCCACACCTCTGGCCTGTACCCCAGTTCTTGTATAAATAAATAAATCTTTAAAAAAGAAAGAAAGAGGTGTGTATAGAAAGTCTGGAACACAAAGTTGGGTAGGCCTGGAATTTCACATGGCTTGTCTTTGGATTTTTTGCCCACCCTTTGCAATATTGTAGAGGACAAATTTATCTATCCTCTATTTCAACAGGCTAACTTCATCAGGGGATATAAGGCACACCTTGAAATTTAGAAAGTAGAGAGGAAGAAGTGTTATTTCACTAAAATCAATGGGTCATCAAAGAATTATCTTCAAGATAAGGGCTTTTTGTACCTTAATTCACTAAACAAACTATTCTTTATGTTACAGGCCAAATTGTGTTGGGCTAAAATTCACAAGTTGAAGCCCTAACCCCCCATTACTTCAGAATATGACTTTACAGAAGTAATCAAGGTAAAACAGAGATACTAGGGTGAATCTTAACTCAACATGACTGATATAAGAGGGAATTTGGACTCAGCTACTCATAAAGGGAAGACAATGTAAAGAGACAGACATTTATGAGCCAAGGAGAGAGGCCTAGATAGATCATTCCCTCACTGAAAGAATCAGTGCTGCTGACACTTTAGTTTTAGATTTCTAACCTCAAGAACCAGGACACAATACATTTCTGTTGTTTATGCCTCCCAGTTTGCAGGTCTTTGTTATAGCAGTCCTAGCAGACTGAAACTTTTCATGAACCACTGGGAAGAGAAAACATCCTGATGTTATATCTATCAGGATGAGGGCAGCAAAACAAGATTACTGATTTGATAATTTTTATTAATTCTAACTTTGGCTAGCTTTTAGCTTAATATTAAATATAATGGGTCCTCAAATAATGTTATTTAGATGAACGTCATTTCACTTGAAGTAAGAGTTTCCAAGAACTTATTTACAAGGGTAAAGTGGGATTTACTGCATGGTCAATGTAGTTATATTGCCACAGTTCAGGAATGCTTTAACTTGTATTATTTCATTGTCATTACAAAATACCTTCTCTTTCATTAGCTCAGTTGATATTCACAGAAACCTTAGCAATTTACCCTCAAGAATGGAGTCATCGCCAAGTATGGAAATGTCTCATTACTATCTGTCATAAGCTCTGATGATCTTCCACATCCTTATGGAACTGGGTGTTTTGTTTTGTTTTGTATACTACCCTGGGGAAGTTATAGATTTGACAGTGTTAAGTTCATTTTGATGATTGTAAAGGAAAAGGCAAAGATCTTGAAGAAAGGGGTAATGATTAACCATCCACATGACCAAGTTAAAAGATGCCTGTAATGCAGGAGTGACTAAATGCAGCTCTTAGTCAACTCAGGATTGAATTAGAAGATTTGCCTTACTTAATCCAAACTTCCTAAAAGGCCACTTGCTTTTTAAACTGAATATCTGCCCAGAAGTCACCAGGTAACTGAAAAGTATAGTTTAGACTGGAATTTGTGTTATAGAAGCTGGCAAACTTTTTCTAGAAGGGTCAGAAAATAATCAGCAGCTGACAGGGTTCGTTTTCTGCAGTCAGTCTCAACTATTCAGCTTTTGATATGAGTAAAAGCAAGCATAGAGGATGATAAACAAATGAGTGTGTTGTGATCTGATCAATCTGTATTTGTGGACACAGAAATTTAAATTTCGTTTCATTTTCATGAGTCATAAAACAGTAATTTTCTGACCACTTAAAAGTAAAAATCATTCTTAATCGAGCAGGTCCTACCAAAAAACCATTTGCAGTTTGGATTTGACCTGTGCCTTCTGTTTATCCAACCTCTGATATAACACATTTCCCCTCCAAACAATGGAAGCCATGAATTCATAACCAAAATAATTTTTTAAATGTCACCCAATTAGATGGGTTTTGAGGGAAAACTCTTTTAAAGGAATGGGAGCTTTTTAATATAAGCCCCTCAAAAGGGGAAGCTGCTTTGGTCAATGAGGACACGGGTGAATGGAAGGCAGTCCAAGAAAACCACCTTCTTTACTATTTGTAGCCTGGAATACTTTTCTAAAATCCATAGGATAGTTTTAAAACCACTGTTTTTCAAAATGCAGTCCAAGATTACTACTTAGAGAACAAATGTAGACTATAATTTAGGTCCAATAACATGTTTTTGAAAATATTATATAAAGTCTCTTTCAGCTGGATGAAGAGTCCTACCCCATTGTTTAATTGCTGAGTGACTGTGCTCCTAGCATTCCCTTTCAAATTAAATTTTAATTTTGAACTAATTTTAGATCTACAGAATCATTGTAAAAATAGCAGCAGAAAGCTCTTTCATCATCAATTTTTTAACATTGTGCCATACTCACACATGCACACACAGTTTTTTCTTTTTCTGGGCTCTGTCGGGGTAGATTCCATACATCACATCCTTCACCCCTTACTATTTCAGTTTGTAGTTGCTAAATTCTCCACTCCTTTTGCATACAACTCTGAGTCACAAAAATTCTTTTATTGTGATCTAATCGTGAAGTTTATATCCTTTCCTAGCCTTAAATCAACGTGGTCGATATTTACGGTTTTTGTATGTTACAGATTTTCAAGTATTTCTAGCCTACAAGATTCCCTGTTTCTTGTAGTTAAGTAGTGAGAGTTTCCCAATTCTTTCTCTTTCCTCACATTTTGTTCCTCTAACCCCTCTACCTTATCTCTATTTTTCTGGTAAGGAGTGACCATAACCGAATTATAACTTTGCTCCATGCTGCAACCTGAAACTTACCCACCCAGAGTTCAGCTATTATCTCTAAACCTCTTATAATTACCACTGTGTTCATATCATAATACAGGACTGGTCATTTTATTACTTCTATTTTTAAAATTCACTTTCAATTTGAGTTTAGTGTAATTTGAGTAGCTAAAGGAAGTGCCACAAGTAGAAATAATTCATGCATAGAATTAGTGATTCCAAACAGTTATGCTTCCTCATGTGAAGTTTTTGTAACCTGCATAGGAATTTGCTGATGTTAGATATGAGTTTGTGTTCCAGTTCTGCTATTTATCAGGCAAGTAATCTTTGCCGGTAAGCTAATTTCCCACAACTTTGGTTACCACATCCGAAATGACACCCAACTTATCTATCTGCCTTGTCTACTGATGGATTCTTTTGAGAATAAAGTGATAAAGAATACGTGAAATGACTTTATAAGAAATGCGAGAGTGTTTTTATTTTTTAAAGATTTATTTATTTATGCATACAAGAACTGGGGTACAGGCCAGAGGTGCGGGGGCGGGGGCATGAGAGTATTCACTAGAGACAGAGTGGGGGGGCAGAACAGGCGGGTTGACTGAAATACACCGCTGAGGGAAGCAGTGGGTGAGACGGGAGAGGTCTGCTGCACCATGTGGATCACCTCCCTGGCCGGGGATTGAACCAGTGCTGCAGTAGCTACAGATTGCTTCATAGTGCTGTGGCTTAACCCCTTGTGACACCAGGGAGGCCTGCCAGAGTGTTTTTAAAACAGCATATCTTCAAATACTCAGAGTTGGAAGGGACCTTAGAAATTATCCACTGTAAGTGGGTCATTTTGCAGATGAGCAAACTAAAAGCCAACAACTAAATAATTAATTCAGTCATTGAGCTGTTTGGCAGAGCCAGTTTCCTAGTTCCTAAAACCATGCTTTTTACATCTCAGCAAACTGCCTTCCTAAACAGAGGCCACCTTTCCGTTTACTCATGTTTATCTTCTCCACAGCAAAATTGGATGTGAAAAATACGATCCTAAGAACCAAAAATATTTTTAAAACACTGATTGTACAGACTTTGACTAAGTATACAAGTTAAGAAAGAGTGGATAATACAAAGAAAATGTGCAAGGATTACAGGTAACTTAGAATTTTACTCGACATTATTTGAAATATTTGTTTGGAAATCATTTTTGCTCCCTGTGGTGTAGCTTTTATAAAAGTGCCAATAAGGAGGATTTATGTTAAGCTTGAGTAGATTAGTCCTTAGTTCAAGGTCAATAAATAGTTGTCAATAATCATTTTTCAACTGATTTAATTACAAAGATGCTAACACCAGTATAGCAGGTTAATAGTACAGTAGTCCTAGCTTAAGCTCAGTTCAACATTAATCTGAAAATTTAGACTTGTAATTATTGAAAGGATACTAGCATAATTTTTAGATGAAGTAGGCCACAAATTAATTTGCTTATAGTGTTGAGTGTTAGAAGAATCCCCTTTTGAACATAGGGATACTGTGTCCATTCAAATAGAATCTTATTGTAGAATTTTTAAAAAGTAAGAAGCACAGACAGTCTTGAAGCTCACCACCTAAGATTTTCACACTGTTCTGATAGCAAGTTTTCACTGTGTAACCTACATAATTCATACTTTTATTCAAATAAATTACATAAGGAAATATGACTGTCAATCAGAGAAAAGACTGCAATTTACAAAGTTCAGCGCATTGTCCTAGAATATTGTAGCTGAGAAGACACTCAAAATTCCTGTCAGGCTGGTCTTCTGCAACTTCATACTCAAGAGTCTTTCCACTATCCTCGGTTAAGCTTTGAAAGACCAGGTTGAGGATTTGATATGTATTTTTCCATAGGTAATGAACTTATAATAAAACTCATCTGAGTTTGTGTTTCCAGATGGTTTACTTACTAATCATGGGTATATAAACTGAAGGACAAAGTCAGTTTTACATTGTTTTATTGATCTGTGTTTTGATAAATGAGGCAACTTACAAGAAATAACAGAATTTGAAAGTCCATTTTCAAGCAAGAAGTTTAATTTTCTTTTTAATTTAATAATTTGTGCCCACAAATAAAAGCTCAATATGTTAATCCCTTATCAATGATGGAGGTGAACTCCCTAAAAAGTACTGTGCTTGGCAAATCCACTGTGGTTATGATCCTAATGACAAAAAAACATAGAGCTTGAGGAAAAAAATGCATGCCATCAATATATTACATGTGTTTTCAACTCAGTAAATAAGAGTAGAGGGCTTCTGTTATAGAAAGAAACCAGATTTGCTATTATTAATACTTTCTAGTGTATCGCCCTTTTCCTAAACCTTTATCCACTATTCAGAAAAAATTGCTGAATTAGATTGTCAAGTTAACATTAAGTTATCAGACTGTAATTCTACTTAATGCTTTCAAATCAGCCCTTCCTATCTTGAAATTCACTTTCTCTTACTACCACTTTCCTTTGTTTCTTGCAAGTCTCAGCAAATGCAAATGCAAATGCTTGTGTAATACCCAACGTTTTTACGAGGTCACTCAATCCTTTAGTACTAGGTGAGAGAGAAGGGTAGCTGGTCTTGAAGGCATATACAGAGAGGGTGGGGCACAGCACAGAACTGGCCATGAGCCTCTACTGGTCTGTGTCCTCTGCACTGGACAATGCTTCTACAAATGGGACAGGATGTAGTCACACCTTTGCATAAATGAATCCAGATTTTACATAAATGAATCTCAGAGTTTATAGCGTAAACCTCCAGATCCTACTAATCAGAATTTGACCCAAGGAGATAGAAGATGTTTTTATTCTTAACTTTTTCATGGTAAAGCTAGGTTTGAAGGATTAGCATTGACCTAAGCGTCCAGTGAATTGGAGATAATTCACACCCTTATTGTGAAGAGCCAGCCTGAATTTCCACTCAGTGGCAGGGTAAAAAAGCTGGTTTTAAGAAAACAGAGGCCTGTAGGGACCTGCTGGAGGTCGAACACACCTGCCACTTTACTGATTAGAAGCTGGAGCAATGAGCCCACAATGCCTGGGGGAGCCCATCCAGGAAGAATCCTCAAGGTTGAGCCACGGCACCATTAACCCCACCTTTCCTTATGATCATCAGGCTCTCCTCCTCATTAATTAAATAAATATCTGTCCTTGCCTTGGGGAAGAGCAAAGAGGATGAAGGAAGAAAAAGAGAGAAAGAAAAAGTAAATACATTGTCCCTGGGAGAGCAGAGCAGGTGTCCTTTTCATTATTAAAACATGAATAGCAAATGTTAAACACCCCCCTTCCAATCTGTAATAGCCAGAAAATTAATAACCACTATTATTTTGGACCTATTTCCTTTTTCTCTGCATTTTGTTTTATCAAGCAGTATTGATTTCGTAGTGTAATCGCGCAACTATGAAGTTCCAAATATCTATCTTAAATATGGTAGTGAGCAAAGACAGCCTAAATGATTTTCAATTAACTTCTCTCGTTTTAAGAAGATAAGGTTATGTCTAAGGGTAAATAAAAGGTTTTCACTAGATTTCTACTGGCAATTTATTTATTAATACAGTGAGAGAAGATCTTTCCATTTAAGTTGACATGCTCTTCCTAGAGAAATAGCCATTAAAATATCCTTCTACATTGATTGCAAGGAGTCTTTCAATATCCCCTGCACCAATTCTAGTGTCTGTGTATCCAATAGTAATATTTATAGTATTTGCATACTAGTAGTATGTAAAATAAAGAGGGCACTGAATTGTAACTGAACATCCTAACAGGCAAGTATGCCCTGGCAGGACCTCTAATGCACTAGGTGATCAAGTGTCTCTGAACAGATTCTTATTATACAACAGGAAAGTAGCAGGTCCCTTAAATTTGGTAGAGATTGAAGTGGTTAACTTATTTCCAGAAACAAATTGTTCCACAAGAGGAATATATATTTTTTTAAGATTGTTTTTTATTTATGCATACAAGAACTGGGGTACAGACCAGAGGTGTGGAGGAGGTGAGTGGATTCACCAGAGACAGAGTGGGGAGCAGAACAGGCAGACTGACTGAAATACACTGCTAAGCAGCAGGTGAATCGGGGAGGTCTGCTGCACCATGTGGGTAGCTCCCTGGCCAGGGATTGAACTCGCGTTTCAGTGGCTGCAGATAGTTTCATAGGTTGCATCTTAATCCTTGCACCACCAGGGAGGCCCAAGAGAAATATTTTTTGAATGTCAAGTCTCTCCCAGAGACACTCACCAAAAACACATTGGACAACCCAGAAAGAAAGTGGGCACTTCACACACACACAAAAAAAACAACAATCCAACAATATTTATCATTATATAATTTATAATTATATAATATAATTTATTAAATTAAATATAATTTTATAATTAATTTATTGAATTATGTATGTATTAAATTATATAATATAATTTAAAACTACAATGGGATATCACTATACACCCATTAGAAAGACTAAACTCTAAAACCCGGCTATTCCAGTGTAGATGAGAATGTAGAAAAATGGGAACTCTCATACATTGTTCAGAAGAATGCAAAATGGAGCAGTGACTTTGGAAAACAGCATGGCAATTTCTTTAAAAAGATAGACATAATGCCTGCCATATGTTATGTCACTCTCAGGTATTTACCATGGAGAAATGAAAACATATGTGCTCATAAAGATTTGTACTTTAATGATCAAATCAGGTTTATTTCTAAGTCAAAAATGGAAACAACTGAAATATTCACCAAAAGGGGCTAAACAAATTGTGATACAACCATACAGTGGAATACTACTTAGCAGTAAAAAGGAATGGATGATAGATGTTCAACACCACATGGATGAATTTTAAAATCAGTAGTTGAGGGCCTCCCCTGTGGTGCAGCGGTTGAGCGCTGGGTTGCGAAACTGCCTGCAGCCTCTGCAGCGCTGGTTCCATCCCCGGCCACTGGGCAAGGGTCCCACATGGCGCGCAGACCTCTCCTGCCGTGCCCTCTGCTCCCCTCAGCAGTGTATTTCATCAGTCTGCCTGTTCCGTTCGCCGCTCTGGCTCTGGTGAATTCTCTCACCCTCCCACGCTTCTGACTGTACCCAGTGCTTGTATAAATAAATAAGTAAATCTTTAAAAAAATAAAATAAATTAAAAAAATGAAATCAGTAGTTGAGTGAAAAAACTCAGAAAAAGAAAGACCACACACTGGATGATGACATTTACATAAAATTCCAGAAAACATTCATTTTTCTATAATAATGAAGCAGATGGAAGGATGTAGAGGCAGAGAGGGACTACAAAGAAGCAAAGGAAACTTGAGACTGATGATTCATTATTTGACTGTGGTCAAATAATGTTACTAGATGAAATTGTTCTCTCTAGATGCATGTGGAATGTACCTCAATAAGATTAAATCTCAACAGGGCCTTCCCTGGTGGCGCAGGTGATTGAGCTCCACGCTGTGAATCTGTCTGCAGCCTCTGCAGCTCTGGTTCAATCCCAGCCGGCTGGGGAGGGTCCCACATGGCACAGCAGATGTCTCCTGTCTCGCCCACTGCTCCCCTCAGCAGTGTATTTCGTCAGTCTGCCTGTTCTCTTCCCTGCTCTGACTCTGGTGAATCCTCTCACCTTCCCACGCTTCTGGCCTGTACCCCTGCTCTTGTATAAATAAATAAATAAATCTTTAAAAAAAAGAAAAGATTAAACCTCAACATAACTCAATAAGACTGGGGAAAAACACCTTGAGAAACCTAACATTTAAGGATATTTAGATTTAGGTCCTTTCCTGGCCCCTTTACAGGAGAGATGTCTTTGTTCCATAGGAGACATATACCTACCTACTGTGTTTGGAAAATTGTATCATGGACTTTATGTAGCCTCCAGTTAACCAAAATTTTGCTTAGAGCTGAAATAACTGATCTTTCTGATAAAATACATATAATCATATCAAGATAGCAGGAGTTCTTTAATCAGATATATAGCTTACTCAGCAACGCAAAATGGGTTAGCATATGTCTCCATATGAGAATATGTACTGGATCTTTATTGAGTACAGCAAACCCATAGCTGGAGGACATGTGGACAGTAGTCCTGTTATCAGATTGGCTGAATATGCAAATAGTGAAATTATATAACAGCTCCATTCTTAAAGAAAGAATTCTTTTTTTTTTAAAGATTTATTTATTTATTTGTTTGTTTGTTTGTTTATTTATTTATTTATTTATTTATACAAGCACTGGGTACAGTCAGAAGCGCGGGAAGGTGAGAGAATTCACCAGAGCCAGAGCGGGGAGCAGAGCAGGCAGAAGGACCGAGGTACATTGCTGAGGGGAGCAGCGGGCGGCAGGGGAGGTCTGCGCGCCATGTGGGACCCTCCTCTGGTGGCCAGGGAGTAGCTGGGGATCGAACCGGCGCTGCAGAGTCTGCAGGCAGCTTTGCAACCCAGCGCTCAACCGCTGCGCCACCAGGGAGGCCCATTAAAGAAAGAATTCTTAAAGAAAGAATTGAATTAAATTATTACTTGATTAGACTTCTGAATTTCCCAGATTTCTATTACTAGGTGTAGATCTGTCCTTTCTAATATTACCTTGTTTAAACACTTTTGTGACTTTCAAAATTTTTTAAGGCAATAGTTCTTTTATCAAGTGTAATCTCACTCAAAACACCCATCTCAATCACTACTTCTGCCATAGATAAAAGCAGAAAGTGATGACAACACATTTGTTTTATAAGGATATATTTCAAATCCTTACCCATGGGTATAATGTAATTAGAGAATAGTAACCATAGACTGGCCATGTAGGATTTTGTGGATGATTATTGCTGATTTATCAACCTCTACATCCATTTCTATATTTTCCTTGGATTGCAGAGTTCTAGAATTTTCTGATACATATAAGTAAGCAATTTTAAGTGGTATTTTTTAAAATCAGTGCCCAATGAAAACTGAGTGTACTTCTCAATTTAACTGATCCAGAAATTGAGAGGATGTTAACAAATGTACGCCTTTAAGTTGAATTGCAGATAATATCTAAAAACTGATTTCATTCCTTCCCCCAAAAAATGCAAGCAAGCAACACCCAAAATTTCCAATAGGTGTTGACATTATCTAATATGACAGTATCACAACTCAGTGGGCTTTGTGTTTGTTATTGCACAACTTTTACTCCAGTGTAAGCACACACAAAGCCTCTCCTGGTATTTCACAATGGTGTACACATGTTGTAACAGTGTTTTTACTTGTACAGTTTTATGTGTCCAGACACGTGAAAACCTAAATTAAAGTTGAAAAAAGAAAAAGCTGAGTCAGATCCGAGTAACAAACTCAAATGCCAGTGGAGCAACATAAGAAGTTCAAATATCTGATCCAGATGGCAAAGGTGAAAAGATTTTGCAGGCATAATTAACACTCCTGATTAGTTGACTTTGAGTTGCTCAAAAGGGAAATTATCCTTGGTGGGCCTGACTTGTTCAGGTAAACCCTATAAATGAAGGTCTACAGATCAGTAGTAAAAGTCAGGTCCCCAAGAGTTGTAAACTGCAAGGAATAACTATGTAACACCACATAAGGTTGGAAGAAGACCTGTCTCAACTGAGATCCTGGTGCCAGTCACCTTGAATATGCTCAAGAGCAGGGAATTTAACTAAACTGTACCCAGTTTCCCAGCCCATGGAAACTCCATTAAAAAATGTGTGTAGTTTTTTTTTTTTGAATATTTATTTTTATTTATGCATAAAGACTGGGGTCTAGGCCAGAGGTGCGGGGGGCAGTGAGAGGATTCACCAGAGTGGGGAGCAGAACAGGCAGATCCACTGAAATACACTGCTGAGGGGAGTAGCAGGCAAGACAGGAGAGGTCTTCTGCACCATATAGGTTAGCTCCCTGGCTAGGGATCCGGATGGAACTCATGCTGCAGTGGCTGTGGATAGCTTCATAGTGCTGAGACTGAACCCCTTGTGTCACTCCTTGTTCAAATGTGTATAGTTTTATGATGCTAAATTTGCAGTAACTTGTTATCCAGCAATAGAAAATGAGTGCAGATGCTGTATTCTTGGACAAATAAATATGTGAACACTGCAGGGTTATTATTATTCAGTGTTAAAAATTATTTAAGTTCAAAAGTATAGCAAAGAGTAATCTCAAAACTCAGACCAACTAAAGAAAAAACAGTATGAATCATTCAAAAATATATACTACTAGAGGGCCTCCCTGGTGACACAAGGGGTTAAACACAGCACAGCACTATGAAGCTATCCACAGCCTCTGCAGCATGAGTTCCATCCCAGGCTGGCTAGGGAGCTACCCACATGGTGCGGAAGACCTCTCCTGTCTCACCCACTGCTCCCCTCAGCAGTGTATTTCAGTCAGTCTGCCTGTTCTGTTCCCTGCTCTGTCTCTGGTGAATCCTCTCAACCCCCGCACCTCTGGCCTGTACTCCAGTTCTTGTATGCATAAATAAATAAATCAATAAATCTTTTTTTAAAAATTATATACTGCTAAAGCTGAGGAAGCAACATGTGAAGTTCTCTGCAAAAACAAGGTAAATTAGCAACTTGAAATGGCCTTCAATGAAACATCGATTTATAACATATTGGAGGGTGTTTTATTATGAAAAAAATGAGCTTATATCTTAAATATGCATGAATTACAAGGTAAAAAATTTAACTTTATAGTGGAGGAGCTTGCCAGACACCAAATTAGTCCAGTGATCAAAGTTTACATCACCAGTAATGAGACAACTTGAAATTGTGTTTCAGCTGGTGCGATGTCATGAGAAGACCACAGCACCATTTCTGCCATGATCCTGCCAAGCTGCACAATACCTGAATTTAATCACGAGGAATATTAGACAAACCCCAACTGAAGGACATTCCACAAGATAACTGACCTGCAATCTCCCAAAGTTTCAAGATGATGCAAGCCAATGAAAGATTGAACTCTTTCATCTTTGGCAGAGACTAAAAAGACGCACAACCAAATGCACTATGTGATTCTGGACGAGGTTCTTTTGCTATACAGGGCATTGGTGAGAGAACTGTTGGGGTCTGAGGATCAAAATAATATGCCAGTGTTCACTTTTTTATTTGGGTAGCTGCATTGTGGTTATTATGGGGGGACGGGGGGAGAATGTCCTTGTTTGCAGAAATTACACATGAAAGGCTTGGGGGTTATTGGACATCATGCTGTGAATTTCAAGTGAGAAAAATATGTTCTTGAACATTTTTCTGGATGTTTGAGTTTCTATTAAAACACAGGTACAACAGAGAAATGCAAATCAAAACTATAATGAGATGCCATCTTACACCTGTGAGAATGGCACATATTAAAAAAACTAGCAACAACAAATATTGGTGAAGATGTGGAGAAAAAGGAACTCCCCCGCACTGCTGGTGGGAGTGCAAACTGATCTAACCACTATGGAGAACTGTGTGGAGATTCCTCAACCTACTAAAGATAGAGTTTCCATATGATCCAGCAATTCCTAGGTATTTACCCAAAGGACACAGAAACAGTAATTCTAAAGGGCACCTGCACTCCTATGTTTATAGCAGCACTATTTACAATAGCTAAGCTATGGAAACAACCCAAATGCCCAAAAATAGATGACTGGAGCAAGAAGATATGGTACATATACACAATGGAATATTACTCAGCAATCAAAAAAGACAAACTCACGCAATTTGTAGCAACATGGATGGCGCTGGAAGGGATCATGCTCAGCGAACTAAGTCAGAAAGAAAAAGAAAAATATCGGATGGTCTCACTCATAGCAGGAATCTAGAAAACCTAAATAAGGGACCAGGAAAAGGAATAACTATAATAAATAAAAATCAAAATCAACAGAGACACAAACACTATGGCGGGGGTGGGGGGGCCGCAGGGGGGGGCGGGGTAGAGAAAGTATTAGGATCAAAATAAGGGGGGTGGGAATTGTATGGGGACTATAACCAAGATGAAAATGCATACATCATGCAAAAATGAAAAATGATGTAAAAATATATAAAATAAAATAAAATAAATGAAAAAAAAAAACACAGATACACTGAAAACTACATGCTTCCAGTTTTAAGGAGTTGTGCATTTGGGAACCTCTAAAGTACTTCTCATGGAGAGCTACTTATAAAGTCTTTGTTTTGCCATTTTCCCAAAATTAACACAATGTTAATCAAACTATCTCTCCTTTATTTGACAACCATGCAACTTTTTTATATATTTTTAAGATTGTAAAATTTATCTTTTTTTGTGGTTTCACTAATTGCGTACCTTTTTTCCTTGTGCCGGATCATGATCTGTGTAATCTTAGATTTTGCAAAGTTTGCAAAAGATACTTGCTAAAATAAGCACAAATTTCTCTTTTCATATTTTCATGCATCCATTAATTTTCCACATCTATTTAAAATGTAATTCAATTTGGAATTTCAGTCCTTATGCATCCTCAAATACTATTTATTATTCAGGACAGTTAATCACTATATTCTACATTATCAACTTAAGCCATGACAACCTTACTACAAAGCCCTGGCCCAAACAAATATAATCTCTAATTGTTCCTTTTTAATATCATCTGCTTGAACAGAAACATCTTCTATTTAATGTAAATTAATTTAATATTAATTTTTTAAAGTTTATTCAATTCTTTCTATCAATCTGTTTCTTTCAAAGTTATTTTATGTCCACTGTCTTTTGCTTTGTTTTTTTTCATGTTAAGAGCTTTCCTCAAATCCATTGGGATCCTGGACTGCCCATATTAGAGAGTTAAACAAGAGAAAGCTGTTTGGAAACTCTGTGTACATGGGTAGGAAAGATTTTAAGCATGTCTTGAAAAAATTAAGAAATAATGTAACCCACAGAAAGCAGGGTATTTATGTCCCCAAAAAAGACTAGGGGATAAGTGCTGTTGAGTTAAATCATATCCTCTGAGAAAAATCTCATATAAAGAGTGGGAAAAATAGGAAAAGAAGTAAAACCCTTAGACCAACCAGGTAAAGCACTTGGAATGTAATCAGTTGACGGACTTTAATCAATTAAGTTATAGTGAGAAGGTAGCTGAAGAACCTAAGAATAGGGTGGTGTGTTCAAAACGATTGAAAAAAATATTTGGAAGTACATTAAGAACAGGCTGCTGTGCTGACAAATCTGGTGATATTTCAGTGTTAGTTCAAGGAAGAAAATCATGCTACTTTATAGGGGTGAAAAAAGACACAGGGCAGGATCTGCCTCTGTTCATGAAGACACTAACTCTGAAGTATCAGTGAGTAAAAGGAACATTAACATTTGACATGCTGATTATCTTTCCTATTTCTATAATCCAATTATCTCTGCGAGGGCTATGCTAAAAACTCCACCAGCAAGCCTCTTCCCTCACATCCCCATTGAGGTGTATCTTGAATGATTAAATTAGCACTCCAAATTGATTATTCCTCTGTCAAAGAAAATTCACATTACATGATGGTCACTCAAGACTCCCGTTTCAAGTGTGTTCAGAGATTTTTCTCATTGCTCATCTGTTCCATGACAAAGCAAGGGTAGGCAAAAGTAGATCTAAATAAAATCGTGTTTCTTTCCAATCATATTACGGACTTTCCTTGGGATCCCTCTCCCCCAACACTGCAATGTAGACCACAGTGAAATATCAAAACTTGCTTCTCTTTACAGAATTATTATACTTGTATCTTATCCTTCTGTCTTATTAGATAGAATCTAATCTTAGAAATAGACTTTATAATCTGGTTTTTCTGCTAAATTTATCATTGATCATTTGAATATTTTCCAAACTTCTCAGGAAAAAAAACTCATGATTTTGAAGCGTAACATCTAGAGGGACAATTTTCAGCACTCACAAATGATACTATCATTTAAATTATTAAATGATAGTATCATTTAGTATCATTTAAATTATTGTTCTTATGTCACTTAAATATGTAAAAATATAAAACTTGTTTTAGCCTCGCTATATTTATGGTTCATATGTACTTAAAAACACTGAATAAATGTATAAGTTAAATACCAATAAAGTTGTCAAATATAGCAATCAAATTAAATCAATGTACTTTATGAATGACTTTCCCTCCAGAAGTCAAATCACCAATTATAAGGTGAATATCATACAAATTACCATTACTTAGAATGTTTGGGTTTCGTCTGTGGGATACCACCCTGTTTTTGAGTTATGTAATTTTCTGATTGAATGACTGCAAAACTTTTATTTCTTGTACCTTGAAGTTTTTTGATTTTTATATTTTACAACATCATAATTCACATATTGAATTGGCATTACTTGCTTTATCACTAGTCAACGTCATAAAAAGTATCACTGCTTCTTAACAACTAGATCAATCTTGGGTACTGAAATGAGGTGCCATGACTCAGATACTCGGTGGCTATGCAAACGGTCCATTTTCTACTTTTTTTTATATGTATGTAAGTTTATACACACCCACATATATGTATAGTTATACTGATGTTAGGGATTCTTTTTTATTTTTTCAGTAAAAAAGATTATTGTTTAAACTTTTCACACCAAAATTTTGTTTTTATAAATTTTGCCTTTTTTGTAAAAATTTGTTGTACAAACTTTGTTTTGTTTGGAAAGAATTGCCAACTTGAGTGTGTCTATGTATTTCAGTTATAGGAATGTTGATCAAGGCGCTCTCTCCCCCAAACCCATTATTCTACTCAGAGGACAGCTGCAATGAAATGGACAAGTTCAAAGATAATTTACAGTTCATACCCCTTTGGAACTGGAGCTTCCATTGTGCCAAGCAAGGTGATCTCTTGAAATGCTTCCCCTTCCATCAGAAATGAAAAGCGTATCTCTTCTGGTCTGCTCCTGCTAGAGAGAGCCTATCCACCAGTCTCCTTGACTCTCTCTTCCCTTCTCTCTCTGCTTTACTCTTCCACTTTCTTATCCAGGGATCTTAACCTTGGGAAATGAACAATTCTTAGCAAGATTTGCATAATCCATTGAGGGGGGAAAGAATTATATTTCAGCTTTCTGTTGCAGTTTTTCCAAAATCCAAATAATGCTTTACTCAAAAAATGGTCTAGTTTTGCATATAATCAAGAAGTCTGAAGACATATAGTTGCAAGATTTGGTTCAGCTGCTCAAATTTTTTATTCAGGCTTTCTATCTTCTGTATCAGCTATTTTTAGGGTGTTGGTGTTTTATCTTTATGTTTTCATTTCATAGTTGCCAACTAGTTTCACTGTTTCTGATATCAAGTGCATGTTTAAGGCAGAATCAAAGGGTAGAGAATGCAAGAAACATCGAATCATGTTTTTTGTTGTTTTGTATTAATCAAGAAGAAAAACCTTCTTAGAATGACTCCTGGCTCCACCCTGTTCTCACCTAAACTAAACTGGAGAGTATATTTTACAGTAGGGGTGGACAAGAAGAATCAGTTGGTCATGGTTGTTGGGTTAGGTCAGCTTACGTGTCTACTACAGATGGTGCCTGAGAAAGACCTTGGATAACCACTGTTCCCATGCACACTCCGAAGCACAGACTTCCAAGCTACACAGAATATGTGACATTAATGACTGATGATTAGAGATAAGCAATATGGGGATTCAAGATTGATTTTACAATTATGATTAACTTGCTGGGGAGTTTTGAGGTAGATGAAGGTTTGTCTAGAAGTGTTTCAACTGGGATCATTAGGACATATCTTAGGTTCTGTATTGTTTTTTTTTTTTTTTACTATGCTAAAAAGTACCACAAATTATGGGGAAATTAGAAATTAGTAAAGCCAAAAAGAGAATGCTCTGAGAAGATCTTTGTCAAAGAGTCTAAAATAAACAAAAAGATGTTGAAATATATGTTTGTGTATAATTTCAGAGTGTATTAGGAGTAAAGTTATTTGAAGTCAAAGAGCAGAAACATAAATGTTGATAAATATACTAATTCAGGAATAGCTGTTTTGAAAGTCATTTTCGGTTACATTTTTTATGATACATATTTCACAAAATTTTTGAGGAATTCACTAGTCCAAGTTATTTTCAATTCATATAACAGACTTCTCTAAAGAAAACAAAATAACTGTCTTATAATCAAACATGTTTCTAAAATGAATTTAAGCTTCATTTAACTAAGTCATATTTATTATTATATATCTCTTGGGACACAGAAACTTACCCACATTTTCTAAAACTATAACAGTAGTTAATATTCTGATTTTATATAATCTGTGATGACTACTTCCATTGAGAAGAAAATAAGCTATTCATTATTTTGAGATTAAACAATTTTCCATCCATATCTAATGACCAGGCAGGCCCAATAACAGACAATGGGTGAACATGAAGAATAACCTTCTAGATGAGCAGGGAAAGGAAGACAATTAAATAATTAATTAAAATGAAGTACGAAAAAATGGACAGGGAAAATTCTGAACAAATGGTAGTGTGAAAGAAAGTATACAACCTTGGGGCCCAGGGGTGCAGGGGCCGGTGGAAGTCAGGGATGGACCCAGAGGAAGCCATCTAAAGTGAGTCCTAAGGTATTGGTAGAAATTAGCCAAGTGAAAGTTGCTGGGGTGGGGGTGTGAGCAAAGGAGTTTTTCCACCCTGAAGTAGCAGCAAGTATGACACATATTTTCTGATCTACTCAGTACCACTCTACCACCCCTTGTGAACAGCAGCCATAGTTAACCCTATTTCTCATGAATCATGTGTTCTGACATTCTGATGTTTTGCAACTAAAATGAAGGTTGAAAATATCACTATTTTAGTGTTAAGTGGTATCTTAAGACTGAAATCTAAAGATCTGCCCGCTGCTAGAACAGCACTATCTATTTTTAAGAAAGTAAATTGAACAAGCATCTCTCTACCCCTTAATTCGAAACACTACTACTCACTTACCTGTAGTGAATGTAACAACTAGCAGAAAAATTTGAAAATACCAGACTATCTTCTCAAATAACTTCCCTTGGTTCAAAATTTACCTCTCCTTGTTTTCTCTTGCCTTTCAAGTAATTAACTCATCTCTTTTTAGTTTGAACGGTGGAGTGTAAGATTCCTCTGTAGTTATTCCAGGTGGAAGGCAATAAAAAAATGTTTTATTTATATTGCATATACTTGAAAGTGTCATTCAGCCTCCTGACACGCCATGCCAAGAGCATTTCGTTTTTGTTGGGAATTATGTGAACAGTAGTTGGGCCAACTTAGTGAATCATAGAAACTGCTAATTAGAGTTGGAAATGTTTTTTTTGGCTATGCCTTCATTCCTATTTAACATCTCAATAAGTTTTGACCATACCGTTTGGACTCTGTAAGAGAAATTGATACCTCCCCATCACTTGATGCAAATTTGCTCACTGGAAAAAGTAAGGCTTTGCAATATTTAAATCCTTTTTTCATTCACTTACAGACTCAAAGATTCAAGTGTTGGTTATGATTAGTCAATAAAATATACAGATCTCAAAGCCAGCCATTAATGGCCAATAGTTCTTTCAAGTTTCATTTCCTGAATTTATCCTATTTTTCTTAATAAAAAGCCAAATAACACCAATTTTTCTTGACAGCTCTCTTTTCTTTAATGAATAGACCTCAGTAGTACTTGGTAAACGATAAAGGGAAATTTTTTGAAAGAATGGCTAGTCTTCTAGGGGTGACAGTTGGTATTTCAGCACCTGCTTTTACACCTGGGAGGCAGAGATCAGAGGTGGTTAAATCTCTATTGTTTGTTTAATGGACCAGATTTCATACATAATCCTCTTTTGTTGTTGTCTTTCATTTTTTTCCATACGGTGAAGCCAACAGAACCGTTTCCATTGTGAGAGAGATAAAATCGAAACATTTGATGACAACTTTACTGCCTGAGAAAAATGTTGATTTTCTTCTAGGATTGACAGAAAATGCATTTTCCCAGAATTATAAAAGATTTATTATTTGTCTAGTATTTTAAGAGCTGCAAAGGATCCCTTTCTCCCTTAATCCTAAATGCATTCCAAAAGCGACCTATCTCTTGAGTATTTAGCATCTATTCTCAAGACTTCTAGGGTCTCAATCTATTCCCCGTGAGAATTTAACTTGCTTCTTTAATTAGATCGCTTTCTTCTTTTAGTGGAGAGTAACATTTCTTTTTTGTACTTTATTCTGTGGCATCACAGTGTGATGTGTGACCCAAAGGTCTTTGAAGAGGGAACATTAAACTATTTCTACTGGGATTTAAAAATGGAATATGGTAGTTGAAGTCAAAGTAATTACTTTAAATTCTTAGTGATTTAGTCTTCTAAACAAGCTTTCTATCCATTATATCATTTGATCTATAGCCTTGGTAGACAGGCTGGAAAGATGAGAATTTCCGAAAGTATCTTCTCCCATCTATTGTCTCCATTACCATTTCTATTGAGAATGCTGCTCATGCTTACCCATTGGTTTTAATTAGGAGTGAAATATCAAAGCCCTTTCTCTTGCAAAGTGTTTGTCAACCAAACTTTAATCTCATTAGAAGTTTCTTAAGATTCAATTCTTAGGGCCTCCCCTGGAGGCTCAGTGGTTGACCTCTGGGTTGTGAAGCTGCCCGCAGCCTCTGCAGTGCCTGTTAGATACCCGGCCCCCAGCAGGGATCCCACATGCCGCTTAGACCTCTCCTGCCGTGCCCGCTGCTCCCCTCAGCAGTGTACTTCGGTCCTTCTGCCTGCTCTGCTCCCCCCTCTGACTCTGGTGAATTCTCTCACCCTCCTTTGCTTCTGACTGTACCCAGTGCTTGTATAAATAAATCTTTAAAAAAAAAATTCAATTCTTAGTCTATTACTATTTTTACTTGCCAATCATGCATGCTCTTCCTCAGAAATCTTACTTGCAGTGTGGATCTCAATCATCACTTTCAAGATAACTTTCGAATGCACTCCAGAACCCAACTCTCTCCTGAAATCTTTACTTCAGTAAATTTCCAACTTTTTGCAGGACAGCTTTAAACACACTTCCTGGAGGAAGCTATCAATATTATCTCAGTGTATCCCAAATCAACAACATTAAAAAGAAGTCTAAGGTCAGGCTCAGAGACAAATGTGTGAGTTAGTGAGTTTATGAGTTAGCGTTTGCATATATTAAAAAGGAAATTTTCCATTGCTTTTATAGTAGCCATTTTTTTTCCTATACATTTAACTTGATCCTCAACTTTAGGTACACTATGTACAAAAACAGTATATCAATTAATTTAACAAAGTGTGCTTTATGTTTTTCAGTCTTCTAAACTTTTCATAATATATCCTCTTGAATTTTGGTAGCACATTTCTATCACTGCTAACCAACGTATAGAAAAAAATACTTCTCTAAGATTTAAATCAATTTTCTTAGTCAATTTCGCATTATTCTTTCAAATCATTCCTGTGTGATGAGTTGGCAGACCCAGAAGAATTCCTCCCAGATTTGTAAAGGCTGTGACAGCATATGAAGCTGGTCTTTGTACAAAAGTGAGTACTTACTAAGTGTTTGAATAGACAACGCAGTCCAATTTAAGAAAATACCCTAAGAAATTTGGTAAATTCTTGGTGCATTGAGGGAGTCTGGTCATCCTAAGGACCAGAAAAAGGTAAAGGCATTAGAACCGAAGGGAAGGCTCCAGTTGACCACTTCCCCTCAGAGGGCCTTGGGAAGTTCTAGGAGAACCAATCTAGGGTCTGAGGACTGAGAAACCAGACCCTGGAGAGAATGGTGGGACCCTGCGGCTCATTCCTTCCATTTGCGCTCCAAGGAAGGTTCTGGCGTAGAGAGGCGGGAAAGTGGACACCCATTAGTTAGTGGACATAAATTGATCTATTTGGTGGTAGTTCATTAATTGAGACGTAAACCTAGGTAAGGTCACCCAGTGGGGGAGACCCCACCTACCCTAACAGCAACCCCAGCCCGACCTTCCCCCCCCCCCCAGCTGACCCCGCCCCCGCAGCCCGCCTTCCGGGTTCGCGCGCCCCGGGAGGGCGGGGGCCGGAAGGGCGCGGCCGGGCTCGGCGGGCGGGGCGGGGCGGGGCGGGGCGGGGGCGGGCCCTGAGGAGGCGGGGACAAGATGGCCGCCCACAGCGCTTGGAGGACCTAAGAGGCGGCGGCCGGGCCACGCCCCGCGCGGGAGGGCCGCTCTGTGCGCGCCGCTCTATGATGCTTGCGCGCGTCCCCCGCGCGCCGCGCTGCGGGCGGGGCGGGTCTCCGGGATTCCAAGGGCTCGGTTACGGAAGAAGCGCAGCGCCGGCTGGGGAGGGGGCTGGATGCGCGCGCACCCGGGGGGAGGCCGCTGCTGCCCGGAGCAGGAGGAGGGGGAGAGCGCGGCGGGCGGCAGCGGCGCCGGCGGCGACTCCGCCATAGAGCAGGGGGGCCAGGGCAGCGCGCTCGCCCCGTCCCCGGTGAGCGGCGTGCGCAGGGAGGGCGCGCGGGGCGGCGGCCGTGGCCGGGGGCGGTGGAAGCAGGCGGGCCGGGGCGGCGGCGTCTGTGGCCGTGGCCGGGGCCGGGGCCGTGGCCGGGGACGGGGCCGGGGCCGGGGCCGGGGCCGCGGCCGTCCCCCGAGCGGCGGCGGCGGCCTTGGCGGCGACGGCGGCGGCGGCGGCAGCGGCGGCGGTGGCGGCGGCGCCCCCCGGCGGGAGCCGGTCCCTTTCCCGTCGGGGAGCGCGGGGCCGGGGCCCAGGGGACCCCGCGCCGCGGAGAGCGGGAAGAGGATGGACTGCCCGGCCCTCCCCCCCGGATGGAAGAAGGAGGAAGTGATCCGAAAATCTGGGCTCAGCGCCGGCAAGAGCGATGTCTACTACTTCAGGTACCGCCCTGGGGCGGGGGGGGGGCGGCGGGTCAGGCCGGGGTCAGGCCGGGGTCAAGGGTCAGGGGTGGCCGGGCGCTGAGGCCGGGGCCGGGCCTGGCGGAAGGCGCCCGAGCCGGGGTGGGGGGGGGCGAGCCGGGCGCGGGACAGGCGGGGTCTGAGGGGAGCCCGAGGGGGGTCTCCTGCGAGGCGGCGCCGGGGAGGGGGCTCGCCCAGAGGGGCCCCCTGGCGCATCGCCGGCCCAGGAAGGGTTAAAAGAAGGTGCAGTGCACCGGGACTGTGAAGCCCAGGCAGTCGCTGCTGGCGCCTGTCCCAGCCTGTCCCAGATTCATCATCACAGGGTGTTTGATCGCGCACACGTGGGGAATGGAGCGATCTGCAGGGACTCGGTGTCCGGGACTGTGGAGAGTTTCGTGTGAAGTCCCCGCCTGGAATGCCCTGGAGTTCCTTGGAACGCGTGCGCGCGCTCTCCCTCCCTCCCTGTCGGTGTGGCAGCACCCGCGCTCCTTTGCAAAGGGGCACTGTAGAAGTTAGGGGACGTCCAGGGCAACATGGGGCTCCCCCGGGACGCTGGCAGCGTCTGCAGACGTTTTGGGCTGTCACATCTTTCAGAAAGGGGTGCTCCTGGCATCTAGGGGGGAAAGGTGAGGGGGTGCTGCTAGATGTTCTGGGGTACACAGGACAGCCACATAGCACAAGAGTATCTGCCTCCAAACATCAGCAGTGCCAAGGTTGAGAAATTTTGGTCTGAATGATTCAAGGTTTTTGGCTTGGTGTGACCCTGCAGCCCTCTGGTCGTGCTGTCCATGTATGTCATTAGTTTGGATGAGCCAGCAGGCGCAGGAAGTGTCTGTAGTATTGATGTCAGTGGAATTTTGGTTATCAGCAATTTACTGATGTTTATAAACGACCCTATTTATAGGAGAGGTTATAACCTTGTTAGAGTGTGTGGCTTGGAAGGTCATGTGTGTCCTATTTGAAGCATTTTTCAGGGAATGTATTTGAACCACTTGTCAGCCATTCAGCCATTGAAATAATTTTGCGCAGGATTTTCTTTCGTTGTCTGACAGCCAGTGGGTTAATACATTACACTTGGGAAAATGGTTATGCACTGAGAAATCTTTCAAATAGATTTAAAAGGTTTCGTAACACATGTGTATGTGCATGTATGTGTATATGCAGACACCCACGAGAATGTGGTTGATGCTGGTATAACGTGCATATATGAACGTATTCCTGAAGGTTGCCCAAATGTATGGATGAGGAGTTGCAGTGAATTTCACCTCTGCAAGGAAGGAAATAAAAGTGATGTTGCATTAGACCTTGTTTTGTCACTTGATTTGAGATCAAATGATAAAATGGAAAACTTACTGTAAACGTACAAGGGTGAACATTTTGTGTTTTTTCAATCACTTAATATTATATTTACTTCAACAGTATTAAGAAAGTTATTGTGGAATGAATGGTTGGTTACTCCATTTTCTCTTGTGTCATTTAGTACTATTTACAGTTGTTCATTTTTCCATAGTTCATTTTGTTTTCTTTCCAGGCAGGTAGTATGCATAACCTCCTTTCTGTGAACTATGTCTCGATGTCTTGTAGCCAATTATATTTGACAAGAATATTCTGTGTCTGGGATTTGAACTCCTTGAGGAATAAATGATGCTCAACAGAGCATCTTAAACTTTGCATTTCACTCCCAATGACATTTCTCCTGGGAAAATAGTTTGTTTGGTTTTGGGATGACGTATTTGTTCAAACTAGCTTTTGGTTATTGCAAAGCTTTTTTGTTGTTTTCTTGTA
The DNA here is from genome assembly GCF_964194135.1 of Talpa europaea. Taxonomy (NCBI): domain Eukaryota; kingdom Metazoa; phylum Chordata; class Mammalia; order Eulipotyphla; family Talpidae; genus Talpa; species Talpa europaea. Next base: position 85,026,813 of record NC_140080.1, on the reverse strand, counting down.
GTAGCTGGAAAAAATACTTTAAAAAGACATACTGCAGAAGAGGACATCTGATTTATGGTCACATAATATTCTTTGAATGTGTTCATTTTTCGATGTTAACTTTTTTATACCAACTCAGTAGATACTTAGTGGGGGAAAACTGGTATAATCAATAGAAAATAAACTTTCTGAACCCATTGATCTTTTTTTTTTTTTTTGTTTGTTTGAACACATTGATCTTAAGGTGAATTGCAAAGGAGAATGGTACTGATTAGCTCTAAGATAAAAGTCTTTTTATGAGATATCGCAACATGATTTGCCTTTTACTTATGCAAAATGGAAAGGACACATTGAACAGATTTTTGCGGCATGTGTTTAGTTGGGTGCTGGGAGGATCGTTATCTGTTGCTTATAGACCACCTATAAAATGTTAGTTACTGTGCAGGATTGTAACATTCAGTCTTTATTTCTTCTGAAAGATTACAGTCTCAGGTAGGAGGCCACATGTTGTAGTATGTAATACTTGTGATACAGCAAATTACTCTGATCTTATTTTCATGATTAATGATGGAGGTCACTTATTCATAGTAAAGGAGAATCAATTTTTTGTCAATCCACAATGTCAGCAATGTCACTGTTTTACATTTGAGCATTTCTGTATACACTCTACTGTTAAAAAACCAGTAGCTCACAAAACATACGCCATATCTGTTAATAGCGTGGGTTAAGAGTTAACCTTTGGTAATGTGAACACCTGCACTCAGTTGTTCACACAGATTCTAATAATGCTAACTCCTGAATTAGCCTGTCCCTGGGGAGATTAATTTAAATAAATCTGTGCTTAACATTGGGTGTGGCTGACACTTATTAATTGGAGTGAAATTAGGCTCATGGAGAAAGCCTCAAATTTTGGTAGAATGTTTTTTTGGCTCTCCCCCAAGGCTGCCAAGTTGTAATATAAGGCGTGCCTTCGTTGCCAGTTAAGCAATATAATTATGCCTTCTGTCAGGATTACTGATAGTATTGTGGCAGTTCATGTATTATCATCCAAAATATGTTTTTTAAATGGGTGTGGTTTGATAAAGTGTTGGATCCATTGGTATAGTCTCTGAAAAAGTTTATTGCCAACATTTGAAGCCATTATTTAAATAATAACTTTCTAACTGGTGTACTTGAGTCCAGTCATTTATAGTTTTTGATTCATTGCATTTGCAGATTGATAATTACAAATAGTTTTTCTTCCAAATAGGAACCTATAGTAGCTGTCCTTTTTTTGGCCTTTTATAAAATCAGTTCTAAACAGTTGGGTGTTCTAGACTTTTGCTTATAACTGGGTGAGAGACCTGGGAGTCACAGTAAACTATTTCAACTGCTGCCATAGCTAGCTGGTTGGATAGTGGAAACTTAAATAGTGAACATTTTGGCTCATTGAGATTATGATGCATGTGCATCTGAGTAGTCTCTGAAAAAAATACAGTGGAACCAGAAAACAATTAAAATAATCATAGGTGTGTGAAGAGAAGCTAGGAAGATTTCACCTTGATTTGGAACGACGAGGACTCGCGCAGAATAATTGAGGTCTATAAAGTCATGAATGATACAAAAGCTGGAATCTCTAGGGAAGACAGCAGAGCGCAGGGGTGAGAGGCCTGGAGTTGGTATTCTAATGCACTTACCATGGGTGCCATCTTCAGCACTTAAAACTTTTGTGCTAAGAGTTTTCACCTCTGTGAAATGGGTATGATTATATGATTACCTGTACCTTATAGTGTTAAAAAGTTTCAGATACAGAACACTGAAATATAATGTAGATTGCTTAAAGCTTGAGATACATTTAAGGGCTAAGAAAGCAATTCTTTAATAATTCAAGTTAAGAAACTCAACACAAATAGGTCTAAAAATGTACAGGTGTATCTCATATATACTATGAATATACGAAAATTGTACATTTTAAAAGTGGATTTTATGGTATGTGATTTTATCTCAGTACCAATACTAATAAAGAACAGGTCTTTCAGTTTCAGTTAGGTACTTAGTAAGTAAAGGCTCCTTTACATTTTACCTCACACTCAACAGGAAGTGAATTAGGCTCCAGCTGTTTATTTTTATATATTTTTAAATTGAGATATAATTGACGCATAACATTAGCTTCAGGTGTGAATATATTGAAGTTTTTCCTTACTTTGAATAAACTGTCTCTCCACATACTACTTTCTTCCTGGTGAACTTCTGTGTAGTTAAATCTGGTGTCCCCTGTACCTGCATGTTCATTTCTGTTGTATCTCTGTCTTTCTTAGGTAGCTGTCTTCTTTCTCCCAGGCACGGTGCTGAACACACATATGTTGAGTAGTGTTTACCAATTTATATGACATTTAAAATATTATAAAACAAGCCTTAAATAACTCCTTAACTTCTGCTTTATATTACCTATGGTGGTGGTGCTGGGATGACGTTGATTGAGATGTTTGGTTCAGTCCAAACATTTTTAAGTTTGTAACTTTCATCATTTGTGTTGAGGGTACTATCTAGGATAGAAAGTTTTTTTCTTTTTGTATATTAAAGATATAGTGAAAATGATAAATAAGATATTCACAGTGCACAAACATAAAACAAACCAACATTTGCTCTTTGCTGAGTATATAGCATAGGATATCATATATGGTCTTATGTGCCTTAATTTATGTGTGCTCTGTGTGACCGCTCATAATTTTGGCAGCTTTTTTTTGCTACTGGATCCTTTTAAACCTATGAGGTATAGGTACATAGTCACTTCCATTTGAAAGATGCGAAGTTAGGGCCTCCCTGGTGGCACAGGGGGTTGAGCACAGTGCTGTGAGGCTGTCCACAGCCTTGGCAGCACCAGTTGTATTCCCGGCCGGCTGGCGAGCAACCCACATGGTGCAGCAGACCTCTCCTGTCTTGCCCGCTGCTCCCCTCAGCAGTGGATTTTGGTACATCTGCCTGTTCTGCTCCCCGCTCTTTTTGGTGAATCTTCTCACCACCCACGACTCTGGCCTGTACCCCACTTCTTTAAAAAAAAGAAAAAAAAAGATTAAAAGATGCAAAGTTAGCACAGGGAAGTGCTTGAATTTTGCTGCTGTACTGAGTTAGAATCCTGATGCTGGTGGTTTTAACTCTCTAGCTCCTAGCCACCCTCCTGCCTTACATAGAGATCTACTTGTGTTCTGAAATATTGTAGCATCTATACCTAGTCTACTTTATTGAGTTTGGCATGTCACTAAAGTAGTGTAGTTATATTTTGCTTTTATATTTGCATCCTGAAGTCAACATTGGGTAAATTTTAAATCACTACTTGGTAGTGAAGCTTTTATACCAAAAGATAACTTTCCCCCTCTGTGTAACATTGGCGGAAACAAATGGAAAAATTGGTACATTAAAGCAGTTTTGTTCTGGGTAATGGAAGTGATTGTTTTATTTGTGTGTGTGTGTGTGTGTTTTACCTAGAATTGACCAATATTTCTCAGATACTCGGGCAACACATTCAAAGAAAGAAGGTAATAGGTCTTCATTTTAAAAGCTTCACTTAAATTAAAAGAAACCAAATTGTAACTTACAGGTGAAATGTAGCTTATGAGGTAATTTTAATATGATCCTGTAAAAAAGCTCATATGCTTTTTTTTCAGTGCTGAGAGACAGACCAATGTTTATTATTTTTATTTTTTTTAAGATTTATTTATTTATGCATACAAGAGCCAGGATACAGGCCAGAGATGGGGGTGGGGGAGTGAGGAGCGGCGTGTGTGTGTGTGTGTGTGTGTGTGTGTGTATGTGAGAGAGAGAGAGAGAGAGAGAGAGAGAGAGAGGATTCACCAGAGACAGAGTGGGGAACAGAACAGGCAGACTGACTGAAATACACTGCTGAGGGGAGTGGCGGGAGAGGTCTGCTGTGCCATGTGGGTTGCTCCCTGGCCGGCGGGGGATCAAACTCATGCTGCAGAGGCTGCAGATTGCTTCGTAGTGCGGTGCTTAACGCCTTGCACCCCCAGGAAGGCCCCAGACCAATTTTTAAAAAGTCTTTTTAGTTGAAAGAAGGAAAAAAAATGTATTTATTAGGAGTTTACTGTATAGCAAAAAAAGTTTCACTTGCTTTTTGTCTTTTATTTCCTTGATACTGCCTGATTCAAGCCTACATTCAGATATAAAAGACAAGTAGGTGTGGTGGATCATTTTTTTGTGTGCTATGCTAGAGGATTTTTGTTAGGGTGCAACGTTGTCATTTGTCTTATATCTGACTTTTAGAATCTGACATGCAAAAATCTCACTTGCCAGAACACCCAGCTATGTATTAGAGGAAATACATAGCTCAAAAGAAACTGATACAGAAAACAGTCTAAAAAAACTCCAACAGAAATTGACTGATGATTTTTTTAAAATGGCTTTAAAATTTCATGTGGAATATATATAGTCATAATTTAATTTTTATAGTTTACTTTTAATAATTGGAACAGAAATGGGTGACTTGCAAAAAGATGCAGTATTGTCTGTGTGTGTTTTAGATTTTACAGTGGGACTACTAAAATTCATAACCTTTTAACATACGTTTGAAATCATCTCACACATACATGCTAAATTAGAAATGAATTGCCTTATTTATCATTTTATTTACTGAACGGGGGGGGGGGTATAGTTCCCTTTCCAGCTCTTGTTTATTGATTTTTTTGTTACTATTTGCCATTTCCACTAAGAAATGACTAAGCAGATTATAAAGTGAAGTTTTATTTATTTAATAGAATCACAACTTCTGAAAGCTAAAACGTTCCAAGGAGAATGCAAATACGGCATAGAATGAAAGTTGGATATCTGTAATCTTCTGATTTTGCCTTGTGTTATTGTAATGGAAATTTAAGCTCATTTATTGGGGAATTTGATTATATAAGTTCTGTGCGAATGAATATACAATAAAATAAATAACATTTTAGTTTTTTTAAATTGAACATTTTGCATTTATCAGGAGCAATTCCGAGATTTACAAAGTCTTTTAAAGTTTTTTAAGTCATATATCTGGGTATTCCTTTCCTTGTTCTTTTTATAATGGAAGAATCCATAGATTAAAGCAAGGATGAAGGTCCTTAAAATTCCTTCTAACACATGTGTGGTGATAGGTATGCATCTCTTTAAAAAGGCCTTTCCTGGTCATCCTGATCCTCTTTTTCCTTTTTAAGCTTAGTCTGGTTTTGAATATAATTGTCTCTCCATCTTTTATTATGGAAAAAATTCAGGCATAACTCTTCGGTCTAAAGTAAAAGTAGATAGAAAAGTGTAGTGCATGTGGTCATCAAGCAGTTTTAAGAGTTACCAACTCCTGGGCAGCCTTGTTTCATCAGCTTCTAGCGCCCTTGCCCCCATCCCACTCCTATTTGGAAGTAATTTCCATACTCCCGAACATATTTATTTGTTAGTGTCCAGTCCCCAATTAACCAAAATAACCACTGTTTTTCCTTTTTCAGAAAGCGAGTTGCCTCTAAGGCAGTAGGATGAGATTAACTGGAACTATGCGTTCATTCATTTTTTAATTTTTAGTGGATCAACCTGGCATTTTTTTTCCTTGTTCAATAGTAATAAGCTTGTTTGCATGTAATTTTTGTCACATAAATGCTAGTCTATGGAATGAAAATGATTGATACAAGAATTTGGATTATATCTTAAGTCTTTCAATACCATTTAAAATTGTGTGATGATTCCTTAAACATATATGTTAATAAGAAAGGTGGAATGCTGTCACATTTTATCAGCCAAACTTAAGTACATTTCTTTCTTATGGTTATTTAAAATAATTATCCCTCACCTCAATTGCTAAGGAAATTCTTTAATGCTTAAATTTACTTTCTCAGATTCTTCATATTAAAAAAAAATCATAATTTTCAAAGAAATAATCAGGTTACGAATTTATTGTTTGTATTTAGAACATTTTATTACAGAAATTTTCAAACATATGTACAAAAACAAAATCATATATTTAAAAAAAACTGCCAAGTTCCCAGCTTCTACAGCTGTCAATCTTATTTCATTGTTACCCTAATCCATTACCCTGACCTAGCCTTCATATTTTTGTTACAGTGCAACCCCAATGTCAAACGGGTTGGCCTGACTGTGGGTCCTTACCTGCACGATTAGAAAGGACTTACAATGAGACTCAACTGCAGTTATACACAAAAAGGGTAAAAAAGGGTTTATTTACAAAAAGGGGATATGAAGAAATGAATAACTAAGGGAGAAAGAGAGAGAAATTGGTAAATGCATCCTACCAGTTCCTCTGAGCTAGGACCCCAACAGCATGCTGAAAGCTGGCAAAAAAAAAAAAAAAAAAAACCAAGGACCCCGCCAAGGCCCACATACCTCGTTATATACCAAACCTCTATGTTTAACTCCACCCTCAATTCTCAAAAATCTTCCCCTCAGTGGTGATGACATTACGGGATTTGTAGTCCTTGGTGTCTTGGATAGCTTTGGTCTGGGACAGGGGTGGGGTCCGTAAAACCTATTTGTGGAGTTTGGTCAGGACATCCTTTCCCCCCAACATTTGAAGCAAATCTGACTTCATTTCATTCATAACTACTTCAATATGCTATTTGGGAAGATGAGGTTTAAACATTGCAAGTTTTATAATCATACAGAACTCAAAGTTTAGAATAAGGAGATGCCTGTACTCTGTTTATGATTATTTGCCTGAAGCAGGCAAAATTGCTACATTTCAGAAGAAAATATTCCTGTTACTCTGCTGAGGTTTTATCATAGAGGTTCAAGGTGGATTGGTGTTTAATTCAACTCTTGAGAATTGGGAGTGGAAACATGTATTATGGACCTAGGTAAAAGACTTGATTTGTGAAGCGCCGAAGAGGGAAACTTTCTGTTCAGATTGGAGTGTGAAAACCAATATTGCTGGCGCAGAGGTCACTGGGTTAGTAAGGTTGAAAGGTTAAGGAGAGACTCCAAGAAAAAGGATCTCAAATGCATAACTTTAAGAAGTCTGGTTTCCTTTGCTAATGGGTTAAAGTTGAAAGCTTTAAACTGGAGATGTGGTCTTAGTGGTGTTTTTAGGAAGAGCAGTCCATATAGTTTAGAATGCAGATAAACTAGCTTATAGAAAATCAATTCACATGTAATGGTGGCTTACATCTGAGGTGGTGATAAAGACTTGATTTAGGCAGTGACAGCGGAAATAGAAAGGAAGGGATGAGTCAAAGATGAGTATGTAGGAACTGGATTAGTGATATGATTGAACAATGTGAGAGAGATAAGAGTAGATAAAATCTACCAGGATCTAGTGTAGAGGAAGGCTAAGGAAAGGCCTGCAAATAAAAGTTGGGATGAAAGAGTTAAAACAGTGGAGTGTGGGGAGCTGACTTTAAGATAGATTTTTGTGTCTATGTCATGTAGTTTTTAAGCAGTGGTACATGTTCTTTGCATTAATTGTTTTGTCGGTTTCCTGATTATGTTTTTTTGTAGCTCAATACAAAGGAAGTAATTTCAGAGTTTTGGTCTCAGTTGAAATCTGATTTTTTTGTTATTTGAAGCTAGGGAAATACGCTTTCAAAATTTACTCTTGAAAGTAATAAAGTAAGCTTTAACATTTAAAGAATTAGGAAAAAATTAAAAGTTGATAATTCTTTATTTTCAGACTTTCCCAGTTTTGTCGCTTACAGATTTTTCAGTGTGGAGATTTTTACTATTCCCCACAAAGTACTTCCTGACATTGTATCTTTGAACATGCTCTGTAGATCTTAGATCTGCCATCCACTTTTCAGTTACAGGCTCTTACTGGCTCTTACTCCATTCTGAATAACACCACCCCCACAGTTCATTCTGTTAGAAAAGGGTGTGAAGATGCATTTGTGCTTGCTCAGACCTCTGATCTCATGGTTTGACTAAACACCATGGTTATTTGTGTTACCAAAGTAACGTGAAAAATTATGTCCTCTTAGACGAATGTTTTCAGAGTGCAGGTTCATGTGCACACGGCATGTTTTTAAAGGTTTGATTTTAGTGGTGTGGACTGAAAAGTGTGTCATAGTTGTCTAGTTTAGGTAGTGATGACTACAGGTGAGTTTATAGAGTTGACAAAATGTGAACATCGCTAAATTGCAGTGACCATCATTTCAAATTTTTTGGTATCCCAATTAAACGTTTTAAGATTTGAACATCATGTGCCAAATAAAATGTATTTATTTTTGAAAAACAATAGTTAGAAATTTCTAAGTTAGGTTTAAGAAACACTTTTAAATAGTTTAATCAGAATGAAAGCAGGCAAAGATGGGCCTTCAAGTGATGGGCTGTTCTCATATGAACTGGAAAAATATAACATGTTTTTGATTTTTATTTTATCATTGCTTTCTTTCAGATATTTAGTGGCTAGGACAAATTAAAGGTGAGATCACAAATTAGTTCAGGGCGGACATATCTAGGGGGCAGTTGGCAGGGAAATTTTTTTGTGGTTGAAAGTGAAATATTAGTATTTCATTACTGGGACTAGAAGTAATCACTTTGGGCAGAGAAAACTAAAAATGACTAATATCCTTCACTAGTCTACTAGAGTTAAAAAAGAAAGTAATTTCCTTAAGGTAATACTTAGTCATGTTAAGTTGTGGTGTATCTTTTACTGGGAGCTACAGCAGCCATTTTAGAGGGCAGACAGCTGATAAAATTAGTCACTCAGGCTAATACCCGCGCACAAGTAACTGTACAGTCTTTTTGCTCATCTTCAGTTACTCCCTCAACCACTTCAAGGGTCATTTTGCCACAGATGTTCTGTACTTGACAGGCGGATTCCTGCTTCACCATTCCATGACCCTGAACCTTGTCATTCTGTGTGCTTGCCTTCAGCTTAGAGGAAGAAGGTCCCTGGTCTTAAAATCCCCTGGGGGCAGCTAGGTTGCCTTTTTTAAAAACATGCAAGAGCAGTAGCAGTTACAGAGTAGAAAATGTACCACGGTTATGAAGGCAGTAGAGTGTATGACCAGTACTTGTAGTGTCCAGTGTAGAGGCTTCAGAGAATTCCATTGTGATGACGAGAGGCAGTGATATGGTATGAGTAAGAACTGACTGGATACCAGTTGATACTCTAAATTTCTTTTGCATTTGCTAGTCGTTGAAACTTGGTTTCCACCTTCCTCCTTTACTTCTTAGATTACATCAGGTCTTTCTTAAGCATACTCCATTTGATTTTAAAAGCAATAAACATGGGAACTATTTAAGCCATGTTAAATTGCTGATCTAGAATGTAAATCATGCTGTCACGTTTAATGAATATAGTCTTTTAATTGAGTTCTTCGGTATTTAGATTTGCTTATCGAGGGGGAGTTTCTAAAACTGATCTTTAATAAATTTTATTTATTTATTTATTTATAGATATATGCTATAGTGAGCATATAGTTTGTCTTCAGCTGCAGTAGATAACTGACATATATCTTGCATGTCTGTTACATATGGAACTGTGTGTTGCAGACTTAATTTGTGAAATCCATCAATTTATTCCTTCGAAATGATATTGTTTGTTGCTCAGCCATGGTTGAGAGCCATGGTTTGTCTCTCAGCCATATGCTAAGAATAATAGTGCTTATCTTTTTGAGGGAAGTTGCTTTTATTTTCATCTTCTGAGCTCAACTTTTTCATTGTACTAATGAGATTTTATTAGGGTGATATCAAATTAAGAAATGCCATTTTATTTTGTAGAGAGTTTTTTAATTTTTGAGGTACAGCAAATAGTTTTATTTAGAATCTTATCAGTAACTTGAACATCTTATAAGGACTTCATGACTATTCTAGCTATGCTGAAATTAATTTTAATTATATAAGTGACAAAATAACTTTTTCAAATTAATTTGGTTCTTTTAGTAATAATTACGTAGTATAATAGATCAAGCATGAAAGTATTTTCCAGTTCATTTTTTTAAAATGCAGTATGATTTTTAAATAAACATAGAATTTACCAAATCTTTACTATTCAACTGATAACATATCTTGCTTAAAAGAAAATTACTTTGTTCAGTGCTACTTATGCTTGAGGGTTTAAAACAGTGGCATTTTGATTTCTGGTCGTTTGCTTCATTAGAGGAATATATAGGAATTGTAATGAAATAGAATTGCGGGAATAGTAGCATTATTTCTGAGTGGGATTGGAGAATCACTAGACAACTTCATAGATGAGGTGACATTTTTGCTGAGCTTGGAGGATTTAATAGTCTTATGACAGGTAGGCTATTACCCTTCCATCTGTAGAAACAAGGCTGGAAATCACAGGTACATGGCATATTTTGCTGACATTGAACTTGGAATGTAGTATACCAACATCAGTGGAAAATAGAGTCTGGAAAAATGTATCTCAACAGATAGAAGGCTTTTGATTTGTTATTAAGGACATACATAAAGCTATTTTGTCAGCATTGGGTAATCTGCACATTTAGAACTTGGTGCTGAATTTGTGGCTGAGGAATAGGGCAGTGAAGTATTGATATGTGGCCTTCTAGCTTGTATTAGGTAGGTGGATAGTGATGCTGTAACAGGCCAATAAAAGAAGATCAGGTTTGGGGGGTAGAAGTGTGCAGCGAGTAGAAAGGATTCAGAAGATTCATGTTTTTGACAGTATTGAGGGTTACGTGCTGCTACTTTTTTTTAAAATACCAAACACATTTAGAAATCTGGGATAGAATGAGAGCTGAAGTTTGCTTATATAGAATCCTATTTTTTTTTTGGTGTATTCTGATTGCTGTCTGTTTTGTTCTATTTCGTTACTTTCTGGTTGTTACTGTCATTTGTAGGCCGAATTCTATTCCTTGAATTGTGTTTTGGGAATAATTGTCACATAATTGTGGAAAAAGAACATTGATGTGACCTTCAGTTATCTTAAAGTTGGTGGTTGCAGAACCATAGTTTGTGACAAGTGGGGTATATTCTCTGATTTCATCAGAGTGAGTTTTTGCTGTTTCAGGGAAATCATTTCTCTTCTGTATATCTGTTGAATTATTTTTCTTTTCTTTTGGTCAGTTGATGTAGCGTTAAGTTCTAGATGTAACATGTTACCTTCTTTGAGACATATTAGACTTTTCACAATTCTCTTCTAGTGGCATGCCATGCTGATTTTTAGGCAGTTTATCCCAGCACATTTGACTCAGAAAATTTATTAAATAAGACTTTGGGGCTTTCTTCCTGTATTTTCTTACAGATCAGTGCCCTAGAGGAAAGTTTTTTGTTTTTCTTTTTAAGGAAAGACTAGTTCCTAAATAGCCCTCTATATAATTCTGGCACTTGTATTATTTTCCAAATTTGAAAGTAGTTGTTACAAGCAATAAATTATTGATATGCTTCTCTAAGGTAGGAGCTTGGCTAACAAAACTCACGTTAGTATTATACAAACACATTGTAAATGTTTGCCTTATTTTTCTCCTCTAAATATCGTCAAAATTCAAGAATTTTTTGTTGTAAATATTATGAGTTCAAATTAGTAACTCAAAGATTATCTGGTCCTACGTGTTCGTGTGGTTTTTAATAAAGGTTGTTGGTTTTAGAAGAATTCCTTCTGAAGTTCTTTCTGCTTACTGCTGGTATTGTGTTATTTGTAGTACATACAGGGGAAAAAAGGCATTTCAAAGTCAATTTGGAAAAAAAGTTTATAAGATTGAAGACATTTGCAGTGTGCTTATTGTGCTGTGCCATGCAGTTAGTGTCGGGACTGTCAGTGGTTGATGAGGGAGTGACCACTGGGATTATCTGTAGTAAACATCTGTCCTATGCTGCAGTGGTGTGTTTAGCTAAGTGTCATGTTAGATGGCGTGTTACCGCTTTTACAGGGATGTGACGATGTTCCTTTAAAACTTTAACATTTCTTTTGGATAAAACCATAACATCATGATGTGATAATAGTTGGAAAGAGAGAGGAAGGTGTGAAGAAAGGTTTATGTAGAGAACTTGAGTAACTTTTGTCTTTTGTACAATTGATGTTATTTTTCTTCCAGTCCGAGTGGTAAGAAGTTCAGAAGCAAACCTCAGTTGGCCAGGTACCTGGGAAATACTGTTGACCTCAGCAGTTTTGACTTCAGAACTGGAAAGATGATGCCTAGTAAATTACAGAAGAACAAACAGAGACTGCGGAATGATTCTCTCAATCAAAATAAGGTTGGTTGCTTAATTTACTTATAGCCTATATATTTATATACCATTTCAAAAGCTTTCCAAAAAGTACCTATGTCACTGTAATCTTGGTTGTCTAAATATTCCAATTTTTTCCCCCTCCCTCTGCAGAATATTTTGACTTAAAAATCTGATTAATTTCCTGCTAGTTGGTAGTATTTATAAAGAGACAACATAAGTAAAATGAAAACAACATTTCACTATCTCTCTGGGTTAACATACATCACACTTTTGGCCCAGTGGGACTATTTACAGAAGATTCTTTGTTGATGTTAATTGTCTCCATTTTTTATCCCCTTTAAAATAGTTCCTATTGCCATAAAACAGGCAAAATTGTAACGTGGCACATGCACTTAGTATTAGGATTTGAGAAAGGGCAATTTTTATTTTGACTTTGATGAAGGTGAAGATTATGACTTGTAGGACCAATATTCTTATCCTAATACTCTGGAGATTTTCTATTCTTATTTTTATTGAGCTATTTAGTTAATGGTATATTGTATAGGAAATTTAAACAAGTAGCGTTTGAATTTAATTGTATTAAAGCATCGCATATCTTTACAAAGAAACACTTTTCCCAATCCCATTGGCAACTAATTTTTTCTTCCTCTAAATTTCGGAGACATGTGTATGTGTATTGTCACTACCATTGTCTCACACTGATTGTGAAAATGGTGGAAGGAAAAATAAGGGCTTTTCTTTCTAGGGATAAGAATAGTATAATCCTGCAAGCCCCTTAGGAGTGCTGTCTTTGTTTTAAAAACCCCGAGGTAGCATAGAAGAGGAGGGAGTATTCTGGACTCAGCAAGGCTGAACTTTACTGATGACTGCAGCTTTCTTATTTTTAAAATTAAGGGGATGAAATCTTTGCCTGAGCATTATTGCAAGGAGTAAATAGGAATTTGTGAAGACATCTCGCAAAATATTTGACCCATATTAGTTTCTTTCCTTTTCCATTGCACCTTCCCAAGCACACCAGCCTATCTCTGAGCCACGTCGCCTAGTGGCCAGTGTAGGAAACCTTTTGACCCAAGAGCTCTTCCTTATCTTTTTGCTTTTCCTGAAGGGTATAGGGGTCTCTGCTTTAGTGGCTCTTTATTCGGAATTCAGCATAGTAGTTTGTATACAGTACAGTAGTTGAATTTCCAAAAATTGGTATTGTTTCCTCATATGTTGCATTGGTCACCTTGCTTTGATTTCTGTAAAGACATTGGCAAGTACCTTGTTTAGAGAAGCAGCCTGAGAAAGGGAGGCTGAAATTGCCTCTGTTGTTTAACTGTGAGGTTACTTTGAGTTGATAGCTTTGAAGGTATTGAGAAGGATGACATAGTCAGGATAGAGGGAGTTCAAGTTAGCAAAAGTTAGGACCATGAACGTGTTAAAGCAAAGCTCTGTGATTTCAGCTTAAAAAATCTTTTTTTTCTGGCTTTGTTTCTTAAATATACAGAAGAAAATTTTTAAGATTTATTTTTTTAAAACTGCCTGTTTAAAACTCCAACCACAGTGCTAGCTACCTTCGGAAGGGGCTCAAATAATTATGAAATGAATGGAAAGCTTTCAGACTACCCTGTTGTTACCAGAATCACAGTTAAGCTATACTAATGTAATGTGTTCCCTGATAGTTACGATTCACTAAAAACCAAAAACTAATTCGTCTCTTTAGTTTGTGTGCACCTTTCTGCTCTAGCTGCGTTGGACCACTCATCAGCCTGCACCATGGCATGTGCTTTCAAGACTCTGCTTGCTCATGTGCTGTTTCCTCTGCTTGGAATGCGCTTCCCCCCCTTCCCCTTCATCTGGCGAACTCCTACTCATCCAAGCCCAGCTCCATTGCCTGCATCTCTCTGAAGCTTGCCCTGCATTCTCCAAGCAGAACCAATCTCTTCTTCCATAAGCCTCCCTGGTGCTTTTCCACTGTATTTGTGAGTTTGTCTGCTTCAAGTAGAGTGTGAGCTCCATGAGGGCAGGGACCATGTCTTTTTTTGTTTGTTTTGCATTGTAGTCCAAAGCCTAGCACAAGGTAGGTACTTAATAAATGCTTGCCTCATGTTTATTTTATTTAATATCCACCTCGTTCCAGATGGTTATAGTGTCCATAAATATTGAATAAATTAACATGCCATACATTATTTTGGAAATGTCTGTCATTGTCATTGTTTTTGGAATCTTTCTATCTGAATTTTTGGGGGCGTGATCTTATTTTTTACTTCTGACTTTATTAAAGTAGCTAGAAAAGGGAGTTTCATATTTTTAAAAATAAAGTTTTCGTAGAGTAACAGCAACTTTAAATAGCTCTATAAAGCAGAAAACATATTTGTGGCTAGTTAATAATAATGTTAAAGGGACTGGCAAGGAGACAGTGCAGTTGATCTTGCAGAATATTTGCAGTACAACGTTACCTGCTTTCTTCCCTAATGGATGATGAAACTGAGATTCACATATGTGAGTGTCTTCCTTGCATGCCCAGGGGATTCCACATTCCCAGGATCCTGGCCTCTGGAGACAGTGCCTTTCTTTTAGGCCACAGCAGACTCGGTGATGGGTTCATAGCTTTTCCAGGGATGCGACCAGTTTATTCGTTAGTGATTTCTTCTCATCATCAGTACTTATTTGCCTTCACAATAATCTAAGGGATATGTTGTATAATATTAGGAGCGGAGCCCTTTAGAACAAATTTATATCCCTTTCTGGGGCTAAGTAAAACAGGTCAGCATGTCTCAGCAGCCCATCTTCTTGGAGACTGGCTTGTCTAAAGTGTAACTGACTGTGGTCAAGAGAAAAACCAGTGATTCATTAGATACTGGAAACATGAAGCTTTCTTCTGTTAAATGAGCATACTGTCAACATTTTTTGGGGGGTTTTTGGTTAGTTGATTTAGCAGAATAAGAAGGGTATCAGACTAAGTTAGCACAAATACACAGCAGTGACTAATCTACAGTGATTTAGAATAAAATATTAGCAAAACAAGCAAGTTAATAAGGTAGGTCTGCAGTGTAGCTTCTTGGTGGCATAGGAAACAACAGCACCTGTATGTGGACGCGTTGAGGGGAAGTTATTTCCAGCCCTTACACTGGAAGGCAGAGAATGAGAACTTTAACAATGCAATAAATATTTGCTAAGTGAACAAGTAAAGATCTTGTACTGTCTTTTTTTTTTTTTAATAATACAGTGTAGAGGAAGCTGGGAAATGTAAATCTGAATTGGGCTACGTAGCTGTAAATCTGACTGAATGCATTATTCATTATGTTATTTTTGAGATTTTTAAAATCACTTTGAACAAATTATAAATGCAACTAAAATAAACCTTAAAATAGACTAAATTGTGTTTATATTTACTGATTTTAAATTTATCTTAATATAACTTTCATAACAAAGGTAGTTTACTTGAGTGAATAGTATTTAGGTGTGAATGAAAAGATATCTTTTGATGATCTTTTGCAAAGCGGTTTTTAAATATTTTAGGATGGATGAGTACAGAAGAGTGAGTACATTGCCTTTTAATTAATATTTAGTACTGTTTTTACAGAACTATTCCTGCTGTCTCAAACTCAGTCTTAACCTTTCCCTGAAAATCTTTCCCATTCTTGATTATACCTAATGATTTTCTTGCCAACGAACCATCCCTCCAGTTGAAAAGGTAGAGTTGTGATCCAAGTAGGTTACTGAAGGTATTCCATTAGGTTAATTTTTAGAAGACTTCGAAATCATCAACATTGAATTGATATTTGAGCAGCCTTCTCAGAGCTTACTGGGAGAAGTTACGGAGCAACACCACTCAGTAGAAATTTCTGTAATTGTGAAAGTGTTCTAGCCACCAGCCACATGTGCCTTTTGAGTATTAGAAATGTGACCGGTGTGACTGAGTAAGGGAATTTTTGGTTTTATTAAGTAGCTACATATTCCTCCTAGCTACCATATTGGACAGCACAGTTCTACAGCTATGACTTTCAATATGTAGATAAGACAAATCTTTCCTTGGGGAGCCAAATATTGTTTTGGCATTTATGCGGGCTTTGAATTTTCTAAAACCAGATGTTTCAAGGTTTGGAGGCATCCTAGGGTTGGATAAGAAGAGCATAGTGGTGCATGCTTGGGTGGCACATAGATAAAATTCAAATGACACAGAGAAGATTAGCATGGCCCCTGTACATGGATGAAACACACTCATGGAGTATCTGTAGCTTTGATAGAATGTATGTGAATGGTGAGTTATAATTCTGTACACTTGAATCTTTTATGTTAAAACCAGTTACCTTAAAATTCTATTTGAAGGAGTATGAAAAAGCAAAAGCAGTATAAAATATCAGTAGAAATAATTTGTCATATACCAGTGGAAAAAAGTATTTACAGGTGAAAGTACAGTAATTCTAGGTGCAAGATATGTTTAGGAAACTTAAGTAGCTTGGTTTTATTCTTAGAAATTTCTATTAATGTTTTAGATGTGTAAATATGAAACAACTCGTTGTGTTTTCCTAGCTTTTAATAACAGAACTGTTTGTGTTAGAAAACTAGTAAAATTCAGGATCCCTAACAATGTGGCATATGATGTAATTTACAAATTGCTTACAGTATGATTATAGTATGCAACAATTTTTTTAAAGCAGGGCTTGTCAACATGCTACTAATACCGTGGAAAGATTTAGTTCTTATGTCACATTTCTCTAATTATACAAATTTGATGCATTTGAAAATAAAAGCAGCATATTCTCTTAAATGGAATCAACTGTATAAGTGTGCTGTTATTCAATTCCCATGCATTACTTTGTTTTATGGTAGTATGCTACTGTAATAACACACACGGTCTTGGGTTGTGTGTGCCTGTACCCTAGGTACTCAATCAAATGATCTAGAAGTTACTTGCTTTAATTATCTACCACAAAATAATAAAAATAAATTACTGTAGAGAGTTAGTATGCTGGGGGATGGGGCAATAATTGTGCAGTTTGAAAACTTAGGTGGTGGTGATGGGACTCAGATTCGATATTGAATATGGAGTCCAAGGTGGAAGGTATAACTTGAGAGGTCATCCTTCAGGAGGGCCTCCAGGAACCTTTGAACTATGAAATATTTTCTTTTTTTTTTTTTTTTTTTTTTTTTTTTATAGAGGCATGCTTTATTTATTTGTTTGCTGGTTTGTTTGCTTGTTTTGTTTATACATGCACTGGGTACAGTCAGAAGTGCGGGAGGGAGGGTGAGAGAATTCACCAGAGCGGGGAGCAGAGCAGGCAGAAGGACCGAAGTACACTGCTGAGGGGAGCAGCGGGCGGCAGGAGAGGTCAGCGCGCCATGTGGGACCCTCCTCCGTTGGCTGCTCGAGGTCTGCGCGCCATGTGGGACCCTCCTCCGTTGGCCGGGGAGCAGCCGGGGATTGAACCGGCGCCGCAGAGGCCGCGCGCAGTTTCGCAACCCAGCGCTCAACCGCTGCGCCACCGGGGAGGCCCTGAAATATTTTCTTTGGTGCATTTTTCTAGAGGGAGAGTATCAAATTTTTGAAAAATATAACTCAAAACTGCTAATTTAGAAGCAGGCAAACAGAGCAAGACCTTAGTAGAAGATGTGATTGAGCTCACTGTGGCTCAAATTAGACCTCTGTTTAACTGATTAGGAATTTTCAGTTCTAGAAGTAGTGCTTAGCTTAGTGGGTTAACCCTTCTGTCATAGGGACCTCAATGTCAACCACCACTGAGGAGCCGTGGTAGGATTATACTGATGACTAGCTTCTGGTAAAGTATATTGTGATAAGAACTGCCTCTTGATTTTTACTTTCCTAGAATCCTTAATTCCAGACTAAAAGCAGAGGCCTCCTTTCTACCAACATTCCTGTTTAGAGAAAGTAAAATCTTTTCCACAGATGTTGGTGCTTTTTTGGTCAGTATATTAAGCCCTAGGAAGGAAAGGAGTATCTCTCAGTCTCTAGTGAATATAATTGGGAATGCAGAGAAGTTAAGTAGATAATCACAAATGTTGAATCTAGCATTTCTAGACTTCGAAGTTCTTAAAAGGGATTACTGTCAACTCTGAAGTTGGGTCACTGTTGAGCACGGGCTCCCATGAGCTTGAAATGGACAAATGGAGCAAGTAACAGGTAGTTGTTGTAGTCCATTGAGGAATGATGATGGCATGAGCACAGAGAGGTGTGAATAAATTCTAGATCTGTTTTGAATATAGAATTGATAGAATTTGCTACCAAATAGCTTGTGAAAAATGGTAGGAGACTAAAGTGTAAATCATTAGTTTTTGGATTGAATGACTTGGGTCGGATTACCATGTACTGAGATTGCCTTAGAAATAAATTTAAATGAGTGAATAAAATCAATTCAATTTTGAATATTCAAAATTTGAGGTAGAGGCTAGTATAGCTGGGTCCTCATAGGGCCTATGAGCTTCAAAAGAGCTGGTGTTTTTGAAGGAGCAAAAATGGAGACATGCTTTGAGAAAAATAGGGTGAATCGAGGAAACCTATACCACTTCCTCATCCCTAGATATGTAGTTGTAAGAAACAGAATGCCTTCATTTGAGAGAATTTAGGGGAAATAGTCTTTGAGGTACGTCTGAATTTCATGAAGTCCCGGCACTGGAGAGACTGTTGAGAGACAATGTTGAAGATGCCTGAGAGCCTGTGAATCAGTTATTCAAGAATGTACATGTAAAGATTGGGGGTGGAGTAGGTAAGGGTCGGGTATTGGTTTTTAAACTTCAGATCATTAAATCAATGTAATTGTTCATTACTAGAATTTTTAAAATACAAAATACAGTAGGATAGAAAATAAATATATCAGGAAAAGTACATCAGGAAACGTGTGATTTTATTTGTGTGTACTGAGTCATATGAAATATATTTCTACTCCTAGTTGAGGTCAAAAAGCTTGAGGACCACTGAAACATGGGATGACTATATGGGCCATTAGGGAATGTCTGGTATGTATGGTCCGAAAAACTTGGCTATTCGGTAATTACCAAGATATACAGGGGTATGCGTTGTGATGGGATTAATTTTGTTTTGCTAGGAAAGACTACACAGTTGAAATATTGTTCTGACTTTTAGAAACGAGGTATCTTTAGTTCTGATAGATTACTATTATAAACAAATTTATTTATAACACCTTTTAGAGGCAACTAGGGACTGTCTAAAACTGAGCCCCAAAAGAACTGGCGTTATTCCTGTCCTTCTCAACCTTCTTCCTACCTGAGTGATCTGTTTCAGGACTATTAAGCAGACTGTGGGCTCTTTAAACTGTTTTGCTTACCTTTCTAAGGGACAGTAGGTTACCATTTGGGGCAAGCTTATTCTTACTAAAGTTTATTATCAACATTGACTTGTCTGTCTACTTGCAAGTTAGTGGTAATCTTCACGTTTTCAGTGCAACTCATCCAAGATAACCTGCCCATTTGTGTAGTTTACCTATTGCATGCTATTAATTGAACTTACACTTTTGCACTTTGCCTCAAGATCTTAATCTACTTATCAGTCTTCTCTGTCTTGAGCCACTCTACAAATGAAAAGTTGCTATTTCAAGTTAATTGCAATAAGATGATCTAAACTTATAGAGTTGGGATTGAAGAGCATTTTCCCTGAACCACAGTTCTCTAAGAGCGATCTTGTTAGGGGGAAAAGGATGTCCTAAAGCTAATTCCATACAGGCTTTGTGGACTCCACCCCCACCCCAGGCCAAAGCCAAAGATACTGGGAACTCCAAATCCCATAACCACGAAAGGGAAGGTGGCTGGGACCTGAGGGTGGGGTGAAGCAGCCAGGTTGGTATAAAGCCAGACAGGTGGGCTTTGGAGGGGATCCTCCATTTTGGCTCTTCCCCAGCTTGCAGTGTCTGGCCAGCTCTGAGAGTGTCTTTGGGTTTCCAGGTCGGCGGATCGGGTAGGACGCATGAAAGACTTTATTTCCCTATTTTCTCCCTGAGTTGTACATTTTTCTTATTTTCTTTTTCCTTATAAATAAACCTTTTATTAACCTTTTGTGTGCCTGTAGTGGAGTATTAATAAGTTCCTTTTAAGCGCGTGGGTGAGGACCCACAGCCAGGCAACCCGTTCAATATCGGGGCTGCCCTATAACAATCTGACATGCGTCCCACTAATATTCATAGTTTGTTTTGATGTCTTAATCTCATGTTGGCAGTTTACTATGTTCTAGATAGTTTGTTTCCATTATTTCCCATTTTATGATATAATAACACCATGATTGACAGTGACTGCCAAAAGCAGCATCTGTGTACTGAGGATTATTGTGGGATGCTTATGTAGGGCTGCCTGTGTGACTCAGGAAAGTGCTGGCTATGTATCTACGGGCATCACTTATTGTTTAGTAGTGATGTATTTTTTCTTTGATAATCTTGAGGCAGATAAGATAGATAACTACTTTGCTTAATAATTTTGAGATGAAAGTTATAGACTACACTGAATCACAATATTTTCTACTTAACATCTGTAAGTTTAAGGCAGAAAATGAGACACTTCAATGTTGAGGGCTACTTAACACAAGGCCTTACATATAATAGACATTTTATGCATTTTACAGGATTTTATTATTTTTGGTCACATTCTGTGTGCTTAGGCATTATTCCAGTTTCTGGAAATAATACTAGAGCAAGTTTCTGTGTTCATGGAACTTATTTTCTAGTGCAATGACAAACTAATACACAATTTGAATATTAAATGCTACATGGGATTAAATAGGAGTGATTGAGATGGTTGGCTAGTGTAGGCTGAGTGATCAGGAAAGGTTTCTTTGAGGGGTGATTTTTAGGCTAAGATCTGAAGGCCATGCAGTCAGCTATACAAAAATCAAGGAAAAGCATATCATGCAAAGGCAATAGCCACTGCAAAGTCCCTAAGGTAGGATACAGTTAGAAAAAGAGGGCAGAAAGTAGGCAACAGTGGCTAGAGTTCAGTGAGTGCAAGAAGGCTACTATGTGAGGTCAAGGAATAGGCAAACCTTGGCAAGCCAGAATAAGGAATGGCATGGAATGCTTTAAATAGGGAGCGATATGATTTCTTTGGCTACTATGCGGAGAATGTATCGTAGAAGTGTAGAAGTACAAGTCATTGTTATTGAGGTTTTGTATGTATCCTTACAGGGATAGTGGTGACTTGGATGATGTGAATAAAGGAAGCATGGGTAAGATGTTACAAAGGACACTAGAACCATTTCATATTCTTGTCTAAAAGACTTACAATTTTCTCATGCAGAAATATGGGCCATTTATTCATCTTCAGCTAATAAATAATACTAGCTAATAAATGAAGATCACCTCATGAGTCACTAAAAACTGACAAGTTTCATTTTTTGGACTAATGAGCAATGCCAATTGGATAAAGATTGCTCGAAAGCAAAATGTACACAGAGGAACTTTAGTCATGTTGGCAAATAGTCTTGTTGATGAGAATAATCTGTTCAGAATATTAGGCCTGGGAATTAGGGTTTCAAATGTATCTAAGTGTAATAGAACTTTTTATGAGAGCTTGGGCTTGATTTTCATGGTTATAAGGAAGGCAGACTTGGGGACATAGTTACCAAGGTTTTGGGAAGATTTATTTCGGATGATCAGGTTTTTATTGATGGTTGAGTTCTATTCCACTTTTATAGTTTTGGAAAATTACCTAATTTTATGGACTCTGAATCAGCAAGAGAAGCCCAACAGAAAACAACCTGTGTGACCATTCCACACTTATCTCAAGGATGCACTTAGCTAGTGCCAACTTGAGTATATGAGATATAATGCATCACATACAGTAGATGACTTAGTTTGAGTAGAGATGACCCAGGTATCTGGTTGAGCCATTCGTGTCTTTTGCCAGAAGTGTTTAAATGACCCCACAGAAGTAAAGCTCCAAGAGTTATTTTTCAAGCAGAATTCTTCGAAACTTGTCAGTGACCAACATGTCCATCCACCTTTTATCTAAGTTCCTTAATGTGTTCAAAGTCTAGTTCTTCCATTCTATTGTTTGAATATGATCCCATTGATTTCTAAAAAGCAAAAGTATGGCTCCTCACTTAGGACATTGCAATAAGTGATCCCAGATCCCAGATGTGTTTTTCTTTACCTTTTGTAAAAACCTATGAAGGTTGCACGATCTTGTGACTAATTAAAAATGAATGAGTTGTACGCTTTAAAATGTGAACTTATGGTGTGCGAATTTTATCTCAAACAACAAACCAGATGGATTATAAAGCATTTTGCATTGTCGACTTTTGATATAATGGAAAGACGTTAACTATTGGCTTCTGTACATACTCTGGAGCAAATCTGAGGTTGCTTTTTGAAGATAATCTAGGTTTGACCTGTAGGTACCACTTAGGTATCCTTTGTGTGAACGAGGGGTGGCTTTTCTTCTGCAAAAACTTAATAGGTTAAGTCTCTAAATTTAAATAGCATGCTCAATAACTTGTTATACTAATAATAGGAATGGCTGTTATTCAGAATTTATGTTTCAATATGACTTTTATTACAAACCTTTTATGGTTGTAGTCTTCCCCTATCCACAGGATGTAAACTCTGGGGTAGGGATTTTGGTGTTTTTCATGACTGACTGTACCCAGCATGCAATCAGTACCTGGCAGGTAGTAGGTACTGGATATTTGTTCAATGACTGGCTGAATGAAAGTTGCATTAGCATCATCATACATGCATAGTTTCATTTGATTTTCATAAGCATATTATGGATAGTTATCCTCACATATGAAGAAACATCTCAGAAAAAATAGTCTTTGCATCTCAAATTGGGGCTTGAATATCTCTTGGGGGTATGTGGTATATACACAAAGTCACCAAATTAAAATGATTCCTGAATGATACTTGGAAATGTTGGTTTTATTTGAACATTTGGGGAAGGTAAAACAGTATCTTTACATTAAAATGAATATGGTTAAATTTTAAGAGATCATGCAAAAATTGCATGCATTTTAAAGAAAAAATGAGCTCCTTAGGCTCTTGTCATGAAATATCTACAATCTGAACTGTTTGTCATATATCTTTATTTCAAAGCCATGCTGAGAAAAGTTGCATATAGAATATATAGTTTATTGATCTGATGGGTGGCATTGATTGATTTGCATATGTTAAACCAGCCTTGCCTCCTTGGGATGAAGCCTAGTTGATGGTGGTGGACAGTTCCCTTGCTATGGTGCTGTACTTGGTTTGCTAGGATTTTCTTGACTTTTGAATCTATATATTTTTTTTCATACTATCTATGGTTTTGGGCTCATGGTAATGTTGCCTTTATAGAATGTATTGGGGAGTTTTACTTTTTTGATATTTTAAAAAGCATTTAAGTAGAATAGATATTAGATATTCTTTATAGATTTGGTAAAATCACTGGAGAAATCACCTGGTCCTGGGTTTTTGTTCATGGGGAGACTTTGTATCACTCTTTCAATTTCAGCACTTGTGATTTAACTGTTTAATCTGTCTATTTCATATTGGTTCAATTTGGGGAGGTTATATGAATCCAAGAATTTGCCTGTTTGTTCTAGGTTGTCATATGTATTTGCATAGCCGTTTATAGTAGGTTCTTATGATCCTGTGTGTTCTTATGATTCAGCATCTATTGTAATTTGGCCTGTTTCATTTTTGATTTGATTGATTTGGTTTTTGCTCTTCTTTGTAAGCATAACTAATGGCTTATCAATTTTGTTTATTCTTCCAAAGAACCAACTCTTGGTTTCACTGATCTTTAGGCCTGTTTTCTTTTCTATTTCATTTATTTCTGCTCTGATTTTTATTTTTTCATGACTTCTGATTTTTGCGTGCTTTTGCTTTTCTTTTTCTTATTTCTTCAACTGCAGAGTTAGATTGTTAAATTGATATCTTGGTTTTTGTTTTTGTTTTCTTTTTAAAGGTGGGTTTGTATTGCTATAAATTTCCCACATACTACTGCTTTTAGAGCATCCCATAGGATTTGGTAGTTTGTCTTCCTGTTTTCATTAAACTCTAGATTTTTTTTTTTAAGATTTATTTATTTATACAAGAACTGGTGTACGGGTCAGAGGTGTGGGAGGGTGAGAAGATCCACCAGAGACAGAGCAGGGCACAGAACAGGTAGACTGACTGAAATACACTGCTGAGAGGAGCAGTGGGTGAGCCAGGAGAGGTCTGCCACGCCATGTGGGTTGCTCCCTGGCCCGCCGGGAATCGAACCTGTGCTGCAGAGGCTGTGGACAGCTTCACTGTGTGGCGCTCAACCCACGGTGCCACTGGGAAGGCCCCTCTACATATTTTTTTATCTCCTCTTTAATTTCTTCATTGCCCCTAGCATTGTTGTGAAGCATTTTGCTTAGTCTCTACATATTTTGGTTTGTTCCAAGTTTCCTTTCATGATGACTTTCTAGCTTTATAGCATTGTGGTCTGTGAAGGTGCTTGATAAACAGAAGTCACATAATTATCTCAATAGATGCTGAAAAAGCATTTGACATAATCCAATAGCCATTTATGATAAAAACTCAAAAAAATGGCCTCAACTCCAACAGCAAGGGATGCAAAAGCAAAAATAAACAAGTGGGGCTGTATCAAACTTTAAATTTTTGTGCCTCAAAAGAACCATCACATAGACAATATGGCAACCTACAGAATGGGAAAAAGTATCTGCATGCTACACATGAGAATTGAATTTATAAAAGTTGGTGAGGATATGGTGAAAAAGGAACTCTTATCCACTCTTGGTGGGAATGTAAGCTGGTGCAACCCCTCTGGAAAACAGTATGATTTCTCAATAAAAAAGGAAACTTAGTATGATCCAGCAATACCTCTATCAGGCATTTATCCAAATAACATGAAAACTTTAATACAAAAAGATTTATCTATACCTATATACGTAGCAACATTGTTCATAATTGCCAAGTTATGGGACCAACCAAAGTGACCAACAGATGAATGGATAGAGAAACCGGAGTATATACTCAATGGAATATTACACAGCTCTGAAGAGGGACGAAATGGTAGCATATGAGACAAAATAGATGGATCTTGAGGTGATCATGCTGTGAAATCAGCTCAAAAGTGAAAGATAGATTTTGAATGATTTCACTCATCTGGGGAATATAAATACCCAAAAAAAACAATTATACCCAACCAATAGAAGGAATAAAACTTGAATGCTTTATTCTTTATAAAGAAGTTAATGGTTCCCAAAGGGAATGGGGGTAGAGGGAATAGGGTGGAGGCAATAGGGGAGGGAGGCAGATGGGGTGTGGGCATGGGTGGTTTGGTGGAAGCAGAAAACTTGGTACTTGCAAGTCATAATGGGATTTGAAATACTTGATTGAAATGATTAGGGATGAAAAGTCCTTGAAAACCTCATTTACAGTAGGGGGGGGGAAGGGACACAATGTATACAATAAAGAATGCAGATTTGCAACATTCTGATAGAATTTAAAAAAAAAATGATTATCCTTTAGTCATTTATGGTTTGGGGTTTTTTTGTAGTTAAAAATGACCCTGCATAAGTAAACCAGTTCTTCACTGAAATATATGTTTCTTGCCTATACTGGCACATATGAATAGTATATTTTTGAGTTGTAGGATCCCATTTAATGCTAAAATCTTTTTTAGTGCCTTGTTGAAGAGACATGGTGAGAAACTGCTTAGTATGCTCAAAAAAAGAATATATTGTTTATTTCCTGGTGTCAGATTATGCGTTTGAAGGCTTTGTGTGGTATACAACATGGATGTTTCCAAAGTTGTGCTGTTCGTGTCCTTCACTTCCATGTGTACTCTTTTTTTTTTTTTTTTTTGTGAGACCCTTGCCAGTGGCCTGGTATCGAGCTGGCGCTGCAGAGGCTGGGGGCAGCCTTGCAACCCAGCGCTCAACCGCTGCACCACCAGGGGAGGCCCCGTGTGTACTCTTTGTTTTAGTTATTCTGAGAATGTACCTCTGCTAGAGTTCCAGGTTCTTTTTTTCCCCAAATCCCTTTTTATAGTCAACCTCCCCATTCCCTAGATGAGTTCACTTGCTTGCAATGTTACCACAGGGTAAAATGCCTGATCTTCAAATAAAGGGACAATTTGAAACATGGGCGTCGATACTGAGAAAGTGTATGACTTGGTAGTAGTCAAGATGTTTTGATATATAGTCCTTTGTTCACAACAAAAGTTAGAGAGGACTTAATACAGATGGTGATTATTAAAGTTTTTGGTGGTTCACTGTGATATTTTGAGATGTACCGTAAAAGAAGTTCAAAGAATTGAGTGACAGAATAACTCATTCTGTTTATTTATGTGAACAAGATTTCCTGGTGCTGTATCTATAAAACAAAGAATAGGCATAGGATCAGTATTAATTTTTGTCCTTTTCTAGCAATTAGTAATGCTCATCCAAAGCCATGAGTTATTTTTATTTTTCTTTCATTTATATGAATGAATTTTTTACTTCATTTTTTTTTTAACCTTACATTTAATGATTATTAACTTTTGTAATTTATCACTTTTGGTCAGTTATAGAAAAGTAATGGTAACAATCATAAAAAAATTCATCACTAAGAGCTTTATTGTCACAGAATGCTTTAAGAAATAATCTCATGATGTATAAATTATAGATTTTCGAGGTTAAAATAGGCTATATCTGTAGGAATGGAATTTGTAGTACAAAGAAAATGAAACAAAATTTAATAACTACTAAACAGTTCATGTATAAAGGGTTGATGGTAGCTGTATTTAGATTGTTAGATACATTTTGAAGTGATATGTTTACTATTAAATTTAGTATTTAAAATACTGAGGTATTTAAGATGAAAGTAGCAATTAGACTCATTTAGTTCTCTTCAGAATCATTTTCACTGAGTTCTTTAAAAGGTATGCTCTTGACTTTTATTTAAGGTCATTGAAGAAGAAAGCATTTTAAATCAGCTTAATGTTTGTTGTGATATTAAGTGCCTTTATTAATTTTTTTTCTATATAGAGTTAATACCAATAGCTTTTGTTTCCCTAATTGGCATGCCTCTTCCTCCTTCCTTTTCTTATCGTAATATTGATTAAACATTTCTCTTTTCACCTAGGCCTCCAGAAAGTTCAGAATCACGTTTTATGCTTAGCTGTAGTATTAGTTACTATTAACCTTTCAAAAAGAAATTTGTTCTCTTTGATTTTCTATTTTTAACAATCTCATTGCATATTTGTCTTTTCTGAGTATACAAAAGAACCATCTCAAGATATCTGTTGAAAAGAGATGAAGTAAGAGTTTAAAGAAATTAAAAGATTTACTTTGGCATTCTTTCCAGAACCTAGAGGGATAGAATATACCCTCAAAAAGTGAGTTATTTGAATACTTTCAGCTTTATATATGTATTACTAAAAGCTCTTTTGATTTGAGGACTAGCATTATACTGAGAAGATTTATCAAAGCTTGGAAATCTTGAGTTCTAATATTAGAATGTGTTTGCTAGCTTAACTTTGTAATATAAGGGACTTTTGCCTTTTTCTTATATTAAAAGACTTCGAATACATGAATAACTTTAGTTTTGTTCTGCAAGAAAAGTGTTTGCTTTTTAATTCATAAATTAGTGGCAGATCAGTGGTTATTTTAAAAACAGACACACAATTGGGTGTGAATCACTAGTGACTGATACTCCTCAGGAGAGAGGTAATAAAATTTACTGTTTTGTGAGCTTCTGGGAAAACCGGTTAGTCCAGCTTTTCAGATTACTCAACTGTGCACATTACTGTTTTGGAATACAAAATTAATTAGTAAATAAGTCTTTTTACATTTAGAACTTTCAGGCCAGTTAAAGGAAGGGAAAAAAAAAAAACAATAAAAACTCAAATAACGTCAAGAGAAAAGCAGCACACTCTTGGATAAATCCATGCTGTGGGGAATGGCTGTCAGGCAATGGCAGTTTCTACTCATTGCACCCAAAACAAGAGTTAATGAAAAAAATAATCTTACCATTGTAGGACCAGTAGTTTGATATGTCTCCTACTTCCTACCAGTCTTTGTAGATTCAAGATTCATAGTTCAGAATAGCCTCTGCTGATTCTAGTCAATCTGCTGTAATAATGAGAATCTTCCAGGTTCAGCTGTATTTGGTTATAGAAATTGTTGCCATATACTTCTTTGCTGACCTGATCTTTGTTCTAATACCAGCATGGTGTATTGTTATTTATTAAAGAAAGGGTTAAGTCACAGCTCTATGAAGCAATACACAGCTATTGCAGCACAAGTTCAATCCCCAGCCAGGGAACTACCCAGATGGCGCAGCAGACCTCTCCTGTCTCTCCCACTGCTCCCCTCAGCAGTGTAATTTCAGTCAATGTGCCTATTCTGCTCCCCACTCTGTCTCTGGTGAATCCTGTCACCCCCCTACACCTCTGGCCTACACCCCAGCTCTTGTATGCATAAATAAATAAATTTTAGCATCACTGAGACCTTAACAGAAATGCAGATTTCCAGATTCTACCCTAGAACTACTAAATCAGAAGCTCTGGGGGTGAGTCCAAGTAACCTGTATTTTAAAAAAAACTTAGTGGACGGATAATTCTGATACATGCTAAAGTGTGAGAACCACTGTTTTGGAATATGGAAGTAGATGCCACAATTATTATCTAGAAATAATTGTAAAGATAGAAGTTCACCAACTATTCTGTTGATTTATTGCACATATTTCTCTGTAAAAAATGCCAGATTTATGTTTTCAGAGATCTGTGACTTTTTTTTTTGCCAGAATCAGAACACATAATGATTAAATCAGATTTAGTTTCCTTCCCTCTTTTCCTGTTTCCCTCTCCCCTCCACCCCATATCTCCTGAGTGTTGCACATGAACTTAATAGCAATTCTAAGCCAAATTTTGACTTCATTAGAGCATACCTTACATTTTATTTATCTTTTGATTAAATGTAGTTAAGTATGTTGCTTGATTTTCTGAAGCTTCAATTAAGTATCTTTAAATATGATTAAAAAATAGGGAATACTTCCTTTTCCATTGTCTGAGTTGCATTCTGTTTACTGGGTTTAGAACTTCCATTTCTGATTATCTTATTCTTCTTTAAAGGGGAAGTTTGCGGTGTGTTTTATGTAAGCCTGGGCTCCTAACAGCTGAGCATTAATTCTAATTCTTAAGTATGCCATTATTTCCCTCATTTTCAGAAAATGTAAAAATGGTCGCTGCCCTGAAAACTCTCCTTCCTTTTGTGTTTGCTTTAATATATCTGTTCATGTATCAGTCCTTAGTACTTTGCTAATCAAGTTAATTATGGATTTTATGTCAAGAATTTTCTTAGATTTAAAAGTATACAAAAACTTATGTTGCAAGGAAAGTGTATTAATAGTACTTTGAGTATTTAAAACACTGAAATAGACACAGAAGTAAGGAACAATCTAATTTAAAGTAATGACTATGTGATTAATATTTATTAATGAAAACATACTTATATCCACAGGGTAAACCAGACTTGAATACAACATTGCCAATTAGACAAACAGCATCAATTTTCAAACAACCAGTAACCAAAGTCACAAATCATCCTAGTAATAAAGTGAAATCAGACCCACAACGAATGAATGAACAGCCACGTCAGGTAAGGATCTGCTTGTTTCTCCAAGTCTTATTTTTCAGAAATTCTGGTGTTTTCACCAGACAGTTCAAGTAAACACTGGTTAAAATGGAATATATTTGGAAAGAAAAATGTTTTATGTCCTAGGCTATTACATGAATACTGGGAATACCTCTAATGATACAGTATTTAGGTAAAATCTTTTTAAAAAAATAAGAAATAAATTTAAAATGAATTCAAAATAATATGGATGACATTTTTATGCTTCTGTGTGGTTATATACAACAGACTTGGTTCTGCTAATCTTAGTTTGTAAGAGATTATCTTCCAGGGATGATATTTCCTAAGGGGATGAAGCATTCTGTTTGTGTTGTTTAGCTGTAAAAGATTTTCTACTAATTGGGAACTTTTGTTCTGATTTCTTATTACATGAAGCTGTCTTTCCCCTTTTGAAAAACGGAACTAAATAAACTTTGTCAATATGGTATATTGTCCTGCGACTTCCATTTTTGTATGAATTGAATTTATTTTTTCTCTTTCTCGATTGCTTCAAGTTGTATTCCAACAGAATCTTTTCTTACAAAACAAATATTATCTGAAAGGCCTCCCTGCTGCTTAATAATGTCATATAACCAGGGGAGGGAAACTTGACAAAATGCTTAAACT
This sequence comes from Talpa europaea, assembly GCF_964194135.1. Taxonomy (NCBI): domain Eukaryota; kingdom Metazoa; phylum Chordata; class Mammalia; order Eulipotyphla; family Talpidae; genus Talpa; species Talpa europaea. The sequence continues at coordinate 84,996,530 of NC_140080.1, read as the reverse complement.
TTCTAAGTAATCTTGCTTATTCACTCCCTAACTGTGGTCAAAAAAGTTTAGGTACTTTGTGAATTTTCAGTAGCAACTGGGGCGAGGGAGTGGAGGGAGAAACATCTGCATTTTTTTTTCCTCTCCTTTCTCTGCCTCCTCCCACTTAGGGATAGAAACACTGATAGACCAACAGGATTATCTTTGGCTCTCATGTTCCCCTTTTAGATGTCTCACTCCACCTTTTCATTTGAATTTTTTTTCACTAGTCCCTCAAATATCTTATCTCCAGACTCCGTAAAGGATTGGGCCAAAACTTTCAGACAGTTGCTCTAGAAGAAACTACATAAAGAAATTCAGTTCCCACATCCTCTGTAGTGTTTTTTCCTCTTCAGGTGAGCCAGGAAAACAGAAGATATTTGGAGCCACATTGGATCAGCATCTTGCTATAGATGTCTCAAGATTTGAAGTTCTAAACTTGCTTTACTGTTGGTCCCCAAGAGATTCAACAGGGGCCATGTAAGTGTATCACATCCAATATAAAAGATGCGTACCTGCATGTGCCTTTAGGTTCTTGTCACCACCTAGGTTTTCTGTGGGCCATTCAAGCTTTCTGTGCCAGGCTTTCCCTTCTGTTTTAGTGCTGTGCTCAGTGATAAGTCACTCACCCAGTGGGAGTTTGAGCCTATTCATTACAACAAGGAAGGAATTCTGCCATTCTGAACTTTGTCCACCTTGATAAAGTCCTTCCCTGAATGTATTCTTTCTTAGATACTTTCTAAATTCCTGAACATCTTGTCCTTTGGCTTTTGGTGATTTGGAAATCATTTCCTTGTAAAGGTTTTTTATTAATTGAAATTTTCTGAAATATGTAATTGGGTAAGATGGTTTGCTTCCGATAGCTCAAAAGATAAAGTATAATAACAAATAACGTTTCCATGTAGAATAACAAATAACTAATTTCCATGTTGGAAATTAGAGTTGTCTTACTGAGAACAGATCGTATTTAGTAGATTTTTATCCTCATCTTTTCTTTGCCAAATCATTCTCTGTACAGTCTATATACCCAAAGGTTCTGGTTAAAGACCAACTGATTGGCAAGTTGTATTCATTTTAACAGCAAGTTAATTGTTTTCTGCACTATTTTAAGTTACACATTTTAAAACTGTAGCAATTATGTTTAGTGGGTGTTTGATCAAAGAGATCAAACCTAGATTTTTAAAGTTGAAATATCCAGATGAGTTGCCTTTATTCTCTGCTCTGTTGAGTAGTTTTAAGTTTTCCTTCTTTTATTATGGTTTATGAGATTATTCTCAAATGAAAATAATATGTAAAAAAAAGCCAAATCCTATCTTTGCCTCCACCCTCTCCCACAAACATGCCATTTTAACCCAGATCTTTTAAGGATTTAATCTTCCTCTTAGCTTGCACAGACAGGGAGTGCTAAAGTGATTTAGCTTACTTCTCTGAAGGTTTGGACTGTTTTTAACTTTATCCTGTTACCTAACAACTTTTGCAGAATGTTTTTTATTATACTAGCCTGTTAGTTGTCTTTCCCCTTTCTTTATATTCAGCATAAGAATTGAGGTAATATTTAAGCACTATTTCACTAACAGGATTTCAAAATATAGGATTCTGCATTGAGCAAAGACAGGAAAATTGTAAAGAGACAACCTTTGTATTAATGTTTTTAAACATTATCTCTCATCCTGATTATTCCAGTTTAGATTTAGCGTTTTTAGTAAAAAAAGATGTGGATTTTAATTATATTTTGACATACAAATGATAGATGACTGCTAATCAACTATTATTATTGAGGCAATAGTTGGCAAAAAGTACATAAGCAAAAATGAATCTTCCAAATTTGCTGCCTTTTGCATAGCTTTGTTCAGCTAGGTTGGTAATATAAATTGTTATATACTCCATTTGGAGAGAATTTTTGATTACAGAGTAAAAAATTTAGATAATGGACTTTATATTTTTGAGATTATCGTAGGCCTGAATGTTTTTATTCTTTATCACATTCTTTTAATATGGTATTCAAGTCAGTTGGTTTTATCACTCCTTTTAAAATGTTTAATTTTGAGTCCTAGCATTAGCATTAGCTTGGGTTTCTAGATCTTAATGTAGGCTCTACTGTGAAGAGGTTGGGAAGGATTAATTTAGATATGAAGCAATCATAAAAATCAACAGTTCTGTCTTACATAACAAGCATCTTATCCCCCAGTCAGCATATGGCAGTCTAATTTGAATTCTGTAAATATAGGGACTCCTTGAAAATGCCTTATCTTAAAAAATGTAAATTGGGGTAATGTAAACAAAAGTACATTTACACAGAATTAAACAATGATTTTGGCATATATGTAAAATGATATGGTAGTATGGAATCTGTAAAACCTGGTTACGATAGGGTAAGTAACCAGTCATTTTTATGCATTCTTTCGGCACCGTTGATGAGTGCTTGTCTTTCGTTAGATTGAAAGAAATCTGGAGTAGGGTGGAGGGAACTGTTCAGCTATTAGACTGTTATCCCAAAGAATAAGATCATTGAAATGTCTTTATTCAACCAGGTAAAACACATCCCAAGGTTCTCTTTTGTCTAATTGGATTATGAATTTGCTATAAAGGGTACGTCTTCTAGTGTACTGCATTCAATATACAAAGAGCTTACATTTCTGCTTCTTTCTTATTTGTCATCTTTGACAAGTTCCTTGTCTCTGACTTGCTTTTTCTTCCCTTTATACTCAAATTGAATAAACTTCATATTTGAGCCATTACTTCCTCTGTTTCATTATCAGATTATAAGGTGCTGCTAGGTTTCACATGTTTTTGATAGTTTTTGAATATGAGTTATATCTTACAGAATGTCCTTTATTATTATTATTATTTAATTTTATTTATCTTTGAGTAGAAGAACTGGGGTGTAGGCCAGAGGTGTGGAAGACGAGAGACTGAGTGGGGAGCAGAATAGGCAGATTTACTGAAATGTCCTTTTTTAATCAAAAAATAAATAATAAATCACCTGAAGTGGATTTAGATATTCCATTTGATCCTAGATTTTGTCTTATTTTCTTTCCTATTCTTCTTTCAAAGGATATTTCCTTTACTCCTTTCCAGAAGTCAGCACCTTTTGGAATAATTTTCTCCAGCTTTATTGAGACATAATTGGCATATAACATTGTATAAATTTAGGATTCATAAATGATGATTTTATTTGCATATATATCATGAACTGATTGCCATAGTAATGTTAATTAACATATTTACCACATCACATAATTTTTTTTTGTGGTGGTGGCGATGGTGGTTAGAACATTTAAAATCTACTCTCTTAGCAATTTTCAAATATACAGTTAGAATATGGGTAACTGTAGTCATGGGGCTGTATATTAGGTCACCAGAACTTATCACCTGAAGTTTGTATGCTTTGACTAACATCTCCTCATGGCCTGTACCCCCACTGCCATTCTAGTCTCTATTCCTGATAGTTCAGTTTTTAGAGTCTATTATATAACTGAGATTATACAGTATTTCTTTTTCTCTGACTTATCTCACTTAGCAACATGCATAAATAGCAGTATTTACTTTTTATGACTGAATAATATTCCATTGTATAAATATACCACATTTTCTTCATCTATTCATCTGTTATTGGACATTTAGGTTGTTCCATGCCTTGACTGTTAAGAATTATGCTGCATGTGCATGGGGGCATATGTAACTTTTCAAGTTAGTGTTGTTGTTTCCTTCAGATAAATTCCTAGAAGTGGAATTGCTAGACCATATGGTAGTTCTAATACAATTACTTTATTATTTTAGCATTTTATATTTCAGTATTTTAATGCATATTTTGAAATGTGATACTCATTCTGTGTACACTTTCTTAAATTTTACCAAATATATATGTGTGTATTTTATCCATGTTTTATATGATTTATGTGCTTAATTTTTTTCCTAAAATACATATATTGTTCTAACAACAATAACATGATTTACTTAGCCACTTCCATGTTATTTACACTTTTTCATTATTATAGGTAGTACTGTAATGAACATCCTTATGTATGTAAGTTCCTGCCTGTATTTTACAATGTTTTCTTGGGATAGATTCCCAGAAATCTAATTGCTGTGAATGTTTATGATTTCTGATACATGTTGGAAAACTGGTTTCTAAACCATTGTACCAAATTAAGTCCGTTGACAATGTATGGGCATTCCTGTTTCTGTTTACCCTTTGTGACATTGAGTGTTACTTTATTTTTCCCGTGGTAATACAATACATAAAATTGATATTTCATTTTAAACTTGCATTTATTTGCTTACTTTGTGAAAATGAACATACTAAAGCATTTATGCTTAATTTGCAAATGCACCATTTTTAACAGGGGTAACTTTTGTTTTATTCCTCTAAACTGAACTTGAACTTATATCAGTATCTGTGCTCCTCCATGCATTCCCTTTTATCTTCTCAAAAACCTTCAATTGAAGTCAACTACCTTTTATCTTCAGCTTCTCCCTCTAAACTGACTTTCCCAAAAAAAACTATTTATAAATAGATTAAATTTTTAGTATCTTATCAAAAAAGTTCACTTTGCCTTGGGATTTGTTATCTTTCTTATCCCTTTGCAAACTTCTTGGAATTGTATTTGCTATCTACTTTACCTCTTATTCAATATTTAAAACTCTGAAATACAGCTTTTGTTTCCACTGTGCCACTTGAACTGTTGTGAAGATTGCTGACGATCTCATTAAATTAGGACAAACTTCAGTCCTTAAGTTGTTGGACCTGCTTTAGCTTGGGTGCTGTGACTACCTGTGCCTTCTGAAACCCTCTATTTAATTCTGTGATACTGTACACTCTTGGTTTTCCTCCTTCCTTGCTTTTTTTTCAATCTCACTCTTAGGTTCTTCCTTCTCCACTTTTTAAAATGATGTGATTTCTCAGGGAATGTTGGGCATCCTTCTATGTAAATTATGTGTAAATGATTTCATTCATTCTCATGTTCTAGTCATTATCCACATATTAAATTTTTGCATCTTTATCCTTAACTTCAGTTGTTTGCATCAATCCATCGACTAATATTCTTCACTTGGAAGTATCACTAACTCCTTGAGTTCTTACTAAACTCCATCATCTTATCATCCTACCAAACTGTGCTTTCTCTTTTCTTCCATGTGCTTTATCTCAGTGAAACTACCTACCACTGCCCACCTGCTTGCCTAAGCCAGAAACCTGAGCATCATCCTTCCAACTTTGCCATCTTTCATCCCAATATTTAATTAGCCAACAAGTCCTATTGGCTATCTCCTGAATGCTTGCTTCTTCCATCTCTATGTCAGCTAGCTTTCATTTCGTCCCATCTTTCTGCATCTTGTCATATTCTCTTCAATTCATTCTTCATATTTGTATTCAGAAGCTCCATCAGGTTTGAAGCTCTAATAGAGTTATTCAACTGGAAATCTTTTGGTGCTTCCTGTCAGTTTTTAGGGTAGAGTCAAAACACCTTAACATAACCTATAAATGTCTTCATACTTTTTTTTTCTTATCTCATCGGCCTCATTTCAATCTCTTGTTCCACCCTTGAGTCACTTGGAACTTTCTGCTGATTTTTGAATGTGACAGTCATCTTCTCTGTGACATTTAACTAGCCACAACTAACTAGTAATGATTATCTAGACACATTTAACTAGTCATAATCAGTCACAACAAACCAGTTGTGACTAACAAGTTAGATTCTAACAACTTTATTAGATTCTACCAAATAGTTTTCCTAATTGTTTATAAAAGGTTGTATTTCTACCAGCAGTATATATTGGCTTCAAATCTTTATCAACACTTAGTATTGTCAGTCTTTAAATTTTTAAACATTCTGTTATGTGTTCGGGGTATTCAGCATTGTTTATGTTATAGTTTATTGGCCATACAGATACACTTTTTATTTTTGAAGTGCTTATTCTAGTCTTTTATGCATTTTTCTAGAAGGGTGTTTGTCTTTTACTAAATGATTCATCAGAGTTCTTATATTCTAAATATGAGTTCTTTGTCAGGTAAGTGTCACAAGTATCTGCCCCAGTTTGTGGCTTGCATTTTAAAATCTCGTCATGGTGGTTTTTCATAAATACAGCTTCATAATTTAAGAGATTTGGGAGGCAGAATAGAGCCTAGGGGCATGTGGTAGGGGGGGACTTTTGGTGTGCAAGTAATACTCTATTTTTTTTATCTGGGTGGTAGTTACATGAGTGTAACTACTTTACTTTGTGAAACCTCACTGAGCTGGATAGTGATTTTTTTAATAATTCTCTGTATGTAATACTTTAATAGAGATTTTTTAGAAAGTGAAGCACATACTTTAGTCATTCTCCTCCTTTGCATTTCTGTGACATTTTAAAGAAATGTTTGCTTACCCTAACACCAAGGTTACCAATATATTCCTTTATGTCATCTTCTAAAAACTTTGTTTTACTTCTTCATTTAGATCTGTAATCCATCTGGAATTGACTTTTGTGTATGATGCAAGGTAGATTTATTTTTTTACCCATGTGAATATACAGCTGGCCTAACCCCATTTATAAATTAAAAACTCATTCTTTTTCTGTCACTCTGCGTGGTGTCCTCTGTTACAAATGAAATACTAAAGTGTGAAAGTCAGCTTTTGAACTCCCTGTTTCATTTTTAGATCTGAATGTGTTTGTATACCCTGTTTCATTGATCTGTTTGTCTGTTGTCTCTCAATACCTACTACTAGTCTTGATAGCTGGAAGCCTGAGTTTCCCAGCTTTGCTGTTTTGGTTTAAGATTATCTTGGCTATTCTTAGCTAGGTCTTAGCATTTCCATATACATTTTAGACAGTTTATTTGGTCTTTTGCAAAACCTGTTAACATTCAACTTTATAGATCAATTTTGGGAAGAATTAACTTTTTTACAGTGTTAGTCTTACAATCCATGAATCTTGTATATCCCTCCTTAAGATTTCATAGTTTTCCACTCAGCCCTAAAAAAAGATGAACTCTTGCCATCTGTGACAGCATGGATGGAATTAGAGGGGATAATGCTAAGAAAATTAAGTGAAGAGAAAGACAAATGCCAGATGGTTTCACTTATATGTGGAATATAGAGAAATAAATGAATAATACATGATGAAACAATAATTCATATAAAACCAAACCAGTTACAAATCCTAGAAAACTGACTGTGGAATCAAGACTAAAAGAGGGATCAGGGGAAACACAGTGACAAGGGGGCATATGCACTATGGTAGAGGACTGTGTATGCCTTGGTGGTGGTGTGGTGTGAGGACAGGCTTCTGAGAGGGTGTGATCCTATACCTCTGAGTCACATACAATGTTGTAAACCAGTATTATCTCAATTAAAAAAAAGATAAAGCCCTTAGTACATAAGTATAGTAAAGCTTCTTTATCATTAAAAAAAACAGTGCAGAAAAAAATGATATCATAATTTTCAGTCTAGAGATCTTAAGCATCTTTATTTGATTTCTAGATGTTCAATGTTTCTTGATGCTACTCTAAGTAATATCATTAAAATTCTTCTTATTCTTTAATTGTAGTCTGGAGATCTTATGCATCTTTATTTGATTTCTAGATATTTAATGTTTCTTGATGCTACTCTAATATCATTAAAATTCTTTTTATTCTTTAATTGTAGAATAATTTGATTATTCAGTTCTCTTCCTAAATTCACTTATTCAATAATCAGTGAGTCTGTTGAAATTTATATATACATGAGCAAACAAGCATACCATCTGCAAATGTGAGTTTTATTTCTTTCTTGCTTAGCCTTCAACCTTTGGGTCTTTTCCCCCTGTTATTTCACTGACAACTTCCAATACAATTTTGAATAGAAGTGATAACAGTTATCTTTATCTCATTCATGACATGAGGGAACTTTTTAGTGTTTTTCCATTGAATATGATGCTTGTGGTAGGTTCCTTGTAAATACCATTTGTCAGATTAAGGAAATTCACTTCTATTACTAGTTTACTAAGCATATTCATGAATGGGTATTGAATTTTATCACATTATTTTTCTCTCCCTAGTGAAATGATAAAATGATGTTTATTCTGCTAATAAATTATAGTGATTGGTTTATGTGGTGAATTGTAGAGTTTCATTTCTTTGAACATTAAATGAACCTTGAATTCTTGGGTGAAACTCAGTCATACTCTTGATGTATTATCGCTCTTATTGCTGTTTAGATTCGCTGTTACTTTGCTTAGGATTTTTTGTATTTATATTCAGGAGGAGATGGACTTGAATTTTTCTTTCCTTGTAATCTTAAGCTTTTTTAGTATCAAGGTTTTGCTGGCCTTGAAAATTAAGATAGTAGGTTATCCCTCTTTTAATATTCTCTGCAAAAGTTTATTAAAATTGGTTCCTTTCTTTAGAAGGTATTTTGCAGAATTAATTCTGAAGTCACCTCAGCCTAAACTGCTATTGTTTTTTTTAAGTGGGAAAGCTTGAAATTATTTAAAAGATACATTGATGAATATTTATATTTCCTATTTCCTGCACCAATTTTGAGAACATATATTTGTAGTAATGTACTGGGTTGTTGGAAAAGTCATGACGCATTTTTGTATAGAAAACAGAAAAAATACATCATGACCCAATAATTCATAATTTGCAAATTTAGTGTTGACTTTAACAACACTAAAGTTTGTTCATAATATTTTTGGTCATATTTTATGTATTTGTAGTATCTGTTGTGATACCCCCTCTTTACTTCTATTGGTAGTAGTTAATGAAAGGTGGAATAAAGTATCAGGAAGAGCTTCATTAGCAAGTCTTGAGCTTCATCTGTACATGCACTTTTCCCTATGGAAATCCAAATTCCAGTATTATCTATGCAAAAAAAATTATTGATAATATTTATTTTATAGAAGTTAGTTCATTATAATGGGTTCTCTTTGTCTTATTTGACATTTATTGTTGTGAGGTAATCTTAGAGTAATATTGAGACCTTTGTTTTCTTAATATCTAGGTATACTTTCTATTTCTTTTCATTTTCAGCTATCTCAGGTCCTCTACTTTTAGATATTTCTTCATAAAACATAGTTTTTTTCATCGGATCTGAGGTATTTTATTCTTTTATAGGTGAGTTTACCATTACAATTGTTGATATTACAGTTATGTTTGGTCTTCATTCTATCTCACTGTTAAGCATGAGGAATTAGTAATTTAACATTATTAAATTAATTTCAAGAAAGCTTTTCTGAAGGGCATTTCTTCAGCTAAACTTAGAGGTCTCAATCAGAGATCAAAGTTCCTATAGTTGAGTGGGTTTTGGAATCACTAATTCATTTATTCAGTAGCCTATATTGCTAATTATATTACAGGTGCTGTGTAAACACAAAAGGCAGACATGAGCTGTGTCCTCATAAAACCTTCACGCTAATAAAGCAAACACTAAACAAATAATCCTGTTTGCAAAAAAGGTGACCAGTAAAGAGCAGTGGATAAGGATACCTGAATAGAGAAACTTACGTGTTAGTAAGAAGACTGTTACTGCAACTGCGTGAAGTGTGTGGGAACAGCACTTGAAAAAGCAGATAGACTTCATGAATGAGTGTGCTTAGCACATCGTCAACTCTGGATGATGGCACTTTCTTTGGCATTTAGAAGTATTACATGCCCTCTGTGTGTAAGTTAGGGAGTCGTCATGAGACAATTTAGCAGATGGTTACTGCATTCCATCCTCATCAATCCTAAATTTTGCTTTTTGCTCCATTCTTTCATCCCCCTTAGCCCAAATTGTTATCCTTCGCCCTAAAGAGCTCACATTGTAGTTTGCACAGCCACATGAATCAAGTTTTTCCTTTATGCACATAATAATTTTCTTGCCATGATCTAGCCCTTTCTTCCTAGCCACTCTGACAAAATAAGGGGGTGGCTCTTGTTTGACTTTTGATGTTTGCAGGCCATGGTATTTAAGTTGATTTTGCAGAACAAAACTAGACAATTTGGATATCATATGGGTTGATTTGTAAAGGGACAGTTTGTAAACTGGACAGTGAATTCCTTTTGGGCAGGCAACACTGTTCTTCTGTGTGGCCCCAACCCGATGCCTTGCATATTTAGTTTTCTGTGAGTCAGTGAATATAAAGTGCACATTTTCTGGGTTTTGCTGGAGTCTACAAATATGTGAGAAGATCCTTTGTTTCCCTTTTAATTAGGTTTAGCAAAGACCTTATAATGGTAATTTATGAAATTCTAACGTTGGGAAACATTCATTAGGAAACATTCTGAGGAATTCAATTAAAAATTTGTATTTTCAAAGGACTTTTTTCACTTTTTATCAGCAGCTTGATTACTTTCTGAGCTAGATAGGGCAGTCATTAGTATTTCTATTTTACTAGAAAATACATCTAAAGAGATTAAGCAACTTGCCTAAGACAGCAAATATATTTAATGGTTGAGTCAGGAGTGAAGCATTTAGCACCCAAACTATTGTTCTCTGGGTTACCCTGTGCTCCCTCTATTTAGCCACAAATTCATCCCACAAATATTTGGGTGCCAACTATGTGTCTAGCATTTTGCTCTTGACAGAGATAAAGACCATGTAGATTTAAACTCTTACCAATGGTGAGACTTAAAAGGAAACTTTTGGTTCTTCTATTTCACAAAGTATTCTGTTGTCCTCAAATACTTTAAAAGGTACATCGTATCTTATGTCCTAGATATTTGCTTTCATTAAGAGAAAATGCTTATTGTCTTTTTTCTTTTTAAAAAAAAAGACGGTGACTGTTAGAGGTTTACATTTGTTGCTTAGAAGCATAGAAAATATAAAAACACACAGAGAACCATCATAAAAGGCAGGCTCTTATAAGTCTTCTAACATGAGGTGACTGCAGCAGTGAAGTAGGATGAAGGACACGAGTCAGAAACTAGATTTTGTAATTACGTTACTGTGACCTTGAGCAGGTCATTTTAGTATAATAGGAAGGCCTAGGTAAGCAGGAAAAGAATGAATGGAAAGGGAGGAAATCGGGTGGACACTTCTATACTGTTAGAAGGGAGAAGACAGAGATGATTTGAAGCAGAAGTAGTTTAGAAGAGACATGTTGTAGGTTTTCAGTGTTTGGGAGTGCCTCTCACTTCCAAGGAAGAAGCTGAAAAGGAGGAAGAAGAAAAGTGTAAAATGTGGGAAGAGAGCAAATGGATGGGGCAAGAGGAGAAGGAGGCCTGTAAAGATGTGATCTTAGGAACAGGTAAAGCACTTACTCCTCTGGGAGAGGAGAGAAGTCAAGCAGGTACTGTGGGTCAGAGGAAATCTGACGTGGAAGGGAACGTACTTGAAGAGGCTAAAGGCCTTCAGGTTTGAGTCCGTCACTCTAAGCAGCCGTTGACTCCCATGGTTGATATTCAGCTACAGCTTTTGCAGTAAATGAGAAATAGGCGTCTTAGATGAACTTAGTTGCATTGTGGACATTTCAGTGTGTTTCTATATGGTCAGTTCATTTTTTTCTCACGGAGATTATAATTTCAAAAGGAAAGTGGAGGTGAACTTTAAGATGATGTGTGGGGCCTCCCTGGTGGTG